>NC_081840.1:201112911-201414161 GCF_963259705.1 Myotis daubentonii | reverse complement strand
GGAACTGTACATCACATTGCACCCATCACCCCTGCCTCCGGATTCCAGGTTATAGGTAATGGCCTGCGGAGAACTGCAGGAAGAATTACAAAATGAGGAAGGAAAACAGAATGTCTGCTGGAAATCAAGTGTTTGAGGCCACATGTGTCTCGTTATGGTCATGACATTAGACCAACTGCGGCTTTCCCTGCCTCGTTTTTTCCACAGAAGAGGAGAGAAACAGCAGCCAGAGAGCCGCTGGAGACAAGCTGCACATCCTGTCTTCACGGGCTATTTCTTTCTTCTCTTGTATCTTCTCATTCTTAGTCTCACGCATTGCTGGTTAGCTCATTACCAATTTACCCAGGTGATAAGGCGCTGGGGCTTCCTATATGCTCACCGCGGAAGGTGGAATATTTGCAATTGGTGTTCTTAAAACAGTCTTCAAAACCCCCAATCCAGGCTGCTTTGTCATATTACTGACCTCTGCGAGGTCTTTATAAAGTAAGGCAGGGCTTTTTTCTAAAGCATTGATTTGAATAATTTAGCTTCAAAAACCAACAAGGGATTTTACTGAGTGGAAGACCTACGTTCATGTCTGCCATCTGCTTAACATTATTTAATAGGCAGGCACTATGCTAAGCTCTTTACTTGTGATGTTTATGGTAAACATCATAATGACCCTTACGGTGATTTTAGTATCCCCATTTTACTGATGAAAACACTGAAATTCAAAGACTTAGATTACACTTAGAAAACTTGCATAAAGTGGACTAGCAATAAATGAAACAACAGCGCGAGCCCAGTGATAAATAACGGTGGATGCGCAGTGCGATTGGGGGAGACAAAGAAGAGAGACCTGCTTCCACTCAGGGGAGCAGCTTCCCTTCAGCTTTGGGCCCTTCTGCTGGGAGGGAACACAGGCCCAGGGTTTCCAGACCTTTGGTCTCTCCGAAGAAAGCAGAAATCCAAGTTTTTATGTGAAATTGAAATCTTATTGTTAAATGTTGGCAGGTATTAAAAAGCTGCTCAGCTCTCTGCGGCCAAACACAATACAGCTGTGAGGTGGATTCGGCGTGTAAGCTGCCTGTTTGCAGACTCTGCGCTCTGTCCTGGGCAGCGGGGAAGCCTTTGGGGTTCCTTTGTTCTCTTAAAGAAACATGGCTCCTTCAACCAGAAGCCAGAGCTTTAAATTATCATGAATGGTTCGATACGGAGACGTAGCCATTGCCCACCCACCCGCCCTTAGAAATACAAACATCCATGACATTACTCCTAGGAACATTCATGCATAACCTGTGAAATCATTATCCTCTGTGACTTGGGGGATCTGATTTGACAAGGGGGTACCCAAGCAAAAAGAAGATACAAGAAAGAAAAGGAAAACCAAGTGCCCAGAGAAAGACGCCGGGGCACCCCACTGAGCGCCGCCGACCCCCCTCGCTGGCCCCTGTCTGTTTTCACCATCCAGACCCCTGAAGCCCAGCCCACCATTCTCCTTTTCTGATTTCTCTCCTCCGAGGAGATAACGAGGACCCAAGGCCTCTCGGTGTGTTTTACATCAAAGGCCACTGAAGGGTCCTGACAGGCTGGATGTCAGAGCTGTAAATAAACCATTAATCACCCTGCCATTTCATGGACATATTTTCCCAGAGGGCATGAACTTTCTCCAGGTCACTAATATAAACCACATCTTCCCTGAGCCAATGGGGGAGGCGGAGTGGGTGTCAGAGCATTGACACACCATTATTTTCCTCTTAACCCCGCAGGTCGTTGTTATAGTCCCGGCAGATTGTAAATGGTCAATTAAAAGGGAGATGGTTGGAATGGATGAAACAAATGAAGTCACAGCTTCAGGGAACGTGTCCACCACAGTCAGCGGCTTCCCCGCCTCCAAAACTCTCCACCTCCAGATCGAGCACCAAGGGAAGGGCCACAGGGACACAGCGGGACATTGCTGATTTTCCCACTGACCCAAAGCAACGACCCCATGGTCTGGGTTCCAAGAATTCGAGCCCAGGGAGAAGGCATGAAATACCTTTCCGGAACAGAGGTGTTCCTCTGCATGATGAGCTGAGGATCAGCTGAGCAATGGTTCTAACTTGGCCAATGTTACCCACTGGAGGCCAGGTCTCGGGTGCAGTTTTACTCGTTCACTGAGCTTCTCCTTCGGGCAGGCACTGCTCTAGGCCCAGAGAAAGGACAGGTGAGGTCCCTGCTCTCGGGCGTTTACATTCTTGTTGGGTTAGGCAGCCAATAAACAAACCAGATAAATTTAGATAGTGATAAAGCTCTAAAGAACATAAAGCAGGAAGGCAGTGTCAATGGTGATGGAGGAGTGGCTATTTTAGTTTGAGTGGAGAGATGAGAGCTTTCCTTTACTTGGCAACTAAGCATGGTAGAAGGCACGAGGGAGTTACCAAAGAAATGGAAGGAGTGATGTTCCTGTTTGAAGGGCTTTGTGCTCAGCTGGAGAGATAACTGTGGGAGAGTCCAGAAGAAATTACGAATATGCAATCCTACCCGCAAACCTGGAAGCCTGAAGACTGCAATCCCGGACACAAGGCAGAGGTCAGGGCGAGCTGAGTGAGGAAGGACTGGCCTCCCAGAGAAGATGAGTCTTAGCATTGGGAATAAACTCTGCATCTGGGCTGTATCTGGGGAAAGAGCCTTAGGTCCTTCCCACGGAGCCACTGGAAACTGGAATCAGGGTCTGGTCCTGGGCTGAGATCTCTACGCTGAATTGTCAGACGGGAGATAACAAGGTACCAGCCTGGGGTTAAAAGAAATAACACTGTGTTTCAGCTGAACTCCAAATGCCTTACCCTGGCCTCCAAGCACTGCCTGCCTCCTGACCCCGTCTCCTCCGTCCTCTCCCCCTCGCGCAGCCCAACTGGCCTCCTGCCAACACTCAGCCAGGCCCACGCTTGTCCGTGGCTGAGTCTTCTGCTCAGAAAGTGCCTCTGTCACATCCTCGCATCACTGGCTCCTTCTTGCTAATTGGGTCTTGGCTCCGCTACCTCCTCCTCTGCAAGGCCTTTGCTGAGCGTCCTTCCCAAAGTGGCCTCCGCCTTCCCAATCCCTCCCCTTCCCCGCGCCCTGACATAGTTCTGCAGAGCACTTTGCTGTCTGACACCTCATGTTCCTTTACTGGTTTGCTTGTCTGTTGTCTGCTTCCTCCTCTGCAGAAGGGAAGTGTGATGGAGCTGGAACCTATGTGCCTTGTCCCTGCTGCATCCCCATTGCCAAAATGCCACCTGGCACAGAGCAAAGGTGCAACAGAAACTTGTTGAATTCATTACTTCAGTGTCTCCTCCTCTGCACCAAGAGCCCTATTATGGGCTCTTTTCATAATAATATAACATCCATTCAGACTTCCCCACAATGCTCTGCAGCAGATATTGTCATGCTCGTGTTACAGATGAGGAAACCAAGGCTCAGAAAAGCTAATTATCTTCTGCAACCTTATATAGCTAGTACGCAGCATCTGGGCCAACCTGTCTGCCTCTAAGGCCTATGTCTTTTCTAGTTTTCTCCTTTCTTCCTAAGGGAAAAAGAAAAGTGAAATCAGGAGCAAAAGGGATCCAAGTCAGATGAAGGTTCTCATGCCACGGTGAGGAGCCTGGGAAAGTCAGTCCAGTTGTCAAGTGAAGGCCAGGAACACCCGGGGACAGGACCAGAACAGGTGAGGATGGCACTGGTGTTCACATTCACCAGCTGAAACAGGGCAGGACTGGGTAAGGAGGTCACCAACAGAAAGGTGAGTGGGGAGCCTTTAAACTCCCTGCTGTGCAAGAGGTGTGCAGCTAAGTACACCTGTGAGTATGCCCGGGCTTGGTGCCACCCAAATGCCACTCAACCCCCAGAGCTCTGTTTGCTTAAACAGAGAATAAGCAAAAGTGGGGGGAATCGGCATGTTCGACACAGGGAGTTTGGATCACCAAGGGCATGACGTCTTGCTCAAAGGTAGAGAAAGAGAATTTAAATTCCATATGATAAATCATCTTGGAAAGCAAGGCTGGCCTGGGCTGACCTCGCCCAAAATATCCAAAAGAGGCATAGCAAATAAACCTCACCCCAGGCCAAGTGCCAGCCCATGGAAATGGCTCTTGAGAAAGGCTCTGAAGGTCTGTGAGTCCTGGCAGCACACAGTGGAGTGTTCCCCAGGCCATGTCTGCGGAGGTGAAGGCGGTAGCAGGAAGGCCCCACGTGCTGTGCGCTTGCTCTCCCTGCCGCAGAATCACACTTGGCTTCCACGTGAACTTGCTGCCACGAAATGACAGCCAGCACTGGCCCTCAGTATTCAGGCTCAGGCCAGCCCCTCTCATTACACAGAAATAAAGGTACCAACTACCTTGACTCTTTGAACAGAAAGTGCGACAATAGCTACATGCACGGAGTGTTTATTATGAGCCTGCTATTGCACAGCAACTTGTTCTATCCTAATCCACCCTATATAATAAAGGGGTGATATGCAAATTGACCGTCATGCTCTCGCACAAGATGGCCACCCACCTGTGGTCACAAGATGGCTGCCACAAGATGGCCAGCAGGGGAGGGAAGTTAGGGGTGACTGGGCTGGCAGGAGAGGGCAGTTGGGGGCAATCAGGCTGACAGGGGAGCAGTTAGGCATCGGTCAGGTTGGCAGGGGAGTGGTTAGGGGGTGATCAGGCTGGCAGGCAGAACAGTTAGAGGTAATCAGGTGGGCAGGCAAGTGAGCAGTTGGGAGCCAGCAGTCCCAGATTGTGAGAGGGATCCCAGATTGGAGACAGTGCAGGCTGGGCTGAGCGACACCCCCCCCCCAGTGCACAAATTTTGTGCACCGGGCCTCTAGTAAGTACTTATTATTATTATTATTATTATTTATATTTACAGATGAGGAAACTGAGGCTCAGATGGGTGAAGAAAATCATCCCAAGTCACAAACGCTGAAGACAGGATTGAAATTCAGATCATGGGACTCCACATCCAGCGCTCTTTGTGCCTTACCTGTAGTTCCCAGACACCCACCCACACACCTGACACAGCTTTCACTGCTTCATAACAAAATGAGAAAAATATGGCCAGTGCCGTCGTTTCCTTAATTCTACATCTTCTTTTATAAAACAAGTGATTACTTCATTATATATCAGGGAAGAAAAAAACACTATGCTAAATGTACATGCTGATTAAAGAAGTTACGATATATGGTGACGTCAAGAATGTTAATATATGACAGTCTTAGAGCTGAAGAAATAAAGAATATGTTGGTGTAAGAGTCCATCATAATTTAGAAACTGCATTTATTCTGAACTCATGTTATTCCTAGTTTTGGGTCTTCTACTCTTTTATAAAATCAGACAATTATAGCTTTTTTTAAAAAAATCCTTAGTTGGCAAAAATAAAAACCGATATTCCTCTCAGATCTCTTCTGCAGTTTTACTTTTATTGTTTGAAAACTCCAAATGCTTAAAAATCTATGTTCCTTGCACCATGGTGCCCACTCCCACGGATAGAGGTCACAGCGGGAGGCTCCTGAGTCAAATTCAGCCCACAGAGGATTGTAAAGGATGTAGAGGATTGTGGTTTGGCCACAAAGAACTGTGAAATTTTAATTGACAATATTTTAAATAGGAGAATTTACATGCAGCTCTGGATTTCTGGCTTCTCTTTCAAATTCAGAAGATCTGAGAAGGAAATCCTACCATTTACAGACAGCATGGACCTCAAAGGCATTATGCTAAGTGAAACAAGCCAGACAGAGAAAGACAAATAATGTATGATCTCACTTATGTATGGAACCTGAAATAAAACTTCATAGAAACAGAGTAGAACGATGGTTACCAGAAATGGGAGATGTTGGTCAAAAGATATAACCTTTCAGGTATATAATGGATAAGTTCTGAAAATCTAATATTAGCCTGATGACTATAACAATACTATATTATACAGATGACCAGTAGACATATAGAAAGAAGTTCAACATCACTAATCATCAGAGAAATGTAAATTAAAAACACAATGAGATATCACCTCTTACCTCTCAAAATATTTATCATTAATAAATCAACAAATTGCCCTAGCTGGTTTGGCTTGGTGGATAGAGCATCATCAGCCTGTGGACTGAATGGTCCCAGGTTCAATTCTGGTCAAGGGCACATGCCTGGGTTGAGAGCTTGATCCCCAGTAGGGAATATGCAAGAGGCAGTCAATCAATGATTCTCTCTCATCATTGATGTTTCTAGATCTCTTTCCCTCTCCCTTCCTCTCTGAAATCAATAAAGATATATTTAAAATAAATAAATAAATAAATAAACAAACAACTATTAATGATGATGTGGAGAAAAGGGAACTCTTGTGCACTGTTGGTGAAATTACAAATTGGTGTAGCCACTATAGTAAACAGTATGGAGATTCCTCAAAAAATTAAAAATGGAGCTGCCTTATGGCCCAGCAATTCAACTTCTGTGTATATATCTAAAAAAATTCAAAACACTAATTTAAAAAGATATACGCATCCCTATGTTCATTGCAGCTTTATTTATAATAGCTAAAATATGGATACAAACCATATATACAATGGAATATTACTTGGCCATAAAAAAAAATATGAAATCTTACCATTTTCAACAACTTGGATGGACTTAGAGGGTATTATGCTAAGTGAAATAAGTCAGTCAAAGAAAGACAAATGCCATATAATTTCACTAATATGTGGATTTTAAAGAACAAAATAAATGCACAAACAAAACTGAAACAGACTCACAGATATAGAGAACAAACTGAGCATTGCCAAATGGGACAGGGTCTGGTTGCTACATGAAAAAGGTGGAAAGATTAAGTACGGATTGGTAATTATAAAATAGTGATGAAATGTGAAGTACATCATAGAAAAATGTAGTCAATAATACAGGGTGGGGCAAAAGTAGGTTTAAAGTTGTTCATAAGGAAAATAATACAATAATTAACAAATAATAATACAAGAATAAACTGTGTTTTGTGTACTTACAACTGTAAACCTACTTTTGGCTCACCCTATATTATAACAACCATGCATTGTGCTAGGATTATTGAGGGAATCTCTTTGTAAATTCTATAATTATCTAACCACTATGCTGCACACCTTAAACTAATATAAAAACTGAATGTCAATGGAATTGAAAAAATTTAAAATAATATTATATATTAAAAATGTTATACTATCATTATTAAACCAAACTTACACCATGAAAAAAACAATATTGTATTACTAGTATATACTTGAAAGGTGCTAAGAAAATAGTTCTAAAATATTTTCATCACAAAAAAAATGATACTTATGTGAGGAGATGGATGAGTTAACTAACCTTATTTTGGGAAGCATTTTACAACACATTTGTATATCAAATCATCATGTTGTACACCTTCAACTTACACAATTATCTTCTATATATATAAATGGCTAATATATTAAGTGTCCAACCGTGCAACCGGTCACTATGATGTGCCCTGACCACCAGGGGCAGATGCTCAACACAGGAGCTGCCATGATGTGCACTGGCCGGCACCACGGACCTGGCACCAACAAACCAACACTCGGCTTCCCCCAAGTGGGGCACAGGCCCCGCCACCACCCGCAGTGACATCCCACCAAATCGCAGCCAATGCTGCCAAAACCCCATGGCACAAAAACCCCACAGCCTAGCGCAGCCCAGCCTGGAAGCAGTTGCTGTGGGGTAATGACATCATGTAGCAACGCCAGCTTCCTCTCCCTAGTGACTAGCCTCCTTGCAGTTTCTTCAGCCCAGGAACACAAGTGGAAACATTTTACACTTTAACCAAGTGTCTGTAAAGCATTGTCCCATGCCTCATATCATTTGATCCTCACAGAAGTCCTGGAGTAGGTAGATAGGAGACTTGGTGGAATCCTATTTTCTTTTCATGAGCCAGAAAACAGAGATTTAGAAAGCTTAGAAACCTGACCCGACGGAAAAGAAGAAATGGTGGACCTTGAAAATGACTTCAGATTTTCTCACTGAGCAGACTATAGTCAAACACTGCTGCAGTTAAATATTTTACCTTTAGTTCTCCCTGTGTGATCTACAATAATAATCTGCTTCATGTTGATATTTACTGCTGTGTTGCTGACAATGACCTGAAAGAGAAGTTGAGGTGCTTCACTGGGCTGGAAAAAGTTTAGCTAAATCAGAAAGCAGGTCTAATTAAGGAAGTTTATTCTATATCTATAAAAGGCTAAGTTGACTCACACATGCATGATACATATAAAGCTCTCACTGGTGCCAATCACACGTTTGTGTTTCCATCTGTCATTATCGATTGTGGATTTGGTTGACACTTCTATTATAGAGAAAGGGCAAATAGCGATATTAAAATATTTCTTCAAATTAATTTCTTTTCAATGTGCACGAATTCATGCACCGGGCCACAGTATGTCAATAATCTCTCAATAAAGCTGGAAAGAGAAATAAAATTCTGGAGATCTGATTACACTGGCACAACACTCCTTCGTGGGATGCAGAGCTGGGTAGGTGGTTGCTGTGCCCTATTGGAGAGGCATGCCGTCCAGCTGGTCACTTTCTCCACTGATATCTGGGTAGATTGCCGCAGGTGGGTGCCCATGCCTCTTGGTATCATGCCCTTTCACTGTCATCTGCCACAGCCCCAGGACTCTGGGCTCGCCTGTGTGCCTCACTTTGGTCAGTGGGACAATAAACAATAGAAACAGAAACACAAGCAGAAGCTTGAAAAGTGCTTGCACTCGGGGGCTTGTCTTCTCTGGCTGCTGAAAACCCTGAGGCCATCACATGAACAACCACACTAGCCTGCAGGGTCGGCCATGAGGAGAACCAAAGTACTGCCTAGTTGTGCTGGCTTTAGCTCATCGGTTCCTTTGAATACAAAGTACTGCCTAGCAACTCAGAATTGCCCAGACAGTGAGGCCTTTCTGGACCATCCAGCCCAAGCTGAGCCACACTGACTGCAGGCACAGATGAGGCCAATGCAAATTCTGCTGTTAAATGATTGGTTTTGGTTTTTTAATATATTTTTATTGACTTCAGAGAGGAAGGGAGAGGAAGAGAGAGCTAGAAACATCAATGATGAGAGAGAATCATTGATTGGCTACCTCCTGCACACCCCACACTGGGCATCGAGCCTGCAACCCAGGCATATGACCAGGAATCAAACAGTGATCTCCTGATTCATAGGTCAATGCTCAACCACTAAGCCACGCCAGCCAGCCTAAATGATTGTTTTTTAAGCCACTGAATTTTGAGGTGTTTTGTTATGCTAACTGATGGCACACTCTTGGCCCCACTCATTCACCTTAACTCCTGGGTTATGAGGCTGTGACTCCGACCTTAGCAAAATGGAAACAACCCCACAGATACAGAGAACAAACTTGATGGTTGCCAGATGGGAAGGTGTTGGGGGCTGGGCCAAAAAAGAGGAAGGGATTAAGAAGTACAAATTGCTGCTTATAAAAATAGCCACAGAGATGTAAAGTACAGCATAGGGAATATAGTCAATAATACTGTCATAACTATGTATGATGTCAGATGGGCATTAGACTGACTGGTGATCACTTCGTAGGTATATAAATGTCTAATCACTATGTTATGTTGCACACCTGAAACATATAATATCATGTCAACTGTAATTGAAAAATAAATAAAGATATTAAAAACCCTTCCCACATATGTATTTACACTCACTCACACATGTATGTAGGCACTTGATTAATAAATGAGCGCAGGAAATTTAAATTGTTCAATTTAGCCCCCAGAACAGCATCTGGTACAAAGTTGGCCTTTAATAAATATCTTTTGAGTGGCGAGATGCATTAGCAGATGTTTCCCTTAGTAACTTAAGAGGTAGCCTAGAGGTGGTCACGACGCCGAGGACTTGGGCGAGTGGAATCTCCAAGATAATCTCCAGGTGGCACTAAGGATCACCAAACACCCATTCCAGCCCCGCTGGCTTCCCGCTGCCGTATCTGCTAAACTAGTTCTGGGAAAGCAGCACTTGCGAACCAACTCAATGGGGACGGAGGTTTGACAAGACTGATAGTTACAACCGATTTGTCACTTGCGCTCAGCTTTCCACTGGTGCTGACAGGGGTCTGAATGGCAAGGGGACTTTCCTAGGAAGGCTGAAGAAAATATGGGGTCGCTGTGGGTGTCAGCTGAAGAACAGCCAAAAACGAGAGCTGGATCCCATTTTCCCACTGAGCGAATCGTGACTGTTATTTTTCAAGGGATTAGAAGGAGGAATGCCGTGTGGAGAGAAACCCGAAATACTCTGAGCACCCTGCAGTGAACGCATAGCATCCTCGTTTGACCGTAAGAAAGGTCAGCAGAGTACACTGCCTCCTGCCTTTCTTACTCATTGTTTTTCCTTTCTCAAAAAAAAAAAAGAGGATGTTTATTAAATTAATCTAAAACACCATTTTTAATTGATCAAAGACACCAGTGTGGAGGGCAACCTGGAAACCATAACAATTGTGAAAGAAGTGGAAAGCAACTCGGAATCACATAATTGGAAGTCCTAGGTTTTAGCACAATAGCCTGCGTCTTCATTACTTTGACTGAGTAATTAAACCAGTCTGCCTAAAATTCAGCCCTGGCCGGTTTGGCTCAGTGGATAGAGCATCGGCCTGCGGACTGAAGGGTCCCAGGTTCGATTCCAGTCAAGGGCATGTACCTTGGTTGCGGGCACATCCCCAGTAGGGAGTGTGCAAGAGGCAGCTGATCGATGTTTCTCTCTCATCAATGCTTCTAGTTCTCTATCCCTCTCCCTTCCTCTCTGTAAGAAAACCAATAAAATATATTTTTAAAAAATAAAATAAAATTCAGTGTGCTCATCTCTAAGATGGTAGGAGATAAAATCTACTCCGTCCCCTTCGTAGGGGTTTTGAGAAGATTAAATGAGATGGCATAAGCAAAAATGTCACTCCTATGTTAATGATTATGGGATAAAACTGGTCATGACCCACAGGCACAAATACAGGAAGAGCATCTGTGCCAGGCCCTCCTACGAAGGCGAGATGACGGAGCCAATGGTAAGCAGTGAGCCAAACCATCCAGGAGGAAACTGAAAGGAACCAGGATCAACTCAACAGGTGGAATCAGAAACAGACAGATGTGGGACTGATGGGACGTGGAGGCATTTAGGCAGGACTAGGACACAGAGAGCTAAGGATGGGCCGTGAGGGCAGAGGTGCTGAGTGCACAGCTGCTGGTTTGCCTGCCCAGCACCCATCCCCCCTTCCTGGCTTTTCTTTGAGGATCTGTCCCTTCCCTCATTCCATATGCCGTGCCCAAGGCCTGGCCAAGATCTCTCCCTGTGACTGGACCTATTTCAACTAGATTTTCCTGGGAATACAGGGACACAAGGATGGAAGTATTTGGAAAAAATATATTCTTTGGAAGCACACGTAAAAAACCCTTCATGAGTCCTGCAGCCCAAATCTCCAAGGCTGCCCTGGCTGCAGAATTTTCTGAAGCCTAATTGGTCAAATCAGTCAACCCTTCCTTGTTGCATGAACCACTCAGGATTCTTCTAGCTTCTTTCCCTCCCTCCCTTCCTCTCTCCCTTCCTCCCTCCCTCCCTTCCTTCCTTCCTTCCTTCCTTCCTTCCTTCCTTCCTTCCTTCCTTCCTTCCTTCCTTCCTCCCTCCCTCCCTTCCTTTTTTCCTTTCTCTTTTTTGCTTAAGTTAACCAGGTAACCAGAGTTCACTCCTGCTCTGGTTACCTCGTTAACCAGATAAATAAACAAACAAAAAAATGTGAATGACCAAGCCATATACCTAAGGTCTAGGTTCAGAGACTGGAATGGGTGTCTTACCTACATGTTGCTCTTGGCGATGTTGACTTTCTCCTCGCCCGGTCCTACCCTGCTTGTTCCTATGACTTTTCTGAAACATTTGAGAAAACTGTTGTAGTGCTGAACAGGGAGCGATGGGAAAGACAGGGGTGCAGAGTGAATCCAGGGCTTAAGCAAAGCTGCTACCAGAATACAAGATGGAGCTAAGCAACGAGTCTCCCTCCTGTCTAGGACTGCAGGCCAAATTGTCATCAAAATGTCATGACTACTTTCATATTCCACCACCTTAGGAGCGTCTGAGAAAAACTACAGTGAAAGAAACAAGAGAGCACAGTGTATGGCTAAGGGACTGCCAGGGCTCAAAGCCTCATTCTGCCTCTTGGAAGGGGTGTGACCTTGGAAACATTACTTAACCTCTCTGTTCCACTTTACCCCTCTTGTGAAATGGAAATGATAACCACACAGGCGCCTAGCTCCTAGAGGTATCATGAGAATAAAATAATTTGATATTTATAAGGTGTCTAAAATCATGCTTGGCACATAGCGACAGCTATATAAGGGTTTGTTATAATAAATCATAAATGTTTCCCCTAAGAAAGGGTTGGGAACTTGAGATGGCTTAGCCCAGAGAGTAAGTCTTTCCAAAAAAAAAACACAAAAAACCCACAAGAAAACCTCTCAATAACAAATATGAACTTTGCTAAGCTAAACACATGCCGTTCGACACCGAGAAAAGATCAAAGGAAATCAGCAAACAGAGTCCTGAGTCATGGTTGTTTGGGGTCAGTTACATCAATTGACCCTTATTTATTTTGTCTGAGAAGAGGGGGATAAGGCTCCCCCAAAGGTAATGAGGCATTGGTCTGGTGGTCCAAGCCATGACAAGCTTTCTTAAAACACAGAGAACAGCCCCACACCCTCAGGTCTGGGGACTCGGTATGTGGGTCATCTTTTGTGTTACTTGGTAGAGTCAAGCATACCTAGAGAGTGCAACCTCAGACACTCACTTCTGGCCTTACCCTATTCCCTTGGAGATGGGCACACAGGTGGTGATATGGAGCTGCTGCCCAGCTGCCCCCCCACGGGGACAATCACCCTGGCTTAAGGTCAACACCTCATTCCCCGAGGAGCCCAGACGACAGCCATCACCCGGGGTGGAAAGTCCCTGGCAGCTCAGTCTCTCTGGGTTTTGTTAGCATATTCTAGCCCTCTGCTCAGGGAAGAGGGGTTGTGGCCCCAGAGTCACAGAAAAGGGAATAAAAAGGGGACTCTCAACGGTGCTCTGAGAGGATCAAGTAAAGCTAGAACTGCTCTGGGTGTCAGCTCCAACTTGATTGTTCCTGTTTCGCTAGAAGTATTTGTGGTTTGGGCTGTCAGCAGCTACTTCTTGCTTCTCCATCTGATGACTTTTCCTGACCCACTTGCTGAAAGAAGCTCAGGCAGAGAATCTTTCTCTCCACTGACTTAGACGCTGAAGTGGGGGATGTGCTGTGGTAGGACTAACAGCGGCTTCCATTCCTCCCCCTTTGTTCACACTTCAAAACTATCCCCTTTTTTCCCAGCACTTGTGAGCTATGGCTTGCCCACTGGGCAGTCTTGCATGCCCTGGTATTCCTCTCTCAAAATGTCTTCCATTTGCTTTCCATTCCTGGCCAATGCATATTCCCCTGTCTTTGTTATTTTAAGACCTTCATAGACCCTAAGCATTCTGGTTTTTGGAGGCCCCACCACATCGAAGCAGACATCCAAATCTGCATCCACACCCATCATCAAATACAAGTTCCATGTAATAACAGATGATTTTTTTATAAATAAGCATTTTTATTGTAATTTTGCAGCTTTCTTTTTATATTTTAGAACCAGAGTTGTTGTTTTTCAAAAGTAAAACACTTTCATTGGCCTTTGACAATCTCAAAGGCCCTTGATATTATGCCTGTAATAAAATGTCCCTGTCCTTCAACCAGCGGCAGTGGCTAGAAAGCCATCTAAAAAAACAAACAAAAAAGGGCAAAGTCATCACCTGATGATGATGAGGGTGATGAGGATGAGGATGAAGAACAGGAAGTGGAAGAGAACCATTTTACCAACTTGTGCTACATGTACCCACATACTATTTCTGTCCTATTTTCATGGTTGAAGCTCAGAAAATTTGGTTCAGTTAATTTAATTTCTAGTGGTTGATATGAGAGTTGAACCCATATCTGTTTAATTCCAGTGTCTTCATGCCTTCCATTTTGGCAGCCCATTGTTGGCTATTTTTGGTCTTCACTTATAACAATAAATAGAAGGCTAAGCCAATCTGATTGTTTAGCAGCCAGCCTCTCTTCCTTGGGCTGTGAATAACATTGCCCCAGTTACTGGTCAGTGAGAACGTTTTCTATAGGCTTCTGCTTTTTGACTCTGACCATCACAGTAGTTACCACAGGCTGACATAATGCAGCCCTCAGCTCTCACTGGTTTGTCAGAGAGCCTTGACATTACCCTCCTCTCTTCTCCAAGCCCTGTTTCAGGGCCTCCACATTGAAGACAGGGATGCTCTAACTCCTACTCACCCCTTTCCTGTGCTACTGCACCATTTCTGGTTGAGGACGGCTATGTTTTTAAACATACTTTTGCATTCTCACCACCTCTGTCTTTCCCTGTCTGATGGAGCTCACAGTTGTGTACAATTAGTTAACTTCACTCACTGTCTCTTGTGTTTACGGTTCCCTGCCCAATTCGAAGTGACAAATGGCTACCCAAAGCCGTGGGCTTGACCCCAGATGGCCCTGTGTTTCATTGCCTTCATCCCTGTGCATGGGTCAGCACTCAGGGACTCCCATAGCTCTTGCTCAGCTGGTAATTGATTTCCACGTGAATCCATGGACCAGTTGGCAGAACTGCGCCATTGCACACGTTGGCAGCCCAGGTAGGAGGTAGCCTATGGCTGCCACCACTTTATAGCAGGTCCATCAGAATGTTGACTTCCAATAAAGTCCTGTACTTAAGGGACCTCGCCCGCCCAATGCTAGAAAGGTATGATGGCTACTAATGATTCACATCCCGAAGTTCCCAGACTTCACCTGAAAGCAGGAATTCAACGAGCGATTCCCAAGCAACAGAACAAGAGTTTCCCCAATTTTCTTTCCAACTTTTTGTTTGGCTTCTGTGCTAGCTGATGCCAATTGTCAAGAAATGAGGAATAGTGTCTGGTATCTGTTTTCCATCGAGTGGTATGTTTATTTATGCATCATTAATACCTTCACTTTAAGAGTTGTTAATGTGTCATGACAATGTTTGTTCAAGCTCAGTAAAGTGCAGTGAAAGGGGAAGGGTTCTAGATAAGAACTTTGAAGACCTGGGTCGTAGACTCAGCTCTGCTTCTCACTGGATGTGTACCTTTGGCCTCAGTTTCTTCCTTTGGGGGCGGGGGGGGGGGGAGGGGAGGGACGAGATGAAGGAGAAGAATAAAGAAGAGAAAGAGCCCTGTCTGGTTTGGCTCAGTGGATAGAGCGTTGGTCTGTGGACTCAAGGGTCCCAGGTTCGATTCAGGTCAAGGGCACTGCCTGGATTGCGGGTGGGTCCCCAGTAGGGGGTGTGCAGGAGGCAGCCAATCAATGATTCCCTTTCATCATTGGTGTTTCTCTCTCGCTCTTCCTTTCCCTTCCTCTCTGAAATCAATAAAAATATATTTTTAAAAAAGAAGAGAAAGAAATAAAAAGGGAGAGAGGGAGGAAAATAGAAAGGGAGAAAAATTGTGAGAGAGAAAGTAGTTGGATGGATAAATGATTACAAAATAATTCTCCAGCTTCCTGCTTTATGTATTTCAAGGCTATGTCATTAGGTGAATTAACATTTAGAATTGTTATGTTTTCTTGATCAACTGAATCCTTCACCATTATAAAGTGACATTTTTTTTTTTATCACTAGGAATATTTTTTGTTCTGAAATCTACTAATAATATAACTATTCCAGCCTTCTTTTGATTAGTGATACATGGTATACATTTTTCCATCTTATTTATGCTTCATATTTAACGTGCATTTTTTTGTAGGCAGAATATAGTTGGGTCTTTTTTTCCTTTGCCTCTAATTGGGATTTTTAAACCATTTACACCTAATGTGATTACTGATATTGTTGGACTTAAATCTATCATCCTATATGTTGTTTGTTTTATTTTTGCTCCTTTTTTTTTTACTTCTCTCAGATTGATTCCATGTTATCTTTTGTTGTTGTATTGTAATAGTTGCATAAGTTATAGTATACATTGTTAACATATCACATTCTACCTTCAAGTGATATAATTCTACTTCACATGTTATATAAAAACCTTATTAGAGTATACTTCTATTTATCTCCTCCCAAACTTTATACTGTTATCCTCATATATTATGGTTTTACTTATGTTATAACCCTCACATTACATTGTTATGATTTTCTAAATAGTCAATTGCCTTTTAAAGATATTTAAATAAGAGAAAATTTCCTACATATTTATCTATGTAGTTACCTTTTCCAGTACTCTTCATTCCTTTGTGTATATTCTTTTTTTTTTCTTCTTTTCTTGGTATAGCAAAGGTGGAAATGTATTAAAGAAAAGACAGACTCCCACAAGGGGAGGGGGAAAGAGTCCCACTGACTTCCTGTGCCCTGATATCCCCTCTGATTGGTCAATATTCCCTTTTGAATTGGTTATTATAGTAACTTCTGAAGCCCCCCTCCCTCATTTTCTTCCTATTCCCTCTGGGATTTCTTCCTCCTTCTTTATTTTGTAAATATAGACCTTTTTTTGGCTACTTCCAGTTCCCTTGTCTTATGGAAATGTCTGTTGCTGCTCCCTTGTGTTATGGAAATGTAACTGTGCCTGGCTTCCTTTTGTTATGGAAATATAACTGCACCTAGCTTCCTTGTGTTATGGAAATGTACCTTCTCCCAGTCTGTAACATTGTGTTTTTCCACAGACCCCAATTCTAAAAATTCCCTAAGCCTGCCTATATTGCCCTAAAATTCCTGTTTCGGTCCCCCCTCCAATAAGGAACCCCCAACTACTGTTGGGGACAGGGGACACCATGTCTTTCTGGCCGCTTCCTGCTGGCAAAGGGGTTGTAGTTTGGGGCGGCAGTCAGGGTGCCATCGGAAGTGGGTGGTGTAAGGGTCCATAAAAGATGGATATAGCGGCCTCCATTTGCTGTTCCATGTGGAGAACCAGTTGTAGCTTTAGGGCTTCTAAACAGGAAGACATTTTCCTTCTGCCTGATGACTTTCTTAAACATTTCTTATAGACCAGGTTTGTTGCTGATTAATTACTTCAGTTTCTATAATTCTTAGAAAGATTGTATCTCACCTTTGTCTTTAAAACATTTTTTCTCATATGTAATTCTGGATTGGCAGGGAGTTTTTCTTTCAGTAATTTAAAGATATTGTTTTATTATCTTCTTACTTGCATTGTTTCTAACATATCTGCTGCCATTCTTATCTTTACTACTCAGTTCATGTTTCTTTTTATCTGGCTGTTTTTAACATTTTTTCTTTAACATTAGTTTTGAATATTTTTTGTGCTTGGGGTTAATTGAGCTTCTTGGATTTTTAGGTTGATAATTTTCACCAAATTTGGGAAAATTTCAGCTATTATTCACATATCTTTTTTGGGGGGCGGGGGGGGGGGGATTTCTATTACACATTGTGGACGAAAGGTGCCACATGCTGACCTGACAAGCTCAGGAGAGGCCTGCATGGCAGTTTTGCAGACCTAAAGTAACCACAAAGAATGGTCTGAAATTAAACCTTAACTAAAAGCAGTTATGGTGGGCAGTTACATCCTAAGCCGATATCTTCACTGATAAGGTCAACCTTTACTGTAACTGAGCCTATCTGTCTTTTTGCATCTATGATAACATACCCTTGAAATATCTGGGTAATTTGTAACTTCCCTTTTTCTGGAGCCCCTGGGGCACAACCAAATGTTCTGGGCGCCAGGACAAATACTACAAATTCCTTCATTATCATGTTAATTGATCCTGCACCCACCTAAGTATGTGTCCATCATTTTACTTTTTATCCAATCCCAGGGGTTTCCCTGCTTTGCTTTATCCTTCCTCCTTAATCCATCACCAATGAATTTCATGTAACTCACCTATGTTCCTCCTTTGATTGCAAATGTATAAATACAAATGTAACCCGCCATTCTCCGGAGCACTATCTCAATTCGTTGAGGTTTTGCTTCCCGGCATATGTCGACAGTTTGGCTCAAATAAACTCACAAAAATTCTTTACAGGTTTCAATGGGCGTTTTTTTTTTACATTAACAACATATATTAGGCTCTTTGATATTTCCCTACAGATCACTGTTGCTTTTTAAAAATTATTTCATTTTTTGGTGTTTCGTTGTAGCTATTTTCTACTACTATGTCTTCAGGCTCACAGATATTTTCTTCTCCAACATCTAATCTGCTTTTAATCCAGTGTATTCTTCAATATGCATTGTAGTTTTCATCTCTAAACATTCTACTTGGGTCTCCTTTACACATCCATGTCTCTACTTAACTTTTGAGCTTATGTTCAGAGTTATAATTGCTAATTTAATATCTTTATCTGTTATTGTAACATCTATGTCAGATCTGGGTCAATTGCAATTGACTGATATTTTTCTTCCCACTGTGGGTCATATTTCTCTGCTTCTTTGCAAGCCTGGTAATTTTTTATTGGCTGTCCACCATTTCATATTTAACTTTGTTGGGTGCTGAGTACTTTTATTTCTAGAAATATTTTTAGCTTTGTTCTGGAGCACAGTTAAGTCAGTTGGAAAAAGTTTGATCTTTGGATCTTGCTTTTAAGATTTCTTCATTGGAGCAGATAGGTGCTCATTCTAGGACTAATTATTTCCCATTGTGAAAGCAAGACTCTTCTGTTTACTAAAGAACTCACAGAACTCAATAATAAGAAAACAAAATATAATTCTAAAAAATATGTAAGAATGGAAAATAGGCAGATAAAAATGTGCTCAACATCATTATTTTTTTAATTATATTTTTTATTGATTAAGATATTACATACATGTCCTTATCCCTACATTACCCCCAACCCCTCCCCCGCTCATGCCCTCACACCCCCCGCCCCCCATTGTCCGTGTCCATTGGTTAGGCCTATATGCTTGCATATAAGTCCTTTGGTTGATCTTTTCCCCTTACCCCCACCCTCCCCTACCTTCCCTCCAAGGCCCAACAGTCCAATCAATGCCTCTCCGTCTCTGGATCAGTCCTTGTTCATCAGTTTATGTTGTTCATTATATTCCACAAATGAGTGAGATCCTGTGGTATTTATCCGCTCTCCAGTTCCATCCATGCTGTGGCAAATGGTAAGAGTTCCTTTTTCTTCTTCCTCTTCTTAAAGAATACCTTTCAGCATTTCATATAATGCTGGTTTGGTGGTGATGAACTCCTTTAGCTTTTTCTTATCTGTGAAGCTCTTTATCTGACCTTCAATTCTGAATGATAGCTTTGCTGGATAAAGTAATCTTGGTTGTAGGTTCTTGCTATTCATCACTTTGAATATTTCTTGCCACTCTCTTCTGGCCTGCATGGTTTCTGTTGAGAAATCAGCTGACAGTCGTATGGGTGCTCCCTTGTAGGCAACTGACTTTTTTTCTCTTGCTGCTTTTAAGATTCTCTCTTTGTCTTTTGCTCTTGGCATTTTAATTATGATGTGTCTTGGTGTAGTCCTCTTTGGATTCCTTTTGTTTGGGGTTCTCTGCACTTCCTGGACTTGTAAGTCTATTTCTTTCACCAGGTATAGGAAGTTTTCTGTCATTATTTCTTCAAATAGGTTTTCAATATCTTGCCCTCTCTCTTCTGGCACCCCTATAATTCTGACGTTGGTACGCTTGAAGTTGTCCCAGAGGCTCCTTACACTATCTTCATATTTTTGGATTCTTTTTTCTTTTTGCTTTTTCAGTTGGGTATTTTTTGTTTCTTCGTATTTCAAATCTTTGACTTGATTCTTGGGATCCTCTTGTCTGCTGTTGGATCTCTGTATATTATTCTTTATTTCAGTCAGTGTATGCTTAATTTCTAGTTGGTCTTTTTTCATATCCTCCAGGGTCTCACTAAATTTATCGGCGGTTTCCAGAAAATTCTTGAAAAACCTTATAAACGTGGCCTTGAACTCTATATCCAGTCATTTGCTTTCCTCCATTTCTGTCATTTGTAACCTGTTTCTTTGTCTCCGCATTTTTTTATGCTTCCCTGTGTTGGTAGAGTGGTTTTGTGTGCTAGGTGTACTATAGGGCCCAGTGGCTCAGCCTCCCCAGTCACCTGAGGTGGACACTCTTGGTGCACCCCCTTGTGGGCTTTGTGCACAGTCTTGTTGTAGTTATGCCTTGATTGTTGTTGGTATCACTGGGAGGAATTGACCTCCAGGCCAATTGGCTGTGAGAATCAGCTGTGTCTGCAGTGGGAGAACTTCTGTGCTGGAGACACCGCTCCGGGGCAAGACTTGCTTCAATGGGGCTTTGGTGCTCACTGAGTCTGCCTCCTGAGTGTGTCCCTTATGGATCTGAGGAGTTGTAATCTGGATGGTCCCACTCTGACCACTGCGTACACTGGCTCTTGGATCTAAGGAGGTGTTAATTTAGCCTCTGCCTGAGGTTACCCAGCAGGAGCTACGAAGAGATCTGCAGATTTCCCTTCCTTTTTTGGAGTTTGGAGGTGCCCAGATGAGGCCCAGCTTTGAAGCAGTGCAAGGTGTTGTGGGGCCTTGGGCCTTCTCTTGGAAGTTCTGGGTCTGTCTGGCTCAGCTGCAATTTGTTAGGTAATTTTCAGGTTGCAAAGGGGCAGGGCATTCATATGCAAAAGCCTCTGCCGCAGCCTGGGTGGGGCGGGGTCTCAAGGAATCAATAGGGTGGAGCAAGCAGCTATGGCTGATCCTCAGCCCTGCACTAAGGGGCCGCGTCTCAGTGTCCCGATAATTGCTGCAAGCACCTCTGAGGGAAAGCTGCCCTCGAGTTCTGAGTTCTGCCTGCTGCCAGACAGTCCAGTTTCTCCCTGTATGAGTCCTGGGTTCCCAGAGACTTCCCGGAACCGGAGTTCAGAGCAGTCGGGAGCTTGTGACTCCCTCCCGATTCAAAAAGACAGCCGAGTCCTCAGGTGCCTGCCCCTTTCCACGCACACTCGAGCCTCCGTACCTCTGCACTTTACTTCTGCAGCTCCTCTGAGTCTCAGTGTGCTTTTCTCTTTCCTTCTAGTTGTAGAATTTCCACTCAGCCAGCCTTCTTGTGGTTCTGGATGATGTCCGTTTTGTCTTTTCGTTGTATTTTTGAAGTTGTTGTGGGAGGCAGCAATTTCTGGTGTTTACCTATGCCGCCATCTTGGTTTTTCCTCAACATCATTATTTATGAGGGAAATAGAAGTGATGAGATGCCACTACAAACGTATTAGAATGAATAAACTTTAAAATCCAACCATATCAAGTGTTGGTGAGCATTTGGAAGAACAAGAACTCTCATACACTGCTGGTAAGGATGTACAATAGTATAATCACTTTGCAAAAACAGTTCAGCAATTCCTTAAAAAGTTAACCATACACCTACCGTGTAATCTATCTCTTCTATTATAGGTAATTACCCAAGAGAAACGATTGAGGGCATATGTCCTGCCATACATGAATGTTCACAGTAGTTTTATTTGTAGTTACCCCAAACTGAAAACCACTCACATGTTTATCAAAAGGTGAAAAAACAACCTGTGGTTAGCCATACAATGAAATACTACTCAATGAAAAGGAATAAACTATGGGTACACTCCACAACTTGGATGGATTTCAAAATAATTATGCTGAGTGACAGAAACGAGACAAAATGAGAGTACATATTCATTTATATCATATTCAACAATATGCAAACTACTCTATTGTAAAAAACAAAATAGATCTGAGGACCTGGAGGTATGGGGAATCTGCAGGAGGAGGGAGAGATAGGAGGGAGAAATTGCAAAGGAGCTCAAGGAAACCTTGTAGGGTATATAAACATATACTTAATATACATAAAGCACTTAGAATAATGCCTGATATACAGTAATATGTGATATATAGTAAATATTATATATGTATTAGACATTGTTAAACACAAATATTATTTTTTTATAATATTACTAGTGGCCCGGTGCACAAAATTCATTCATGGGTGTGGGGGGTGTCCCTCAGCCCAGCCTGCACCCTCTCCAACCTGGGATCCCTCAGGGGATGTCCAACTGCTGGTTTAGGCCCAATCCCTCTCGCAATCTGCGACCACTGGCTCCTAACCGCTCGCCTGCCTGCCTGCCTGATCGCCCCTAACCACTATGCATGCTGGCCTACTCACCTCCAATGGCTCCCCCTCCTGGTCTGATCACCCCTAACTGCCCCCCCACACACCAGCCTGCTCACCCCAACTTCCCCCCCGCCAGCCTGCTCACCCCCAACTGCCCGCCCCCCCGCCAGTCTGCTCACCCCTAACCACCTCTGCCTCGGCCCCACCACCATGGCTTTGTCCAGAAGGATGTCTGGAAGGTCTCCCGGAAGGTCTCCCAGTCTAATTAGCATATTACCCTTTTATTGGTATAGATATTATGTTATTATACACTCTATATTATTATGTAATAGTAGTATATGTTATATACTACATACTCATATAAAATAGTATCTACAATAATAAAAGATAAATATGTAAATTGACCATCACTGCATGATGCCCACCAGCCAATCAGGAGTGAGTATGCAAATTAGTGGGACAAAGATGGCAGTGACCATGGAGCCAGCCAGAGTGGGTGGGAGGCTTGGGTCACCCCCAGCAATGGTGGAAGCCAAGCTTCCCACCTGCCTGGGCCGGCCGCCAAAGGAGGGGCCTGTGGAAGGCCACCATGGAGCCAGCCTGAGCATGGGAGGCTTGGGTCGCCCAGGCCAGCTGCCAAGGGAGGGGGCTGAAAATAGCTCTCAGTCCCTCACCCAGGCTGGCCATGCCACCATCAAGGTAAGGGTCCCCGCTGGGGGGCGTGACCAGCCTGCAAACAGCCATCAGTCCCTCACTCAGGCTGGCCACGCCCCCCCAGCAGGGACCCTCACCCCATGGGGGCATGGCTGGCCTGCAAACTGCCCCAGCCCCTTGCCCAGGCTGCCCCACCCCCCAAGGGAACCCCCACCATGATCTGGGACACCCTTCAGGGCAAACCAGCTGGCCCCCACTGGTGCTCCAGTGCCGGGGTCCAACCCCAGCAGGTCCAGGGGTTCCCAAAGGCGTAGACGGAGTCGGCGAAGAAGGAATGACACGGAGACAGCGCTCAGTTGATCAGCAGCCTAGCCAGGATCTCTAGCCAAGTTCTGGTCTGGATCTCCAGAGAGGTTCTGGTTAGGATCTCCAGCCAGGTTCTGTACAGGTTCTCCAGGTTCTAGTCAGGTTCTCTTGCCATGTTCTATAGTCAGGTTCAGTCCAGGGTCTATTGCCATGTTCTCTCCAGCGAAATTCTTCTGTCTCCAGGCTCCGTGTAGGTTCTGTCTTCTGAATTCTGTCTCATGAGTTCTGTGTTCTAAGTTCTGAGTTCTAAGTTGTGTGTCTTGCTGTCTTGTTACATCTGTATTTATACCAGTTGATTCAATCCTATCAATCTCTATTACAAAGGTTAGGGTGTTTCTTATCTCCATTCCAGGGAGAAAAGATTATGTAGTTGAAGCATGATTGTTCATAGTTAAAGTGATTAATTACCCACCTGGCACTTAGTTGAGGGGTTTTATTCCCTCCCTAACTTCAGGGGAAAATCCCTACCTGGGGATTCAACCTTTCTCGGAGAGGTGACCTTGGTTAAAACACAGCACCATGAAGGTGAGCAAACATATTAAGAACCGTATGCCATATATGCCAGGTCCCTTGAAACAGCAAGGATGGACCGGCTCCTGGCACTCCAGGCTTCTATCTACACTAATAAAAGGGCAATATGCTAATTAGACTGGGAGACTTTCCAGGAGACCTTCTGGATGTTCTTCTGGACAAAGCCATGGTGGCGGGGCCGAGATAGAGTTGGTTAGGGGCCAAGAGGGGACAGCAGTTGTGGGTGATCAGGCCATGGGGGGGGCGGGGTGATCAGGCTGGTGGGGGGGGGCAGTTGGGGTGAACAGGCCAGCAGGGGGGGCCAGTTGGGGGTGAGCAGGCCTCAGTGGGGGTCAGTTGGGGGCAATCAGGCCAGTGGGGGAGGGCAGTTGGGGATGAGCAGGCTGGCAGGGGGGCCAGTTGGGGGCAAGCAGGCCAGCAGGCAGAGTGGTTAGGGGCAATCAGGCAGACAGGTAGATGAGCAGTTAGGAGCCAGCAGTCCTGGATTCCAAGAGGGATGTCCCAGATTGGAGAGGGTGCAGGCCGGGCTGAGGGACACCGCCCCCCATACACGAATTTTGCGCACTGGGCCACTAGTAATGTATATTATGTAATGTATATATAATACTATGGAACCCTAACCATGTACCAGGCACTGGGCAGGTTTTTTACATTATTGTATGTAATTATCCCAATGATCTTAGAATTCATTTAGCAAATATTAAGCATCTGTCAACTATGTACCTGACCTGGATGTGAAATTGAAGTCCAGGTGTCTTAATTCAGGCTGCTATAACAAAATACCGTAGGCTGTGTGCCTTATAAATAACAGAAGTTTATTTCTCATACTTCTGGAGGCTGGGAGGTCCAAGACCTGGGTATGGGCAGGCTTAGTATCTAGTGAGGGCCCACTTCCTGCCTCATGGACATAACTGCTGTCTCCTCGCTGAGCCCTCACGTGGTGGAAGTGGTGAGGAAGCTCTCTGGGGCCTCTTTTATAAGGGCGCCAACTCCGTTCATGAAAGCTCCACCCTCGTGACCTAATACTCTCCCAAAGACCCATCTCCTAATGTCATCACATTGGGGACTGGGTTTCCACATATGCATTTTTAGGGGACACAATCAGCCCATAGCACCAGAGAAGTCAAGTGACCCGCCCACGGTCACAGAGCTAATGGGCAGGGAAGCCGGTCTGACTCCGGAATCTGAGCTCTTGCCCACCACATTCTGTGGCCTCCTGTCAGAAGGATAAAAACTGGTGGGAGAAATGCAAAAGCAAGTGGCCATTGGGTGCAGGTATGTGTGGGAAGGAGGTCTGGGATGCCAAGCAAGGGCATCTGGGGGGCCCTTTGGACCAAGGCATCTGGTCACCTGGGAGGTGGACATGGGCGCAGCCCTGCAGAGGTTGGGTGCTGGGAGGGAGAGCAGAGGGTCTGCTGAGACCACGCTCAGAGCTCTCCAGCCCTCACCCGCCAGGCACACAGAGGCGAGCCTGGAGGCTTCTCTATGAGCCCTGGCACATGCCATGCTCTGGAAGGACAACCTCACAAACAAGACAGCCGCAGCTCCCAAAGGGGACCTTGCTGGCAGGCCCCACAAAGCTCATCACACAGTCTTCCCACCCCTCAGCCTCCAAAGCTGAGCCACAAATCCTCACCCGAACCCTGACCTCCCCCTGGTTAGTCTGCCTCTTTCCTTAGGGACTTCATACTTGAAAGCTGCTGAGTGCAGAAGCAAAGAGAAATTTAAACAGAACCCACCATGACTATGTCCCATGTCCCTACAAAGCCCCACGCTCAACCCCAATCGCCTCAAGCTGTCAGAAGTTCTCTATGCCCACTTCCAAACGCCTGAAAAACACAGGCTCTCATAGGCTCTAACTCTTGCCATTATTCAAACACAAGCGATGTTTAAATAAGCAGTGTTATTGTATATTTGGTTTCAAAGTGGGGTTCACCCCATCCAGATGTTATTGCTCACATGACTGTCTTTGTTCAAGAAACACTGCAGAGTACCCAGCCTCTGAGGCACTTGTCTGAAATCCACCACTCGGCTGTTCTCTTCCAAAAGAAAAAAGAAAAAAAGGGACTGTTTTTTGATGTGAAACACTAGTTTATTTCAGAATTGTGGCTTTTCTCCTTGCTAGACTTTCTCCTCACTGACCCTATCCAGTCAGAAGTCTCTCTCCTAATGGAATTGCTGGAACCATTTACCCTCCATTAAGATGCTAACCTATTTCAGAGAGGAGGGGAGAAAGAGAGATAGCCCAGTAAATGGACTCGGAAAGCATGACAGATTGTGAAGCCATCTGTGTGTATTTTGGAGGGTGGTATGCGGAGAGAAAGTGCGGAGATTTTGTTTTTAAGTTTGTTTTTATTAGATCAACTTTGAACTTTCATAAAAATAAAAATTTCCAAGTAAACAGTAATCCACTTACCACCTCCAGGTAGCAGCACCTTTGGAGTCCTGAGTCCCATTCACTTTGTTAAACATCTTACCTAGCTATGCTTTATCTGACCTGATTCCAGAACATAGTCCGTCCTTTAGCTCTAGGGGCGGGAGGGGTTGGTGGGACACTCAGAGCCTTGCTCCGTCACCGACTGAGAAAGGTCATGGAACTCTGAGCCTACGCTTTCTCTTCTCTAAAGTGAGCATAGCAGCCCAGGCGGCATGGCTCAGTGGTTGAGCGGCAATCTATGAATCAGGAGGTCACTGTTCGATTCTGGTCAGGGCATTGTGGGCTTGATCCCAGTGTGGGGCATGCAGGAGGCAGCCAATCAATGGTTCTCTCTCATCATTGTAGTTTCTATCTCTCTCTCCCTTCCTCTCTGAAATCAATAAAAAATATATTTTAAAATAATAATAAAGTGAGCATAGCACACCTAAATTTTAGGGGAGATTGGTGGTAACATGTAAAGGGTATAGTTATTTTATAATAGGTAATTTTCCCTAATTAGTGTTTGAGGTATGTAGACAGTTGGCCTTTTCTTGCTTCATTCACTCAGCCAAGTTGTTAAAAGTACATGCACAGCTTTCCCATCAATGCTTGTGCTTCTGAGTAGTATTCTTGCATCACAGATCAATCAGCTACATTTTCTTTCTAAAAGTAACAGAAAGAACATTCATTGCCCTGATCGGGGAGCAGCTGCATGTGAGAACCGTGGTGATGATAATGATGGCAATGACATTCTCATGCATTGAGCCAAGCACTTGTCTAGACTTCTAGCAGCGTTTCTCAACCTCAGCACTATTCCCATTTTGGGCCAGATCTCCTCTGTTATGGGGACTGCCCTTGCATTTTATGATGCACAGCAGTATCCCAGGCCTCTCCCCACTAGGACAGTTGCAGTCTTCCCACCCCACCTCACCCCACTTGTGTTGTGACCCCAAAAATGTCTCCAGGTATTGCCAATTATCTGTGTGTGTTGGCGGGAGGGAAGGGAGGGGGGCAGGGAGGGGGGCAGGGAGGGTGTCAAAGTCACCCCCCACCGAGAACCACTGCCTTCCAGCATTTACCATTCACAACAAAGGAGGGAGTTTGGAACAACTGCTATTCTCATTTTACAAATCAGGAGGCTGAGGATCAGAGCAGCTGTGACCTGAAGGAGAGGAACCAGCCCCGCCTGTAGCCACTCTGCCTACAGAGCCACCATCTCCCGGTTCATGTGTAGAGCCCCAAGGAGGGGGAGGAGGAACAGGGGCAGGGCGAGTGAGATGGATGCTTTCAGGAAAGGAAGCAACTGCTTCCAAAGTCACTGCCTTCCAGTCTACTGTGGCAGCAGACCGTCCTGCTCAGCATGGGGAACCAGTGAAGGAGGGGGAGACCCCCGTGGGGGGTGGGGGGGGTGGCGCTGTACTGGGAGTGATGAAAAGAAAGTGCTTCAGGGAGAGAGGTACCCTCTATGTCAACCGCTGTCCATTACCTGATTCAGGGAAACTTAGCTTGTAGAAATGGCCAGTGAGGCCCTGAACACCCTGAGAAGAGTTAGTCGAGAGCTTCAACGTATTTGTATTAATATACTATGAAAGCCATGCATATGCTATTTTTTTTTTAATTAAAACGTGCACACAAAGGCCATGTTTACGTCCATGGAAAGCATTTCTAACTCAAATTATGGCGTAACATTTCAGGTGAATGTCCCACAAAGAGGACGATAGGTTTGGGCCTCCTGCTTTGAAAGTCTTAGAACCTTGGAACAGTGACTTGGAGGGAGACAGACAGTTGCCTGAGGAAGAGGCTCAGGTGAGCCATTCCCAACTTCCTACACAAAAAGGGGGCAGAAATCACCATCAAATTTCCAGAACCAGAAACCAGGAGGTGAAGGCCTAACATGAACCAATGTCCACAAGCGCGCCTCCAGGACCAAGGACTCAGAATCAGGACTGCCCTGGGAAATTCCACGCACGGGACCACTGAGGCCACTTCCCTGAAGTGAAAGAGAGGAACTGATAAAACACGAGATGATGGTAAGATGCTCATGTGTACCTTGGGAAATTGTGAGGTAACTTCCTTTCCGGCTGCATGATTAAACTTGGAATCGCAGGGACTTTATGAGCTTCGTGTTACAAAACGCCCCTGGTAATAAGTGATGGCATAATATGGGTTTGGGATAGAAAGTCACAAGGAGCACCGTTGACCTTGGGCCCACTGCTGCCTGGAACACAGAGGTCATCGCAGTAACACTGTTACCCTCACACTTGGTGCCTTCATGGGTCCTCAATGGCTTCCCCAAGGAGGGGGAAGTATTTAACTGCTTTGGGGGGAACAGGGGAGGGGGGGAGAGGGTCACACCAAAATGTTGACTCTGAAAATTCCTGTTCCCACTGAAAACTGAAAAACAAAAAATAGGTCTTTCTGGGGAAAGAAGGGCAACATTCAAAATGAACCTTCCTCTGTTGCTGTCACTTCAGCAACTCTGCTTCCAGCGGAGTAGCCTGGGGTAGAGCCCGCTCCCTAGATTCTCCTGTCCACTCTCCAATGCTGTCTCCATCGCCAGCCTTCCTACCAAAGCACAGCCCTGCTCACTCTTCTCTCCCCCTTCTGTTTCCAGCATTTGCGGAGTGCTGCCTCGTTTCTGAGGTTTGGCAAGCGAGGTTTCCCACAGATCAGGAGACCCTGGCCACTTCCTTTGTCTAAGGCTGCCAGCAGACTCAAAATTTAAAAAAAAAAAAAAAGATAAAAATTATAGCATAATTAAAACATTTGCTCTGTGCAAATTTTTACTTTTAACACACAAATGCAACGCAATTGTATTCCATTGATATTAGGTGAACATACTTGTATGTATATAATCTTTAAAAATCTAAATATGAGACAGTTTGTGAATGTGGGGCCAAAAGGCCTCCTCAGATCCTCAGCGCACCCCATCCTGCTCCCTGCCCAGCTCAGCCAGGTCTGTAGGATGGCTGTTCTTCACAATCACCTTGTATGCAGAGAAAGAAAGTGTATTCGTATTTTCCCACTTGATAAAGGACACTTAAGCTGGAAGACTGTGTGACTTTCCTAAGATTATAAAACTGAGTGGCTGAGCAATGAATCAAACCCAGGTCTTTGTATTACAAATTCAGAGTTTTTTTTCCACTACGGGCCTGACATCCTCTTCCAACACAGTTTCCCCAGATAATGAGAATAAACTATGGCTCTCATCTTTAGAAAGATACAAGTAACACCTAGTGGCCCATAATTAAAGAATAAAAGTGTGCTAAACTACGTGGTACTGAAGGAAATTCATATGGGGGTAGAGGAGGCAACACACTTAGTGTCTACCCAGGGCTGTCGCTCCCCAAGGCCAGCAAACTTTTCTATTCTGTGCCTCATAAACGCGAGAGCAGCGGTTCTCAACCTGTGGGTCGCAATCCCTTTGGGGGTTGAACAACCCTTTCACAGGGGTCGCCTAAGACCATCGGAAAACACATATATAATTACATATTGTTTTTGTGATGAATCACTGCTGGGGTCCAACCCCAGCGGGTCCAGGGGTCCCCAAAGGTGTGGACGGAGTCGGCGAAGAAGGAATGACACGGAGATAGCGTTCAGTTGATCAGCAGCCTAGCCAGGATCTCTAGCCCGGATCTCCAGCCAAGTTCTGGTCTGGATCTCCAGAGAGGTTCTGCTTCGGATCTCCAGCCAGGTTCTGTGGCCATGTTCCCTCGCTAGGTTCTCTAGCCAGGTTCTGTCCAGGCTCTCCAGTCAGGTTCAGTGTCCAGGTTCCAGTCAGGTTCTCCTGCCAATCTCTGTAGTCAGGTTCAGTCCAGGATCCCTTGCCATGTTCTCCCGCTAGGCTCTGTCTCTAGGCTCCGAGGCCAGTCCCTCTCCAGGATCCTCCGGCATGCTCTCTCCAGCGAAGTTCTTCTGTCTCTAGGCTCCGTGTAGGTTCTGTCTTCTTGATTCTGTTCTGAGTTCTGAGTGTTTCTGTCTTGTTACAACTGTATTTATACCAGTTGATTCAATCCTATCAATCTCTATTACAAAGGTTAGGGCGTTTCTTATCTCCATTCCAGGGAGAAAAGATTATGTAGTTTAAGCATGATTGTTCGTAGTCAAAGGGATTAATTACCCGCCTGGCACTTAGTTGAGGGGTTTTATTCCCTCCCTAACTTCAGGGGAAAATCCCTACCTGGGGATTCAACCTTTCTCGGAGAGGTGACTTTGGTTAAAACACAGCGCCAAGAAGGTGAGCTAACATATTAAGAACCGTATGCCATATATGCCAGGTCCCTTGAAACAGCAGGATGGACCGGCTCCCGGCAAATCACTATGCTTTAATTATGTTCAGTTTGTAACAATGAAAATACATCCTGCATATCAGATATTTACATTACAATTCATAACAGTAGCAACATTACAGTTATGAAGTAGCAACGAAAATAATTTTATGGTTGGGGGTCACCACAACATGAGGAACTGTATGAAAGGGTCGCGGCATTAGGAAGGTTGAGAACCACTACTCTAGACGGTCAGGTGGAGTGTCTACCAGGTTATCTGGGCTCGGTAAGACTTCACTTATCAGCCAACATTTATAGTGTTGACAATGGGCTGGGTGCCGGGCTGCAGACTGGGGACTAAGGTAACAGGAATTCTCCCCAACCTCCAGGTGCTTAAGGCTCATGGAAGAGACAAGGAAGAGACAGCAGGTACCAGCAAGATACATTGGGCCAGCAGACAGTAATTTAAAACTAAGCCAAACAATACACAAGGCTAGCATCCAACAAGAAGGAACTGTTTGAATAAAAATAATCACCCATTAAAAGAAATCCCATGCAAACATGTGTAGAATTGTACGTTTCTGAGAGGTGGGACTATGCATGGTTTTTGTGGATTTCTTATTTGAGCTTATTTAATTTTAACGAATAATGTGCTTTACTCTTATACTAAGTATAAACTCATTTTGGTTAGATCTATATATAATTTCACAAATCATGGAGGAATGCTTATTATAATGTCCAGTAAAAAGAATCAGTAAGGAAATTGTTTTCCATGCATACTCTCTACTTAGTATTGTAAAAATAATAATAATAAATGGGGGGGAAAACTGTGAAGGAATGGAAAGTAATTCACTGAAATGTGACAGGTGTTTTCCGTGGGAGTGATTTTTTTTATCTCTATCTTTCCTGAAATTTTTTCAACTTTTCTGCAATAAACATGAATAGCTTACATGGTATTGGATAGTAAACAGTAAGTGATTAAGCAGAAACCATCTGAACTGAGAGGAGAGAGAAAAAGGTTAAGGTGGATGTTTATTTGTGTTTCCGGGAAGTGTGATGGGCCACCCAAGGGGGGGAGGGATATTTTGGCCTCTGACTCCCACAAAAAGTGAGTTTTTCCACCCAAAGGGGATTTAAATGCCCTCCGCATGACCAGGGCATACTAAAAATGCTCTTTTAAAATTATCTTGGCAGAGGTGAGTGGCCTAAGAATGCAAAGATACAGAAGGAGTCAGCAGGGCAGAGGGACAGCTGTAGCAACACAACCATTTCCACCCCACTGCTCAGGCGAGGAGACAGTGTTCAGCCAGCGAGCGAGGGAAACCACAGCTTCCAAATAAAACACTGATTAAACGTAGTTCTTGAAGACTGTACTCTCCACAAATGTAAAATTAAAGTCTAAGGACTTTCTACAGTGAGTATTTGAAACCCTAACGTTAGATGAAGACATTCTAGGGCTATTATATAGTCCCAGACAAATGGGATCTGCTAGCGTGTCCCCAAAACTGACAATGAGATCAATCCGGACGGGCCCAGAACCAGTTTTTTGGGGGAGGTAATTTTTTTCCCTAATGAAGGGCAAGTGAAGATAGTGCATCCTTTAAATTTCAATGATTTGCAACAAAGCTTTTTGTCAGCTTCATGAAGTGCTTGAATTTAAAAAGCTTCATAAAATTATTGAATTTTTAAAAATCCCTTCAGTGGTCAGTGTCACTAATCATCAGAGAGATGCAAATTAAAACCACACACCTGTCAGAATGACTACCATCAATTGTAGAGAGCGCCCCAGCCGCCCCTACACAGGATTCGTGGTCCACTCTCTAGCCGTGCTGGACACGATAAAAGAGAGAATACTTATAATCAATAAATCAACAAATGACAAGTATTGGCAAGGATGTGGAGAAAAGGGTACCTCGTGCACTGTTGGTGGGAATGCAGACTGGTGCAGCTACTGTGGAAAGCAGTATGGAATTTCCTCAAAAAATTAAAAATGAAACTGCCCTATGGCCCAGCAATTCCACTTCGGGATTTTATCCAAAGAAACTGAAACACTGACTCAAAAGAATATATGCACTTTTATGTTGATTGTGACTTTATTTACAATATTTAAGAGATGGAAGCAAACAAGTGCCCATTAATAGATTAGTGGATTAAAACAAAGTGGTGGTACATATATACAATAAAATATTATGCGGCCAAAAAAAAGGATGAAGTCTTACCATTTGTGATAGCATGGATGAAACTATAGGGTATTATGCTCAGAATGACTACCATCAGAACAAAACCAAATAATAAGTGCTACCATCTGTTAAGATTGTATTTTGTGCCAAGGCCTATACATGAGTGAAATAAGTCAGTCAGAGAAAGACAAATACCATGTAATTTCACTTGTATGTGGACTCTAAATAACAATATAAATGAACAAACAAAACAGAAACAGACTCATAGATACAGAGACTTATGGTTGCCAGAGGGGAGGGGTGCTGGGGGACTGGGCAAAAAAAAGAGAAGGTATTGAGAAGTACAAATTGGTAGTTACAGAACAGTCACAGGGATGTAAAGTACAGCATAGAAAAAAAATATATATATATATAAAGAAGTAATATGCAAATGAGGTTGGGACTCTGTAACGGTCACAACCAGCTCAGGAGGAGGGGCCAGGCATGGCCCTGAGCCTGAGAGAACAACACGCAGGCACAGCCTGGAGCCTGAGAGATCAACACAGAGAGGCGCCTGCTCCGAGCCTACGTGGCGCGGCTGGGGCAGGCTCCCAGTGGACACACACACACACACACACACACACACACACACACACACACACGGGGCGCCTGCTCCAAGCCTCTGAGTCCAGACTGCAGGGAGCAGGCCTAAACTGTCAGTAGGACATCCCTGAGGGCTCCCGGAACACCCCCCGCCCAGTGCACGAATTTCATGCACCAGGCCTCTAGTGGTTAATAATATCATAATAACTGTTATGGTGCCAGGTGGATACTGAAAATATTTGAGGGAAACACTTTGCAAAGTATATGATTATCTAACCACTATACTATACATCTGAAACTAATGCAAAATAACATTGAATGTAAACTGTAATTGAAAAAAATATATTTATCAAAAAAACTTAAGCCCTTCAGGAATAATTATAGTTGCTATACTTTGGCGCACTTTACCTGATAGTTATTGTCTAAACTCTTCTGCCAAATTGAAGAAAACCAAATAATAATATGAGCTACCATCTGTTAAGATTGAACTTTGTGCCAAGGCCTATACATACATTATCTTATTCCCAAAACAACCCAAAGAGGTAGAAAACATTGTCTATTTGACAAACTGAGGCTTTAAAAGATTAATTTGCCCAAAGTTGCTCAGCTAATCAATGAGAAAACTGGAACTTGAATCCATTTTTCTGTGACCCCAGTGCCCATCTTGCAACCATCACATTATGCTAGAAGGAGTTTTTAAATCTATAACTCCCTTCAGAATTCAGTCTTAAAATTATTTCTGTCTGGATATACTACAATGCTATTCATAATTTACTGTTATTATTAGGGGAAAGTTCAATCAATATCAAAACTGTTATTTATTGTACTATGAGCATATGTTAATTTTTAAGGCACATTCCAAGCATTTTGTAAAATTAACTCATTTAACCATCATAACAATCATGTAAAATCATACTAATATTTCCATTCACAGATGGGAAGACTGAGGCACATGGAAGTTAAGTAACATCAAAACCATACAGGAAGAGACAGAGATGGGATTTGAACCCAGGTCTGTCTGATTTCAGAGCGCATGCTCTTAACAGATACGCTATAGCTAGTATTTATATAGCAATGTAGCCATGAACAGGGGGGTGGAAGCAAAGATTAGGCCCACTGAGCATGAGTGATGAACATATTTTCTGATTCCATCATTAAATTAAGTGCTTTACAGGCAACAAGTTAATGGTTCACTAATATTTGTCTATCTTTCCAAAACCTAGTTAAGGTAGAAGGCCCATGCACAAGATATTGTTATGTGTGGTTTTTTCCCAATTACTTATTCAGGTTGAAGGCATAAGCAAAGTCTTGCTATGCTATCTCTACAACCTGTTTCCTCCTTACTGAATTTTCTTTCAAAAACTCCATTTGTCTATCCACTCCATTAAAACCAATTTTTTTGCCTTGCACTATTGGTGTCATCAGGAAGATTAAAAAAAAAAAAAGTTGTTTTGTTTTGTTTAGTTTTTTTTTATTGTCTAAAGTTTTACATATGTCTCCTTTTCCCCCACTTGGCCACCCCTTCTCCCAGCCATTCCCATCTTGGGCAAGCCTCCACTGCCCCAGTGTCTGTGTCCATTGATTAAGCTAATATGTATGCATACAAGTCCTTTGGCTGCTCTCTAACACCCCCTCCCCTGCCATTTGTCTCTGGATCTATTCTTGTTCATCAAATTATGTTGATTATTATATGCCAAATATGAGTGAGATCATGTGCTATTTATCTTTCTCTTACTGGCTTATTTCGCTTAGCATAATGCTCTCCAGTTCCATCCATGCTGTTGCAAATGGTAAAAGTTCCTTCTTTTTTATAGCAGCATAGTATTCCGTTGTGTAGATGTACCACACTTTTTAATCCACTCATCTGCTGATGGGCACTTAGGTTGTTTCCAAATTTTAGCTATGAACATAGCTATGAACATAGGGGTGCATATATCCTTTCTGATTGGTGTTTGTGGTTTCTTGGGATATAGTCCTAGAAGTAGGATTACTGGGTCAAATGGGAGTTCCATTTTTAACTTTTTGAGGAAACTCCATACTATCTTCAAAATAAAAAACTTCTGCACAACAAAAGAAACCATCAACAAAACAATAAGAAAGCCCACTACATGGGAGAACATATTTGCCAATGATATTTCAGATAAGGGTTTAATCTCCAAAATTTACAGAGAATTCATACAACTTAACAAAAGGAAGATAAACAATCCAATCAAAAAATGGGCAAAGGACCTAAATAGACACTTTTCAAAAGAAGACATACAGAAGGCCAAGAGACGTATGAAAACATGCTCAAAGTCACTAATCATCCGAGAGATGCAAATCAAAATAACAATGCGGTACCATCTCCACCTGTCAGAATGGCTGTCATCAACAAACTACAAGTGCTGACGAGGATGCAGACAAAAACGAACCCTCCTGCACTGCTGGTGGGAAGATAAAAATTTAAAGAGACTAAGAGTAAGAGACCTGATACTTTCTCTTATTGAAGTGAAAAGGCTGGTGAGGTTACTGGCACTTAGGCAGTTGTCTTATGCAGCAAGCAATTCTGCCGCAAGAGAAGGCCTGAGGCAGCCAGAGGAACTGAGATCACCGAGAAACAGAACCGGCCCCACACAGGAAATACTCCGCGTGTCCTTGTATTTTGGAGGTCTGGGCTGAACGTCCTTGGATCCCATTGTCCCTGCAGTTTATTAGGCCAAGAACTGTCATGAAAACTCCTTCCAATTATTCTTTAAATTTCTGCTATTTTGGTGATTCTATCACATGATGACAAACTGGCTTAAATTGACCTCTGTGATAAATAAACAAAAAATTATCAATCTATAGTATTTCAAAGCTGAAAGGAAGTTTAAATTGTGGTCCCAGTAGCATTTTAGCCATTCACCTAACAAAACGCTGAGATGAGTGAGGATAGTACCCGCTGCTGACGGAGATACAGGGAAACACACGCTTATATGTACGGCGTTGGCCAGAGTGTAAATTGTTGCACTATTTTGAAAATGAAGCTAGCAGTGCCTTTTTTTTCATCTTTATTGTAGAAAGTATTACAGAGGTCCTCCTTTTCTCCCATGGATCCCCTCCCCCCTCACCTGCCCCTCCTAGGCCTTCACCACACTATTGTCTGTGTCCAGAGGTTATGCATATAAATTCCCCAGTTAATCTCTCCCCACCCACGTCACCCATCCCACCCCACCCCGGCCTTCCCTCGGAGATTCTGCAGTCTGTTCTATGCTTCTATATCTCTGTTGTGTTCATCAGTTTATTTTGTTCATCAGATTCCAGTGAGATCATGTGATACTTGTCTTTCTTTGACTGGCATACTTTGCTTAGCATAATACTCTCCAGGTCCCTCCATGCTGTCTCAAAGGGTAAGAGATCCTTCTTTTTTTTTTTTTTACAACTGCATAATATTCCATGGTGTAAATGTACCACAGCTTGGCAGTATCTTTTAAAATTAAAAACATACGGTTTCTTTTGTCTAGTATTTTCACTTCTGGAACGCTATCCTCTAGAAATAAACATGTGTGTAACACCTATACTATGGGATATTAATTATCGATTCAGAAAGAACGAATTAGATCCACATCTATTGATCTAAAAAAATATTCACGATGCATTTATAAGATGAGAAAAACAAGACACAGAAAAATAGACAGAGTATGAGGTGGGGAGGGAAGGGGAGCTAAAGGAAGAAAAAGACTAGATAAAATAAAAGTTTGAGAAAAAATATTATAATCTAAAGCCAAAATATAGACTAGATAATGAAAAATATTCCCGCAATTTCCTCATGTGGATATAATAAAAATACGTGTCTCAAAAGGTTAATGTAAGAATCAAATAAATGGATGTATTTAAAGGGCTTAGGACAGAGCCTGGCATATAGTCGTATATTATTTTTTCTGGTACTTTAAAATTCTATTTATAATATTACTGTAATTAATGCTACACATATTAAATGTACAAAAGTATACATGATAGAAGATACTGTGGGCACATGGAACATGCTTTGGTTAGATGATGGGATTGCCAACAATCCTTGTCTGGGATTTTTTTAATGTTGCTTTTGCCATAAATTAATGTTGGGGAGGTGGGGTGATTTCATCTCTAAGTCTCCTTAACTGAAGGCAGAACTACATGTCTCCCATTAAGGCAAAGGTATGTTTTCCTATCCTATTTTTTACAACCATTTCTACTTATGAGCATCAAATGACTGCCTTCGGTATTGTAATTCAAAGTTTAATTCACCTTTGAATGCTTTCCTTTGATTAGAGTGACCTTCTTTTTAGAATCTAACATGGAGACACTTTATTTGACAAAGGATTTTTAAAAACTCTTGCAGAAAAGCATAAAAGTTAAACCACACTTATCTACTTAATAAATAAATTGCTTTTATTGAAAGGCATTTGCTTACATGAAATCAGGACAGAGCTGAGCAGCCAAGATAAAGAATGGCCATCTGTCTGGGCAAATCCCCGTGGAGTGCCCAGCCGCTCTGCGGAGGCACTCCGTGTCATCCTCTCCATAAATCTGAATATATTTGAGGACACCCTTCAACGTTATCTTCAGACAGAGTGGCCACAATCTGCTGGACGCGGCCCAATCTCTCCAGAGGCCAGACTTGAACATAACATTTGGAAAAGGGTCTCTCGGATGCCAAGTCCAGAGAAGGATCGTTTCCTGAGGCTTTTGTGCCACGTTCCTGTTAATATAAATTATTGTCGCCATTTCAGCAGAGAGCCCAAGTCCATCTGATCCCCTCTGAAAGGGATCTTCAAATTCGAAAAACAGAGGAAACTGAAGAGTTAAGAGTATTTATTTGCTAGTGGAAGAAGTGGCTCTAGAACCAGAAAGGTTAAATTGTAAATCTTTGGCAAAACACAGCTTTCTCTACGTCATTTTCCTTTGGGACTAGATGAGAAACAGCTGGATATTTGCATAGAAAAACCACTGGGGAAACTCAGGTTGGCTAACAATGCTTCTCCCAGAGCTACACACAGATGGTTCCTTGTCATTCTACTCTCAGCCCCATTGTCACCGCCTCAGAGCGTCTTTCCCTGACTTTCAACCCCATGCCCTCCTCTTAAACATTATCACTTTCTTCGTGGCGCTTATCACTATCAGGACATTATCTTATTTATTGTCTCTTTTTCCACCCAAATGTAAACAACATGAAACAAGTTTGGTCTGGCTTTTCACTGCCATGTTCCCGGGGCCTGGCACGGTGCTGGCACATGGTAGGTATTTGACAACTATTTGTTGAGTGAGTTGAACAGGCATGAATAATCACTGTGCTTTTTTACTGCCATTTTTCTTTAATGAACATAGTTTGTGCTCATAATCATAACAAGGTTTATTTAAAAACACACACACACACACAAAACATCAGCCTTCCTGAATCAAACTCCATTTTAACTACTTAGCTTGGCACATGGTGGACACTCAACAAATGGACAGATATGTGTCAATTATGTGCCTGATGCTCTGCTAGTCGTTTTCCTATTCATGATCTAATCATCCCATCTCATCTAATCATCACAACACTCCACATTTTATAGATGAAAAAACTGAGGCTTAGTAACTTCAAGTTTAAAAAACTTGCTGGTAAGAGGCAGAGCTAGTGTTTGAATGCCGGTCTGCCTGACACCAAAGTCACCGATCGCTGTGCCTCCCAATCTCCCAAATTTTCATAAGACAAAGTCATTCGACAAAATTTTTTTTTTTTAGGAGGGGATGTGAAGTCAATGATGTTCTTTTCCTACAATCTGCATAAGCTAATTTTAGCCAGATTGCCATTATATCCAGGACAGGTCCAGACACAGAGCAGGTTCAATAAAAACTTGTCACTTCGAAAGGAAGGAAAGGGAAGGGAAAAGGAGGGGAGGAGAGGGGAGGGGAGGGGAGGGGTGGGGTGGGGAGGGGAGGGGAGGGGAGGGGAGGGGAGGGGAGGGGAGGGTTTCTAAGAAGATCATCAAAGAAAGAAAGGCCAACAGTCCTTTGCTCTATGAGGTGGGTGAGCTTGGCAACATGGAATTAGAGAATCAGCCTCTTGTCTCTGACAAAAGCCCCAAACGCCTTTCCTGACAGGGGCTCTCTGCCATGCCTCTCAGGACGTCAGCATTTCTACCTGGCATTGGTGGTCGCTGAGGAGCCCAACCTCTGGATGGATTGACACTGTGACTTGCTGGGAGGCCTCTGAGCGAACAGTGAGGGAAGGGATAGAGGAACACTAAAATCTGACATGAAAACTTCCTATCTGTCTCCCACTTCTGGTTCCATTGTCACTAAAAATATATATTTTAAGATCAGACTCCAAAAGTCTACGAGTGACTTTGCTTGTATCCAAACTGTGATCAATGTGCGGGCGGAGGGAGTGGTTACTGAACAGCTTTCTGCGCTGAGTGTGAGATCCTGGGATTTGCCTCCTTAGCGGAGGCCTCTCATTTGAAAGGGTAATTCCTTGTTTAACTGCCTGTTTTTCTGCAGGTCTGAGCTGGAAGGGATCAGATCTGTTCACTTTAATTGTCGAGCTGGCCCTGCCACAGCACCTGGTCACACAGCAGGCCTGCAATCACATTTGTTCATTTATGCATTCCATAGATATTAATTGAAAATCTTTTGTTGCAATTCCAAACTCCGAAAGTCTCTGAAAACCTACAGATTTCCCGGAAGGTGACAGCGAGCTCATTTGACAGGGACTCCTGACATGAGCAGACATGAGGCTCTTGCGAGTCTTTTTGAGCTCCCTTAATGTGAATGCTCACATATTCTCCATGTTCACTGCAGATATGCAAGTGTGTCTGAGTATAGGATGCTGCCCCAGACTCTTCCGGTGCAACATAACTTAGTGATATGTACCCCACGACCTTTCTGAATTCCCAAAACACTTGGACCCCACAGGCTTCAGATACGGGGCTTGTGGTTGCATCTGCTTGGATGTGTATCGGGCATCGTCACAGGTTCTGAGAATACTGCAGTGGAATAAAACCAAGGTCCTCGCTCTCGTGGAGTTTACGTTCTAGATAGCCGGGCAATAGAAAGAAAGGAACTAAAGAAGGTAATTTCTTTTTTAAAATTTTTTATTGATTAAGGTATTACAGATGTGTCTTTATCCACCCCCCCATTGTCCCCTCATCCCCCCAGTCTTGCCCTCACCCTCACCCTCACCGCCTGTTGTCTGCATCCATCGCTTATGCTTATATGCATGCATACAAGTCCTTTGGTTGATCTCTCTCCCTTACCCCCACCCTCCTCTACCTTCCCTCTGAGGTTTGAGCATCTGATCAATGCTTTTGTCTCTAGATCTGTTTTTGTTCATCAGTTTATGTTGTTCATTATAATCCACAAATGAGTGAGATCATGTGATATTTATCTTTCTCTGACTGATTTATTTCACTTAGCATAATGCTCTCCAGCTCCATCCATGTTGTTGCAAATGGCAGGAGTTCCTTCCTTTTTACAGCTGCATAGTATTCCATTGTGTAGATGTGCCACATGTTTCTAATCCATTCATCTGCTGATGGGCACTTAGGCTAATTCCAAATTTTAGCTATTGTAAATTGTGCTGCTATGAACATAGGGGTGCATATATCCTTTCTGATTGGTGTTTCTGGCTTCTTGGGATATATTCCCAAGTGGGATCACAGGGTCAAATGGGAGTTCCATTTTTAGTTTTTTGAGGAAACTCCATACTGTTCTCCACAGTGGCTGTCCCAGTCTGCATTCCCACCAGCAGTGCACGAGGGTTCCTTTTTCTCTGCATCCTCGCCAGCACTTGTCATTTGTTGATTTGTTGATGATAGCCATTCTGACAGGGGTGAGATGGTACCTCATTGTCATTTTGATTTGCATCTCTCGGATGATTAGTGACTTTGAGCATGTTTTCATATGTCTCTTGGCCTTCCTTATGTCTTAAAGAAGGTAATTTCTGAGGGACACACGTGTTCTGAAGAACCTAAGTCAGGAGAATGGGGCAGAGATGTGTCAGAGGTCAGAGAAGCCCTCGCTAAGGAGACCCAGATGAAGAGAAGGAAGCAGCCATGAGAAGATCTGACATCAGGGCACCTGCACTGATTCATTCTGAGATCAGGGACCAACAGGACCTTTGCATGTGCTGTCTCTTCTGCCTGGAAGAAGGCATTTCACTTTCTGAGTCTTAGCTTTTTTCCTCCTGTGTTTTGCTCAGGATTGTACACATCTATGAAGCATTAGGGTGGAAGTCACATTTGTGGCTGCTAAGGGAAACACCCCCTTGAGAGGAGGTGTAGAAGTTCCCTTTGGGCTATCATATGCCACAAATCATGGCACAGTTTCTGCCCCCCGCCCCCCTGGTAATGAAGACTCAGCCCCGAGCGGCCTCTTTTTGAGCCAGGGATGTGGACCATTCCACAGAGAGGCTGGGGCTGGCCAGCATGTCTGCTGAGCTGCTCCTTCCAAGTCCTGGGTGCCCTCCACATGGGCCTTGTGTTTTCGGAGATAAACAAACACAGCGTGGGGACCCCAGGGACTCCCCAGCATTGTTTCTCCAGTGACTGTGAGGCTAACGCAAACTACTCCTTCTGGGCACCAGCACCCAACTCTCCCCGACCAGCTCTCCCCAGAGGAAGGTGTCATAGCAAATGTTCAGTTTCGTTGTTGCTGTTGTTATTATTGTTTTTCCTGTGATCTTCTTGCTTAAGAGAAGGTAGAGGCTGCTACAGGGGCAACCCTTATGGCTGGAACCAATGAGCCCTGGTTGTGGACAAGCTTGGTGAGTGGAGGCCAGCCGTGGGCCTGGTGATAAAAGGGGGCTGAGGCCAGGCAGGATACAGAAGAGCATGACCAACCACCAAGGAGGGGTTTACTGGCTTGTACACTTTATTGTGCCATAACGCCCCTCTTTTCAGCATTAGATGTCAGCAGCTGGTGACATGAGTGGAGGAGACTGCTGGGAGCACCACAGCTTAGCTCTCCCAAAGACTGTGATGTGTCACCCCTTGTTGGCCAGCTTCTCGAACCCAAGTGAACAAATCCGAGAGTCTGGACAGTCACACCCATAGGAGTTGCCAGGTTCCTCTTGGCTGAGCAAGACGACTTTTTCCCATTTCAAAGAGCTGTTGGTCCAATGAAGGGAAGAGAGGATTTACAGAGTAATGGGAACTGTATGGAAGAATGTCTAAAACATTAAGGTCGACTCCTTCATCTTCTATAATTTTGCATCGGCCTCTGCCAGGGCAGACACTGTGTTCTAAATGATTCCAGCTTCTTCACCCTCCTTAATAAGATCTCTAAAAGCGAGCACGTTGTCTGTACTTGTCAACATCTCTTTTGTGCTTCTGTCTACTCTTCCCTGTTGTCCTGGTGCTTTCGCTCTGATGAGTTTAGAAAGGAATCGACATAGTAATTGTGGCTTAGGAGGACTCCACCGCCTACAAAACACTTTCACATGCAATGTCTTGTGGAAAGACTCTGAAAAATAAACTGCTGGTTCCCTGGTAAAGAGCCTTCCTTAGTTAGCAAAACAGTCACTGGGCCCTCCCTCCATTTCAGTGACTGCATTTCTCACACATTTTCTGTCTTTGTTGACTTAAGTTCAAAGTCAAACTAGCAAATCTGTTTTGTCAGATGGGCAGCTCTCTGCTAGGGGTTCGGAGAGGCCTTGAGCATGGCTCACTGCGCTCTCCCCCTGCACACAGGACCCGCTGTCTCCCTGAGACATTAACAGCTTTGTGCTTTCATTTATTTATTTAATGCTGCAACGGCTTAAGCCCGTCTGCCAAAATGTCCTTGAACACTGGGATCTCAGGGCCAGAAGGGATTCCTAGACTAGCTCTAAATCAGCGGAGCCCACAGCCCCCTGGAAAAGCCAACTAAACAGTCGTTACACTTTTTTAGGGACCTGCTTGCCTGTTAGTGTTTTGGACCACCAAGCAGGGCCTGGAAGCCTGGTACATCTGCAGATCCATGTTTAGGGCCACGGTGGAGGGGAAATACGACTTCTCCAACAGCACTTCCCAGAAGAGCCCAGCCTCACCCGCTGGGGCAGCTGGTGATTGAAATGTGCTCACCGTGGTCAGAGAAGTCTTCCCTCATGATGCTTTCCCTTCACTTGACATTGCCCAGGACAATTTGCTCAGCGACAGCCTGTTCCTCAAAGGAGGCAGGATAATATTCTTCAGTTTCTCTTTCCAGTTTGCTTCATAAACTAACACTGTAAACAAGCTTTTCCCCTAATCGTCCCCGCACTGCTCATCTCTCCTGACAATGATCTGACCCCTGAGAAAACAAGTACTACATACTAATACATACAAAAATTAGTACTCAGTACTTCAGTCACATCCTATATAAGAAAAGGGTAATATGCAAATCGACCAAACAGTAGAATGACCGGTCAATATGACACGCACTGACCACCAGAGGGCAGACGCTCAATATAGGAACTGCCCCCTGGTAGTCAGTTAGCTCCCACAAGAGGAGTGCTGCTCAGCCAGAAGCTGGGCTCACGCTGGCGAGCACAGCAGCAGCAGTTGTGGGAGCCTCTCCTGCCTCAGCGGCAGTACTAAGGACCCCTCGGGGATGTCCACCTGTGGGGAGTGGGCCTAAGCAGGCAGGCACACAGCCCCCAAGGGGTCCCGGACTGTGAGAGGGCACAGGCCAGGCTGAGGGACCGCCCCTCTCCCCCAGTGCACAAATGTCATGCATTGGGCCTCTAGTTTCAAATAAAGCAACTTACAAGGACATTTATGAAAAGAACATCCCCTTTGCTTTGGAAGCAAATGTGCATTTTCCTGTTAATAAACAGAAGTTTCCTTCTCTCTGTCACCTGACTATATTGGGTCCAAGAACTAAACCTTCATATTTCCTAAAGAAGAAGTTTTATATTAAAGGAGAGTAAAGAGACATTACAGCTAAATGCAATACCTGATTCTGGACTTGACCTTGTGTTGTAGAGTTTTTGAAAGAACAATTTCATTTTGATAAGGTCCAATTTATAAATTTCCTCTTATGGACTGTGCTTTGGATAACAAATCTAAGAATATTTTGCATAGCTCTGGGTCCTAAATTTCTCCTAATTTTTTTTTTTTACATTTAAGTCTGCAATCCATTTTGACTTCACTGTTGTATAAAGTATGAGGTTTAGGTCAAGGTTCATTTTTTTGGTTAATGGATGTCCAGTTTGTTGAAAAATCTATCCTCTCTTATATTGCTTTTACACATCTGTCAAAAATCAGATGGGTATTTCTAGGTGGGTCTATTTCTGGTTCTTTATTCTCATTCATTGATCTTTTTGGCTATCCTTGGCCAATGCCACACTCTTTTGATAACTATAGCTTTATAGTAGGCCTTAATATCAACTAGAGCCGTGGTCGGCAAATCGCGGCTCACAGGCCACATGCGGCTCTTTGGCCCCTTGAGTGTGGCTCTTCCACAAAATACCGACTTCTGCGCATGGACCACGATGTTTCAATCGCACTGTATGTTTCAATCGCGCGCCCCCACGTGGTATTTTGTGGAAGAGCCACACTCAAGGGGCCAAAGAGCCGCATGTGGCTTGCAAGCTGCAGTTTGCCAAGCCGCAGTTTGCCAACCACTGAACTAGAGTGATTCTTACCACTTTATTTTTGTTCCTATGGAACTTAAATATTTTTATCATTTTACTTGGGAATAAATGTAACTTACAGTAAAGTTGCAAGAGTGAAAATAGTACAAGACATACTCAGATACTCTTTATCCAGATTCACCTATTATTTACGTTTTGCTGCATTTGCTTTATCATTTGATGCCCCCCCATACATATACATACACACACACACACACACACACACACACACACTTTTTTTTTTTTTAATAAACCATTTAAAGAAAGCTAAGTTAAATGCATCTTGGCCCTTTATTTCTAAATACCTTAATGTGTATTTCCTAGAAATGGGAATTTTTTTTTACATAACCACAATATAGCTGTCAACTCCAATGAATTTATCATTGATAAACACTCTTATCAAATCTGCTATCCATATGTCAATTTTTTTAAAAACTGACCCAGTAACATCCTTTATATTCTTAAACCCACTGCTTTTCGAAGTAGCCGTCATTTAAACGCTGTGCTTCATCATCATTCCCCAGGGACTGTACAACGTTCTGTAATTGGCTCCTTTTTGTTTTTCTCATTGGAGAAGAATTTCTCAGAATGAGAACTATGGTGTCAGTATTTTCAAAGTATTTCAACACACTCACCATCGCTTGCCAGGCTACTGCGGAGCTTCACATGAGGGGCTACTCAAGGTGGGACAGAGCCCTGAGTGGCAGGTTTCAGCTCCCGTACCTGAACGGAAGCCCTCACATAGAGGAGGCTTTTGGGCTGAAAATCCCCCAGTTTTCTGGCTGTTTCCAGCCACCTGGGGCATAAGCAAGGCAAATGCTTCATCAGAGGCACTTAGCAGAGAGAAAACAATAAGCAGACCTATTCCCTGACTTTGCTCTTTGATGGCAATTTCCTAACTCTTCCATATACTTAGCCCTGATCACTTCGAGATCCACTGCGGGTGACAGGGTAGCATAGAGAGTCCTGACATTCCCCGTAAAGGTACCACCGCCACCAACCTCGCCCCACCCCCCCATACACACACACCCCACCCCCATGAGACAGTTCAGGAACTGGCAGCAGCCTCGTTACAGGGCTTTCCAAAGGGCAACGAGATGGAAAAAGTGCCCTGGGCCCCATTCCCTGACGGCTCCATTGGGACTTTAACTGTGTTTCCCAAATTGCCAAAGCACAGGGTCTCTCAGGTACAGGGTCCCTTAGGGGCGGGATGGAGCTGCACGGCTGTCCCCAGAACTGTCCTGGGAAATAAAAGACACAACGTTGCTGTAACGAGGGCTAAAATTTAGGAACAAAATTATGGCCTCGGATGCCAACCTCTGTTGCCTGGCATTAGAAGCAGCAATTACACTGTCCCTTGGCAGTCATAACACATCTTGGCTGTTCCCCTCCGCACCTTGATGCCTGGCTGGGACCCAGAAGCTGGGCAGACGCGCTAGCTGATCTACTGAATCGCTGAATCCTCACGATGTGACTTTTAAATCGTTTGCATTTGGGCACAGAGCCCAGAGGACTCTAAACTGTGTCCCTACGTTGCTGACCCCCTCACTCTCACCACCTCTCACCCCAGATGCTCTCTGCAGCCCCTCCAAATCCACGCACACTTTCACGCGAAAGAAATAACCATAACCATACTGCATGGTTCGGGTTAACCAGGAAGGGAGGCCAGATTAATTTTTAATTTCTAGCGATGCCTATAAAAAAGGTGTAAGTTGTTCCACAGAGATGCCCCTCCTTGCCAGGACAGCTTGGGCAGGTCCAAGCACTATGGCAACATAGTCCGTTGACAAAACGTGTCTTACAGAAACGTCACAACCAGATCCGCTGAGAATTTCTCCAGCCGCTGAGACAAAGGCCGCCTCTTTCAAATGAGGGGTTGGCCAGCGTGAGAGGTAATCTTGCTCGGTTCCTGCTGACGCGTCGCTTTCTGCTGGGGGTTTATCTTTAGCTCCCTGGTAATCCACGCCGAGCAGGGAAACCTCAAACAATAGGGCCTCTTTTCTGCTTTGCATCCACTTTTTCTGGTCCGCACCGAGCAACCATCATTGGGTGGCTGCTGGCACAGAGCGGCGGCCTTGGGCACGCTAAAATGTTTGTGACCCCAAAATAAAGATGTCCCACGCTGCTGAGACCGCGGAGTCACGCAGAGAACAACGGGCTGGAATGCCAGGCCCAGGCTTAGGGAGCGCGAGGTTAACTCTTGTCGGCCCGGCGCACGCGGGCGGAGAAGCGCAGGACCGCAGGCGGACAGCAGAGGGCAGTGTTCACTGCGCCTCCGCCGGCTCCACTCTGCAGGGCGGTGCACGGGCCCGGGGAAAACTGTGCCCAGCATTTCATAAACACAGGAAGTGGGAAGGAGATTAGATACTGAGCTCTGCAGGCACCGCCACATAAGCCATAAGCGGGGCGTTCGTAAAAGTCACTGTTTTCCCCTCCGCGAACGCCCGCCCGATGGAGAGTCTGTGGGTTTGTTTCTCAGAGTGACTAACCCTCTCAGAGAAAATAAAGGAAGTGTAATCTTTTCCAAACCAGACGGCCCCATAAAGCTCACGGGGTTCAAACTCGCCGCTTTGCAGGCAAAACCAGGTTTGTATGTTTACTGGTGGCGTCTCTGTGGGCTGGGATTTTGTTATCAGTGTCGGGGGAGGGGGGTTGGAGTTTCCTCTTGGGCGTCCTCAGAGAATTCTCAGTCATTTCAAAGTAAGGCCCGCCTGTGGCCTGTGTGTGAGAACTTCAGGTCCTGCCCGGGGTTCCTGTCCCTGCCCTGGATGGCATCGTGCCGGGTTGGACTCCATTCACGTTCCTCGGGAAGAGTTTCCGCAGACATGTCGCTTCACCCCATAAAGGGCTGCAACCTGAGGGTGCACATTTACCAACACGCCTACCTGCTCTTAGCTAGACATGTTTCCTGCCTTCCCTCCCGGGGAAGTGCGCTTTCATTCCGCATTAATTCCCTCCTTTCCACACAGGTTCTGAGCTCCTGGTGGGCACAAAGCTCTGTGTTAGACACACACAGGTGAGACGGACACGGCTCTGGCCTTTATGAGACTCTGCAGCAAGTAATGGGAATCAGAGGGCAGTCCCGTCGGGTGGCTCAGTTGGTTGGAGCGTCATCCCACACACCAAAAGGGTTGCACAGACCCAGGTTGCGTGTTTGCTACCCGGTCGGGGCATGTGCAAGAGGCAACTGATCAATGTTTCTATCTACCTATCTATCTATCTATCTATCTATCTATCTATCTATCTATCTATCTATCTCTGTCTCTACCTCGCTCTCTCCCCCTAAATCAATAGAAATAGGTCCTCAGGTGAGAATTTTTAGAAAAGAATCAGAGAAGGTCATAAATAACCATAACATAAGGGAATGTTATGTTAAGATTCTATGTTATGTTCACTTAGAAGAAAAATATAAACAAATAGCAAAAGAAGAGATTGTAGTCACCAGGAGTGGAGAGCTGAAGAGACAAGTCGTGAGGGAGAGAGCCTTTGCTTTGGGTCCTGAAGGTCAAGCTTCAAAGGCAGCCGGTCGGTCAGAGGAGAGCACCCCAGGCCTGAGCAGAGGTGGGGATGGGGCCCGTTCCTGAGCAGCTGCCCGCCCAGTGCACACAGCTGCAGAGGAAGGAGACACACGGGAAAGGCGGGGGTGCGAGTGAACCCCACCATGGAGCGCTTCAGCCCAGCCCCAGGGACCGATTCCAAGAGGCAGCAATAGGAAGCCCCCGGTGGGTTGTAAGCCAGCAGGACCAGGACTGGAGCTAATTCTAGGAAGCTAGTCTGGCACGGACAAGGAGAGCAGAATCGAGGGGGCAAAGGAGAAAGTAAGGCGCCCAGTTCAGGCACTATCATCGCAAAAACAGACGGAAGGCATTTTGCGGTGGCTGTCACTAAAAGAAAGAGGGGCAGACACGAGAGGCACCGTGGTCTTCATGGTTCGGTGGTAAAGTAAATATTGCGAGTTGAGGGCAGGGTGGGCAGTGGCATGGGGTGGGCATGTCCCGGACAGAAGCACAAAGGGAAGGCTGGGCAGGCAGTTTGGAGGAAGAAGATCGGGAATTTGCGCTCGGGTGTGTTGATTTGGAAACTCCTACGAAATATCAGTATAGAGATGTCCAAGGGGTCGCTGCAAACCAGGCCTGGTGCTCAGAGACGGGTCCCAAGACAAACACATTCCACGTTCAAATAAACGTGGCTTTTCCTGGAAATGGCCATACTGCAAATCCCTACCATCTTGACACTCCACACCATGTCTGTGGGACTCTCTCAAGGGAAGAGAGAATCCCACAAACATTTAGGAATGTTTTTTTCTTGGATCTCGTTTGGTTTCTACTTGTCTTAATGTTGGTGTTTACTGTCCTTAGGAAGCCCGACTTATAAAAACAAGGATCAAGTAAGACATACATTAGTCCTGGAATCAGGGGAGGGAATGCTTATTTGCTTTGCTAAAAGATTTATTGATGTAGAAAAAGATTTATCATCAAATCCCATTAAAGGGCTTTGAATACATTTTTAAAATATGATGTGGCTGATATATATAATCAATTTAAACACAGCTTTCCAGGCAAACCTCCATGAAAAAAACAAGGGGTAGCCAATGTTTGAGACAGCTTTGCTGCTTCATCCTTGGGAAAAATTAAAACAATGTTATTGGAAATTAATATGGGACATGAGAAGGCCATGTGGTATAACAGAAAGATCCGGAATCAGGTTTAGATCTGGCTAACTAGTGAGCACAAGTACAAGAAGAAAATAATACAATGTTCTGCCCAAAGTTCTTGTGTTACATAAGTAATTCACGTGAATTTGCTTTGCACAATCCCTGGCACAGAGTAGCCGCTGAATCAAAAGCTCGGGCTTCCAGCTCGAAACCTCTCTTGTCCCAGAATGAGGGTCTCCCTTTCTCCTTCCTTTGCCTTCATCCCATCCCTGTGAGTGACATGGGCACAGCACCCTCCCTCGGCCGCGACTCTTTCTCAGAGCTCTGCTCTCTGGGGGGTGTTTTTTAAATGAGTAACAAGCCTGGACAGTCAGGAATGAGGTCCTGCCCTTCCCTGGAGGACAGTCACTTTACCCAGAACCAGAGCGTTGCCTCCTGGAGATTCAGAACTCCAGAGAGCACGAGGCCTTCTCCCCAGCACCCCAGGACCAATGAGGGCACCCTTCCTGGCTCCCTACTCCCTGGGACTCCAGGAAAAAGTCAGGCAATCCTCAGAATCACAGTAAGCATTGCACCATGCACAGCACTGTTCTGGGCCTTCAGTGACGAGGGCTTTCATGGACCATTCGTCTTTGAACCCCACAGGGAAGAGCACAGACCGGGTGGATTCAAATCCCTGCTCCCTGCTCACTAGCTGTGCAGCCCTGGACAGTCACCTGCTCTCCGTGCCTCAGAGCCTCCTCTGAAAAAGAGAAATAACCAAAGAACCTTCCATGCATGAGTTACCGTGGAGCTCAAGGAAGGCGGCATAGCTGTCTGTGAACGATCCTAGAACCGCGCCTGCCACACAGCCAGTTCTCTACAAGCGCCTTGCGATCCACTCTCCCACGGAGGGAGAACCAGGCTCAGAACTGTCAATCATCGGCTCAGGATTACATGCCTTCATTGGCAAGCCGGAGCTGAAATCCAGAACTCTCCATGAACACAATCACACATCATTTGATCAAGAGAAAACAAAACAAAGGCCTCTTTATTCCTTCTCTCTTATTGAGACAGCTCCTCCGTCCCACTCATTCCTCGCATTTCCTTCTTTCTCCCCCCAAAAGGTGAAAGGTCGGGTTTTGCAGGGAAGTTGTGTATTGGGATCCGTCTAAGGTTCACCGCCTCTCACTCCTGAGCTAGTCCATTCTGTGGGGCTCACTCACCTTTAATGGAATTACCTGATAACTTCATTATTTCCACTGATCGGTTTAGCAAATACTAATTGAGTCAGCATCCTATCAGGCACTAGATGAAAAGGATGACCTTACCCATTGGGAGGCAGTTAGTAGAGGCATTGTTGCCAGAAGCAACCAAGCTGACAAGAAATTATGGATGTTCTTCTCTTCAAAAACAGGATGGGCTCCTAACCAGCTACCTGTTGGGCTGACTTATCCAGAGGACAAGAGGGCAAAGACCGAGGAGAGATTAATATCAAATCTTTGCAATTTGACTGACACACCAGCTCAGGGTGGAGAAGTCCCACCCTCCTTCGCTGGGGTGCCTCCTGGGGCGGGCACGGTGGAGAGCGCAGGCTTTGGTGAGATCAATGGGCTTTGCATCCCAGCTCTGATGCTTCCCATGGTGCGACCTTGAGCAAGTCTGAGCTCTTTCAATCACCACTTTCTTATGAGGCTCCTCCTGTGAGGCACAAAGGGGATGGGCAGCAAAATGCTTACCACAGGGTCTGACACATGTGACTTAACTGATCACAGGGGACCTCTAACAAACGGTGACTTGCAAGGTTATACCAGGGCAGGGGCGGGTATGCCGACACAGGCCAAGGCGTCCCAGATTGTGCTTATGAAGGGGCTGCAATTTGCAGGGTTCCAGAAAGGCCTGAGCCAGGCTTTGTGACTGTAGGCGGCAGACCAGAGAGTCTACCTCTAGATTGGTGCCGGGACGCTAATGTCACCAAGGGGCCAAGTCTCCATCCTTTCCCAAAGCATCTAGTCTCCCTGCTCCTATCTTTGCCCTCCCACTGTCTATTTGTAACACAGAGTGAGTCAGATTATGTCATTCCTCTGTCCAAATCCTGCAGGCGGCCATCTCTTTCTCTCTCTCTCTCTCTCTCTCTCTCTCTCTCTCTCTCTCTCTCTCTCTCTTTCTCTCTGTCTCTCCTTCTCTCTATCTCTATTTCTCTCATGAGAGATACCGTAGTTATTAAAAGGAAAGTTTGTTGTTCATGCAAAAACATGTTCCTTCCTTCCTCCAGGCAGACACAGTAGTCTTGCATCCGGGCACAAAGCTTGGTGAGTTCAGGTGTCCTTGCGCAGGGGACAGCCTGCACAGTCACCCTGCTGTGCTGTGTACAGTCCCTTAGGTAGCCACATCACCTCTCACTTTATCTGTCACTCATCTCCTCACCCTCTTTGATCCAAATACGCTGGAAGTTCTTTGAATACCCAAGCATGCTTCTGCCCCAGGACCTTTGCACTTACTGTCCCCTCTATCTAAGAGTCTCATCCCCTAGATATTCTCCACCTGGCTCTCTCACTTCATTCCAGTCCCTGCTCTGATACCATCGTTCAGTGAGGTCTTCACCCACCTCTGCATTTAAAATTGGAACATCACTATCTAGCATATTCTGTTACTTGTGATTGATATATTGTATTGTCTCTTTCACCCCCCTGGGATGGAAGTTTCATGAAGGCAGAGAATGTTTACAGTTGTTCATTTGCTGCTGTACTTAGTGCCTGGCACATAGTACAAACTCAGTAAGTATCAGGTAAATAAATAACCATGAGGACAAGCCCAACAGCCAAGGAAACCGTGGCTCCTGCCCCGGAAGTGCCAGCTTTTTCCTTGAGTAGCAAAGCATGCTTATGTGATTTCTGCTGTGGATACAGGAGGGAGGGAGCCTGCTGTCTCTCCCAGGCTCAGGCTCGTGCAGAGAGGCACCAGGTGCAGAGAAGCTGTGCATCTGGCCAGGCGGCCCCCGGAAGCCTTGGCATGGGGTAGGTGTTCGGTGGACACTGAAATGATTCAATGACCACGTCCTCCTGTGGCTCGCTGAGCTTCAGCCACATAACAAACCATATGGTCCTCTCTCCAGCATGGCATCCAAAAGCCTTGGTTCAAGTTCCCACTCTGCTTCTGACTTACTGTTTTGTGGTGGTGTTTTTTTGCCAGCTCAGCCATTTAGCCTCTGTAAGTATCCATTCTCTCATCCGTAAAATGCACATCATGAGGCATACACTGCGGGTGTTGTGAGGCTGTTGCAGGAGCAAATAAAATAATGGATATGTGCAGTTGGAGACACTGATCTCCCCTTCTTATGAGCTGGCACATCCTTCCTCCCAATGACAGACTGTATTTCCCAGCCTCCTTTGCAGCTAGAAATGGCCCTGTGACAGGTCTAGCCAATAGGGTGTGGGCTGAAGGGGTGTGGCATTTCAAGGCCCTGCCCTTAGGGAGAGGGAGGTGCCCTCCTCGCCTGAGCACTGGGAAGCAGAGGCAGTACTGAGCCGTCGGGCCATTCAGAGAGGCACCAAGGGGGTCCTTACACACTTTATAAAGCAGAGCCAGTTTACCAGCTTAGACTCACATACCAGAGGGAAGTAACATTCTTTAAAGCCCCTGTGACTTTGGGTCTCTAGCACATGCAGCTGCGAGTACACTCGCATTCGTCCAAAGAGCATGTATCGAGTATCTGCTGTGTGCCCGCAAGCATTCGTGCTCAGGCTGATGCAAAACTAGCTCCTTCCCTTGCAGAACCGGAGGGGGAGACATGGCACCTAAGTCATTACGACGTGAGGTTGCCAGGGCCCGGGTGGAGGGAAAGACGGGAGGTGTGGGAACTCACAGGGAGGTGCAGATACCTGTAAGCCCTACAACTCACTACACGCTCATTCATTCCCACGTTTACTGAAAACCCGCTCTGTGCCCGGCCCTGTTCTCGTTTGGGGAGCACAACAGTGGACAAGACAGACAAGGTCCTCGCTCTCAAGGAGCTTGCATGCCTTATAAACAAATAAAACAAATCATTTTTGTATCTAATAAATACCATAACTTCGAAGAAGGTTAAAGGCTATAGAGACCCTCAAGCAGGACATTTCACAGCATAACAGGCTGATGAAGGAGGGGTGCCTGCTTTAGCCTCGTGGTCCTGGGAACCCCAGTGGCATGTACACTGGGACCCTAGTGAGGCAGAAACGGAGAAGAGCGTTTTGTGCGGAGGCGAAGGCCAGGCTGGTGCAGAGGCCCCTGTGGAACGTAGGTCAGCGTGGCTGGAGGGGCTGAGTGAGCAGGTAGACATGTCAGAGGGATGGCCTGGCCAGACATGTGACCTCTCAGCCATGGCAAGAAGTTAGAATTTTCCCCGAGTGTGTCTGGAAGTCACTGGGGGTCTTTATGAAAGAGGAGGTGGGGTGGCATAATCAGACCCGTGTTGTAAGGAATCTGACACACACACACACACACACACACACACACACCCCGGCTACTCTGTGGCAGATGGACTGTGGGGACACCAATGGGGAGGCCATGGCAGTGTGTTGGGTCAGAGCTGGTGACCTGGACAGGCTGGCAGCAGTGGGACTAACAAGTGGTCGGATTGGGGGTCTATTTGGGAGGTAGGGTTGGCCAATGTTTCTGATAGAATGGGTGAAGGATTTGTCAAAACAGAAGTCTTAAGTGTTTGGTCTGAGCAGCCGGGTGGGTGGTGGCGTCATTCACGGGATGGAGAAGGAGGGAAAGGGGAGACAGGCTGGGGCTGGGGGCTGGATCGCCAGTTCTGATTTCTATGGAATGAACCTTATTAGCAGCCACTGTGGGGGCTTTGCCGCTCCTCCCAGTGAGGCCGAGAACCTCTGGAGAACTTTGCCACACCGCACGGAGGCCCTGCCGCTCTCCCCATCTAACGAGCTGCAGCGCGGACATGGGACCTCCCGCCACCGGGCTCCCGCCGCCTCCCTGACCTCCCCACAGGGCGGCTCCTCGCTCACTGATGGCTGCCTCACCTCGAACTTCTAACCCTGCTCCCGCCTCAGGGTGTGCCTGTGCCACCCTCCCGGCATAGCCTGCTCATCCCCACAAGTTCAGCTGGCTCCCCCTCCACCTCCTTCAAATCTCTGTCCAAATGTCACCTTCTCAAGGTGACAGACACCCTGCTCTCCAGAAAATGAAAAAACTTCCCCTCATGGCAATAGTCCCTGTCCCTCTCACCAGCTTTATTTTTCTCCACAGTACTTACCACATTCTAATAAACAAACATCTCATTTATTTACACATTGTCCGTCCCCTCCCACTTGAATAGAAACTTCATGGGGACAGGGATTTTTGTCTACTTTGTTCACTGCTAGAAGCATGCCTGGCACATAGTAGGTGCTCAGAAAATGGTCAATGTTGAGTAAATCGAAGTACATTGTGTCATCTTTCTTTTATAGAAGTCTTGTTTCAATGTCAATATTTGTTTGAGTTTTAATAGGAACTAAGGAAAAGGAAATCTGTGTTCAAAATGTCCTGTCCTGGATTGATGACTAGTTTCCCAGGTCAACCAGGACAGTTGGTCATTCCTCTTATCTCCCCCAGGCGCCCCCTCCTCCCCCCCCCCCCCCCACCCCTTGTTACAGTTGCGAAAACCAAGGCTTAGTGAGATTCTAATGCTTGTAGTGCCTCCGAAAAACCAAGCCTGCACTGGCCTGGTTAGGTCACCCAGCCCAACAGGCATTATCTGAGCAGGACCCAGCATGTTCCTCTCACTCACACTCACACTCACACCCACTGTCATGAGTCAGTGCGTAGAGATCGGATCTTATAAGAGCACAGATTTTAAAAGCCTTGTCATTCATGAGAAATAAAGCTGTGAGTAATCTCTGAGTGGGATTCTGCAGAGACAAGGAATCTTCTAGTCGTCAGTACTGGCCCTGGATTGGATTTGTCTCTTTGACGTTTAGCAAGCATTTAATGTATTCTATAAGAGTACATACACAAGAATATCCATAGCAGCACTATTCACAACGGCCAAAAGGTAGAAACAATCCAAATGTCCATCAAGATGAATGGAAAAACAAATGGTGGCACATATATGCAATGAAACAGTATTCAACCATAAAGCAGAAGGAAGGCATGACCCATCCTACAACACGGATGAGCCTTGAAAACATCAAGCTGAGTGAAAGCAGCCAGACACCAAGGTCACATACCATATGATTCCACTTTCAGCAATGCCCATAGGTCCACAGAGACGGAAGGCAGGTCGGTGGTGGCCAAGGGCCGGCAGGAGTGAGTGCTTAGTGAGTATGGCTCCGACTTAGGTGTGAGGAAAATGGTTTGAGATAGATAGAGTGCTGGCTGCACAACATGTGAATGTCCTAAGTGCACTGAATTGTTCATTTCAAAATAATTTTATACTATGTGAATTTCACCTCAAATTTTTTTTAAAAAGTGCATGCATCAATTTGTTCAAAGTGTCCTCACAATAACTCTATAAATCAAATATTAATTCCATATTCGCATGAGAAAACAGCCGAGAAGCACTAAGGGACCTGGTCAAGGTTGTACAGATGCTAGACTGGAAGCCGGGGTAGGGTTGGCTCTTTGGAACTACCAGCCCCTCGGCCCCTCAGAGTCCCACGTGGACCCTGGAGAGCAGGGGACTAGTGGGGAGTGCTGAGGCGGAGGAGGGGTCACGGCAGAAGGCCATGGGTCTCCTTAGGGTCCCAACTTGGCACCAGCAAAACTCAGAGTCTTGAACCATTTGGATCCTGCTGCTTTTGTCCTCTGCTGAGACTGAGCTCCCCAGCTTCTCCCTGTGCTCCCCGCGACTCTTTGCATCAGGGAACAGCCAAGAACCATGAAGGGGTGAGAGGGGAGGACGGGGGGGGGGGGCATGGGGGCATGGGGGGGGGGGGAACGGGGCAAAGAATTAGAAGGACACCACAGAACCCCAGACCAAAGCTCTGATAACCAATATCTCCATCCTTCTTCCTTAAAACATCTTGTCTTTGACTCGGCAGCACAGCACCTGAGTGACTTGACTATAAACATATTTTGAAAGAAGAGCATATTTTAGGGAGTTCCATCTCAGAAGACGTGAATGTGGATAATTCAGCTTGTGGGGCGGAGCGGGAGTGGCTGGTGGGTGGCTGGAGAGGAAAGGATGGAAGTGAATGTGGCGGAATGACACAATAATAGGGCTAATGATTTCAACATTTGAAAAAGCTTAGCAGCTCTTAGCGAACACTAGAGACAAGCTCCAGTGGGAGGCTTTTAAAACATTCACTTTGACAGTTTCTGCTCTTCTTGAGCTTCTCCTGTTTGTTTCCTCTTCAAAGCTTGTTAGCACCTCCTGTTTGGAAGACTTTGGCCACATAAGGATAGCGATGAGGCCTGGCCGCGGGGGGCTGACCCCCAGCCAGTCCTGGGGCTCTCCACCAGTTTGTTTATAGAGGTGGGGGCAGGGAGAACAGAGAAGGCTGCAGAGACTCTCCCAGGCCCTTTATTGAAGCCCTAACCAAAGCCCTCCACCATAATTCCCTCTGCAACCCCTTCAAAAACGCAAAAGACCAATGTGTAGAACAGAAACAAATACTGGCGACTTTCATGAATTCACCAAGAAGAGCCAAGGTAGCCCAGCTGCTGTGGCTCAGGAGTTGAGTGTCAACCTATGAACCAGGAGGTCATGGTTCGATTCTGGGTCAGGGCACATGCCCAGGTTGCAGGCCTCGATCCCAGTGTGGGGAGTGCTGGAGGCAGCCAATCAATGATTCGCTCTCATCATTGATGTTTCTATCTCTTTCTCCCTCTGCCTTTTTGTCTGAAATCAATAAAGATATATTTAATTTTTTTAAAAAAAGAAAGGGAAGGGAAGGGAAGGGAAGGGAAGGGAAGGGAAGGGAAGGGAAGGGAAGGGAAGGGAAGGGAAGGGAAGGGAAGGGAAGGGAAGGGAAGGGAAGGGAAGGGAAGGGAAGGGAAGAAGAGCCAAAGTATTACTGGAGACCAGCAGGGTCTCATCCACGCCTCCTATCAGGCAAAACCAACCTTCAGGAAGATGAGCCCTACAATCCTGGGACTAGCAGATTAGTCTCATGGGAGCCTGTCTAGGGAGTGGCTTTTCCTTTTGAAAAATCATGAAGCTCTGGTCCACAGAGTTGTTAAAGGGCCATACAGAAAGTCCTGTGCCTCCATTTACACTCCCAGCAGCTCAAAGCAGCTGTGCCCAAACAGTACCCACTTCCTTCTGAGCTCTGGACAGGCTATAAGTCAAGAACCACCATTCAGCTACCAACAGTGTTGACTCGGTCCTCACTGTGGGCCCCAGGAAGGACCAACGCGGTGTCCTGGCTGCGTTCACTGGGTCACTCCTACTGTCCCACCCTTCACACCAAGGAAGAGGAGGCTGGAAGACTTGAATACGCAAAGGATCCAACTGTCTTATCCTCAATCAGGTGAATTAACTGATGAAGATCAAACAGGCCAAAGGGACTGTTGACAGATGGATCAGCTACCCAGGTCTTCAGGTCCTCTTAGCTAGCGCACATCACGGTGGGGTTTCTATTGGCTTTGAAGCACTGAGGATTAATTTAATAAGTTACTAACGCTCCATCAGGGGGAAATTATATTCAGCTGCATGAGATAAAGACCAGTGTATGCACATTTTCTTCAGACACCCTCTGTGCTTCTCTTTTTGAAAGGGCTCTCTTGTGCCTGGTGCTTTAAATATAGCATTAAAATATAAGAGTAAAACATTTCTTAGGGGAAAAAAAAATTGAAATTAAATCGAGTGCAACAGGTGTGTGTGTGGAAGGAAATCACATGGGGAATGTGGGCAAGTGGCTAAGAAATGAGGAAAAGGTCCTCAAATGTTGCTCATGTCTCCAGGAGAGCTCCCTTCCATCTTCAGTGACATGCACTTGACCGTGTAGCGGTTCAAAGTTCAGGCTTTGGGGGCGGAATGTCTACGTTCCAATCCCTTGTCTGCCACCTATGAGCTGTGTGACTTTGGACAAGTACCCACCCTCCCTGTGTCTCACTTTTCTCCTCCGTCAAAAGGGGGCAATGTCACCATGCACTCAACTGGGGGCTCTGAGGGCGATAGGCACACGGTGCACGTGGAGCAGTGGCTGGTCTGGCACACGGCCAAGGCAGGGCGGGGGCGGGGGTGGGGGGGCTGCCACATGGCATTTTCATTGTTCTAAAAATGTTTTTGAAAAATAAATGAGGCATTTCTATCCAGAAAGGTTGTTTCCCTGCTGAAGGCCCAAAGTACCTACCTAAGTGGGTCCTTTCAGCTACTAAATGCATAGTTAGTGTCCCTGCCAGGAACAGGCGACAACTTCAACTACACTTGGGCTGAAAAATAAAAATATCTCCAGTGTCGTTCTAACCTTTCCTTTGACAGTTGACATGGTAATTGCTTTCTAGACCGTTGCGTTTTTCGTCGCAAATGCTGCCACAGGAAGGCGGGCACAGGTTTCAGAGTGACAGGTCAAAACAGCTTTCGGTGACCGACTGCCAGTTCCCGAGCCCCGAGGAAGGTGCCTCCGTTTGTCCTGATAATCATAAAGCCACCGCAATTACTCTCACTTTTAAGGCCCTACCTTCTGCCAGGCACCGTGCTAGGCACCTTCCATACATCTCCACACGGACCCCCAAGCCTCTTGTCTGCTCCAGGAGGCCCGTGCTATGAGCCCCTTTGACAGGCGAGGGAGTGGGCCCAGAGCTGCTAAGTGCCGCCAAGTGCCTGAATCTGGTTCCAGCCAAACCCACCCGGCTCCAGAGTCAGCCGTCCTTCCAGTCCACAGCGTGTCCAACCAGCTCCTGGCCCTTTCCCCTGTCATTTCTGAGACCCAGAGCAACACACTTCAGGATCGCATCGCCTGCCAGGAAGTCCGCCTGCGCATCCGCTGTGAACCTCATGCACCATAACTGATGCCCCTTCCAGGCCCCTCCCTGTGTCTCTGACACCAGCCCCCCAGGTGGCCTCACAGGGTGCTTGCTCTCTGGGGGCCGGTTAGCCCCATCTGGAGAGATTTTTGGAGTCACAACCGGGGGGAGGGATGTGCCAGAGGCATGTAGTGTTCGGAGGCCAGAGAGGCTGTTCGGCATCCTGCAACACACAGGACAGCCCGACAACCAAGAATTAACTGGCCCAGAAGGTGATAGCGCCACCCTCAATAGAGAAACCCGAAAACAGAACTCTTGATTTCTCTGCCCCAAATCCATGGCTCCTGTGGCTTTCCCATCCTCACACGTTGCTCACACCCCAAACCCAAGAATTTGCCTTGATCGGTCCCTTCCTCACCCCCCCCCCCGCCCCCACCACTGCTTTTCACATAAATTTTAGCTGTCACTATTAGAAAAAGAATTCTTTCTGTGACATATGGCTCATATTTCTTTCTTTTTTAAAAAAAAATTGAAATACCAATATTAATCTTCAAATAATATGAATTAATAACAAGAAATACTATCAGTAATACAGAAGGACATTATATAATGACAAAATGGATTATATATCTAATAAGACATGTAAGTTCTAATTGTGTACGCATATGTAAATAGATTTTAAACATTCTTGAAGCCAAAAGCTGTTATAAATGAAAGGCAAAATAGACAAATCCACAGGTAAAGACTCCAGCATTATTCTTTCAGTTATTAATAACAAAATAGAAATCAGGAGTTATATAGGGAAACTGAGCAACACCATCAAATAACTAGTCCTAATTGAATACATTCTTCCCTTAAACAGTATAATATACTTTCTTCTAAAATGAACATAAAACAGGGGAACATTCACTAAGAAAGATCATATTCTAGCCCAGTGGTCGGCGAACTGCGACTCTCGAGCCACCTGTGGCTCTTTGGCCCCCTGAAGACATATGGCTCATAGTTCAACCTCCCTCAGTGGTTCAATCAATTAATTACAATACCTAACCTATTTATCCAATCAACAAACGCCAATGAGGAGGCCACCGAGTGCTCAACAGCCATGCCTGCTTTCCCTGGGAAGTCTCCTAACTTTGCAAACTTCCACACAAATACAGTTTAGCACCAGTGGGCAATCCACCTGAAGGTGGTTCACAGGTTTTGCAAAATGAAGAACAGTTTAAAGTGAAAACAAATGCTAACTGGAATGAAGGGAAGTGAAAGTCACCCAAAGGAAATTCGAGACAGGGCCCCATGCCCGGATGGTTACCATGAGCGCCGTGTCTGCCCTGGCCGCGTGGACTGTTGAACCTGCCCCCGTCCTCGTCTTCAGGCTGCTTAGAGTCTAACAGAGCAGAACGTGTACGGAGAAGAGAGATTGTTTAAACAAAATTCCAGAAACCCTAAGTCCAGGTGAGTGCCGCCTGCCCATGGACCTCTCAGAAGACCCTGGCCTCTCCGGAAGGCGCCCCCTTGTTCAAGTCCGCAGAGCAGCCTGTGGCCCTCCTGCCACCGAAAGGAAGCCGGCGCCTCAGAGGCTCTGCTGCTCTCTTTCTGAGCAAATGTGGAGCAGTTTCATCTTGCGCCTCATCCATTGGGTGGAGCTGCTCCCAGAAATCCACTGAGAAGCTTTATTAAGTGGCCACCCCGAAGACGATATACAAATGGGCTTGAAGCCGTTGGGCAGGCCATCCCAGGAAATGACTGAAGGCACAGTTCTGCCTTCTGGGCCCAGAATGATGGTTCCAGTGGTACCAAGATGGCGAAGCAGAACGCTTCCGTACCCACCTCACCCATGAAGACCTGTGGAGTCCAGACACCTGCCCGTGCTCTCGGGGAGTGAGCAGGGTTAGGACAGGCCTAAGCATTTGTCTTCAACTCTGTAGATGTGGAGTCATGGCTTAGAATCCTGCATTGAGTTACCTTGGGTGACATAATGTCTATAAGCTTCATTTTTCTCATTGGTAAAATAGTAATACCTACTATGAGGATTCACTGGGCCGTGTTGTGTAAAGTACTTCTAATTGTACTTTATGTAAGTGTTTTGCCTAATTTTATGATTATTACTATTATTATTATTATAGCTTGTAGCACAAGAGTTTGGAACATAATAGACACTCAATAAATATCAACTATTGTAAACTCAACAGAACTAGATTAACAAACGCCCTAACCTTTGGAATAGAATGGATAGGATTAAAATCAACTGGTATAAATACAGATGTAACAGGACAATAAAGACCGAACCTGGCTGGAGAACCTGGCTAGAACCTAGCTAGAGAACCTGACTACGCTGCTGATCAACTGAAAATATATATATATGTGTGTGTGTGTGTATATATATATATATATATATATATATATATATATATATATATTAACTATTGTGACCTCGGCCAAGGGTAGACCTGAAGAAATCATAGATGCTCTTATAACACCCTGAGATGCTGGGATTCATTTAAATCATTAGAAAGAAATGTGGGAAAAAACCCCAAAAGCTCATATTTTCAAGAGGAGCAATAAACACTTAGGTGTCTGCTATTTGCCAGGAACTGTGGGAGGCACTGAAGACACAGTGGTGAATTCGATAACGCTCCTGCTTTCTTAGTGGACCTTAGTAACTATAGTAACCCCCTCTGAAAATCTAATCCTTTAACGATTAAGCAAAGGTGTCCTTATTCTTGGCAATGCTTTCCTTGGCCCAGTTACATCATAAAGAGTGGAATCAGGACTAGACCAGCCAGCTGGGAGTGTGAACTTCCTGGGGCGCGGCCACCACTCCCGCTCCACTCCCCCAGAGGTGGTTATCTCGCAGCAAGCAGCCGCTTTGATAAAGGTGGGAGTGTGCGCCAGACCTGCAGAGGATCACAATTAGATTTGGACAGGATGAGTGGAAAGATAAGAGCAATGCATTGTGCTCCTTGTTTTGCTTTTTTTTTAAAAAGTACCCAAGATAGCTAGAGAGACACATGACAGTGGATGGCTACTGCAACTCCTCTTTTGATTATAAAACTTAGTTTCCTTATCGAGCCAATTCCAAAGGTTCCCCTGTGACCATCATCTCTGGAATTTAACCCCTGCCTGCCTGTGGACCCTGCTCAGCATAACTTCTCCAACCTTCAGCTATCTGGCCGAGAGAGATGGCCGGCCCCAGGCTGAATGGAGGGCAGGTGGAGCCTCTCTCTGTCCCATGTCAAGGCTGCGAGAGTGTCTGAGATAGCCACCCTTTGCCACCTCCACTGAACCAGCCGGTTCGGGTTGAAACCCCCCCACAGGCTGGCCTCTATACAGTGCAGTTTGACAGCCACTGCAGGGCCCCCTGCTCTGATGTCTCAGGGAACCATGCGGGCCCTCACAACCTGCAGCCCTCTCCTTTGTCCATTCTTTACTATCTGCTGAGCTTTCCAGACCAAATGGATCCTTGTCTTCTCCTTGCTCCTTTCCTGCTGCCCCAGGCAGAGCGGGACACTCCCTTCAACGCCTGTACTTCCCTCTCATGGCGCTCCATGCACACACAGGCCCCTATTATCTATGGGCACACAGCAGTTCTCCTGCCAGAGAGAGCTCCCAGAGGGCTGGAGATGCGCTTGATTGATCTTTGTAGCATCTGCTACATGGAGGCTCTCCATAAATGTAGAATGAATGGATACTGACTGAGTAGATAAGCAACATCAGCCTCAAACTGCTAACTGAAGTTACTCTTTTTAAAAATATATATATATTTTGCCGAAACCGGTTTGGCTCAGTGGATAGAGCATCGGCCTGCTGACTGAAAGGTCCCAGGTTCGATTCCGGTCAAGGGCATGTACCTGGGTTGCAGGCACATCCCCAGTAGGAGATGTGCAGGAGGCGGCTGATCGATGTTTCTCTCCCATCAATGTTTCTAACTCTCTATCTCTCTCCCTTCCTCTCTGTAAAAAATCAATAAAATATTTAAAAAAAAAAAAAATAAATAAAAATAAAAAAAAAAAAAATAAAAATATATATATATTTCATTGACTTTTTACAGAGAGGAAGGGAGAGGGATAGAGAGTTAGAAACATCAATGAGAGAGAAACATCGTACAGCTGCCTCCTGCACACCCCCTACTGGGGATGTGCCCACAACCAAGGTGTATGCCCTTGACCAGAATCGAACCTGGGACCCTTGAGTCCACAGGCAGATGCTCTATCCACTGAGCCAAACCAGTTAGGGCTGAAGTTACTCTTTAATGGGGTTATAGAAAGACTTTAGAGAACATTCTCCTTGACCTAGTTTTTCTTACTAGCTGTGTATCCTTGGGTAAGTTACTTAACCTCTCTGTGCCTCAGATGCTCCATCTGTAAAATGCAGAAAATAGAATAATACATCTATTTCTAGAGTGGCTGTGAGTACCAAATGTTAGTGTATATGAGGTAATAGAATATTGCATGGCATATAGTATATGCTCAACTAATGTTAGAGTTTGTCACCGTCATTGCAGTGAATACCCTGCCCAGAGGCACCTGTCTCACCCACCCAAACCCCTGTCCCCACTGCTGCGAGGGTGGCCTGCAAATGGCCCTGCCCTCCCTTTCTTTGGAGACTTGCCCTCAGCCAAAGGGAGGAGCTTCGCCCAGATGGTTACCCTCAGTGGTCATTAGCAAACTCATTAGTCAACAGAGCCAAATCTTAACAGTACAACGACTGAAATTTCTTTTGAGAGCCAAATTTTTTAAACTTAAACTATATAGGTAGGTACATTGTTATTAACTTAATTAGGGTACTCCTAAGGCTTAGGAAGACGCCGAAGAGCCGCATGTGGCTCGTGAGCCACAGTTTGCCGACCACGGCCGGCCCTATGGGAACCGTACACCTGAGCTGCCCCTCTGCACCTCAGTCAATGACTGACTGACGTGGGTCTGAAGGCCAGGCCCTACCTTAAGGAGGATAGACTTCAAGGTCCAATCCGTGCTCCCTGAAGGAGCAGAGGGAGTAGATTCCCCTCCCCCTCCTGCTTCCTCGCCCCCTCCTCTCAAGCACATTCCCAAGAAATCACTTACACAGGAATCCCTGTCTCCGACTGTTCCCAGGGAGCCCAGGCTACACAATCACCACCACCATTATAATCGGAGGGGAGAAAACAGGCCCAGAGTGGCTGCCTGATTCACCCAAGACCCAAGGCTGGGAACAGCCGGCTGGGGGTGGGGCAGTGACCTGGAGTTAGTTTGTTATTTTACAGGTTTCTGAGTCTCCAACAAGTTTTTTCTAAGAAACAACAACCAAATGAATTAACAAACAATCAGCAGCAGAACAACAAAAAGCCGGCCATACCTGAGACAGGTGTAGAAATTGGGGCCTCTGGGGCAGAGGGGGAGGGCAGGCAGCCTCAGTGACCAGACATCCTGGGGTGAGAGCCGAGGGTCCAGCGGGGTGGTGAGAGGCCCTCAGGTCTGGACACAGGTAGGGGTGGCAGGTGGAGACAAGCCCACATCCCTGCTTGCCTTGGTCTTACTGCGGAGCCCACTGAGCCGGACAGACTTCCCCTCTCACACATCCCCCCACCCCCAGCGCACGAGGCCTCCACTCAGCCCTCTGCAATGCGTCCCACCGCCAGCTGAAAACCATCTTCTCTGGAGGACCCCGTGGTGGTTACCAAATTCTGCCCTTGCTCTGGGCAGCCTTTCCCACGCGACCACGAGGGCTTCCGGGGCAGGATTGTGCGTGGACCTTTGTCCTACCCCACAGGGGGATGGCTATGGCGAGGGAGAATAAGGGAAGGAAAGCCAAAGACACTTGCTGTTGGCATTCGAGAAGTAGGAATCAGGATCACACGTTCCCTTGTGAGTGAGGGCTGCCCGCAGGCCTCCGTCTCCATGACTGCACAGCTGCTGCAGCTCATGAAGCTACATCCAAGCCCAAGTCCTTCCACCCCCAAAGTCTGAGCTAAATCAGACCAGGAAAAGGAGAGTGTGCTCCAGGTGGGGCCTTTAAAGGCATTTGAAGTAATTAGCTCAGGGGTGGGCAAACTTTTTGACTCGAGGGCCACAATGGGTTCTTAAACTGGACCGGAGGGCCGGAACAAAAGCATGGATGGAGTGTTTGTGTGAACTAATATAAATTCAAAGTAAACATCATTACATAAAAGGGTACAGTCTTTTTTTTTTCAATAGTTTTATTCATTTCAAACGGGCCAGATTCTGCCCGCTGGCCGTAGTTTGCCCACGGCTGAATTAGATGAATATTCTGATGGGCAGAGGGGCTCATAGGGAAACTTCGCAGGGCCTGGGGCAGGAGTTCTTTTCTGATGTGAAAGGATTTTTTGCCAAATTACAAAAGCAGCATATATTTGTGAGAAATTCAAAGAAAACAGAAGTGTATAAAATGCCCAATATTAGTGCCCAGTATTCCCTCCAACACTCAGCAATACCTACTAGTGAGAGTTTGACTATTTTTCCAGATATTTTTAATAGGCATATAACATAGACAGACATATAGATGGCAGATAAAATACAAACATCTGCAAAAGAAGGGTTACAGAAATAACAATGCATAGAATGAGATTAAATTAAGAGTGGGTGTCTAATGAATTATCTTTAAACAGCATTTTTCTAAGAACAGAAGACATGTTCACTATAATTGAGGGAGGGATTCCATGATAGCACAAGTAACACACGCTTCCCTCATAATTACATTCCCTCCATAACCATTTTATATTTTACTCTTTTCCTTTTTGTCTTTTTTTCTAGCCTGTGTACTGATGGATTTTTTTATTTTTAGCAAAATTGGTTTCAATTTTGGATTGGTTCCCCCCCCCCCCTCAATATCAGATTGTGGATTTGGGGCAAGGGCTGCATAACTGTTGCCTGCAATTGATTAATCCAGTGGCATTTATTTCCCAAGGAGAATCTTTTAAGATAATAATGTAGACACCTAAACAATCTGGCCACCTTTTAATATCTCTTTGTCCTTTGATCTTGTATCATTGAGTCCTTTTATTTTTTAGCCCCTCCTGCAGATGCCTGTGGATCTGTGTTACCTTGGGAAGATCCATTCCTTTCCCCCATGAGCACAGGGCTGCGTTGAAGACCGTTTTGGGGACACTTCCGTTTCAGCGGAATGCAGAGCCCGTTTATTTTGTGCTCCTGTATAAATCCGCCACGATCCTATTCTCCCGTGGACATCAGCTCCTCACATTTCGGAGAGACTCCTTGTTTCTGACGGGTCTCTAGCTTTTTGGGGGTGCCCCCTGGTATGTGGGTTCTGAACTGCTATCCAGCCACAGCCCCCCTCCGGTTTCTGAAAAATCCAAGATTTGTTGAGGCAGAACAGCCAGATGAGCTGAACTGTGCCGGGTGGTCAGTGGGAGCACAGGCGCTGCAGCTAGATGGCGCTCACACCCACACATTTCTGCGCAATCAGGGGGATGTGAGCAGTTCTCCAAGCTTACAGTCTTGGGGGAAGGGAGAGAAATATACCTGGGAACAAGAAATAACTGAAATGAAATGGTCATAGACTTGTTTTCCAAATGAAACCAGCATATAATGACTACAGAATGCCAAATGCTATTCTAAGCCCTAAGCTCTTCTCCAATTGAATCCTCCTTTTTCAGATGAGGCACTGAGAGACCTGGTAATATCCCCAAGGTCACAGGAAGTCAGGCCCAGGCAACGTGCTCCAAAGCCCACATTTAAGCACCATGAACTGGCTCAAGAAAAATGCTGAGAATGTGGACATCAAATTAACAGTGGTTAGGCCCAGGCAGCAAGGGGTACTGGGGGACCACATTACATGCTTTCTCTGCACAAAGCTCTGTATTGAAAATTATGTCCCCGTGTGTAAACTATTATGGTTACTTTTAAATTCAATAATTTTTATAAGAATAGCATAAGTGTACAAGAAATTGTTCAACTGTGGTCAAGGCAGCTTCGGGTTGTGTGGGTCTTGAAGTTTATACATGGAAGAGGGCTCTTTAAGAAAAAGAATTCAAAACTAGAATACAAAATTAGGTATGAAAGTGAATATGTATTTAGTTAGATTGAAAAAAGAAATCACAACAAATTACAAATTTTTTGGAAGGTGACAAATACCACAAACATAACAAAACCATGAAAAACTGCATTCTATACCTCTTGAATACTCTTTTTCCTATTTTTGGTTGCATACTCTTTGTATGATAAACTTTTCATATGACACCATTCTGTGATATCATTTTCATGGAAAAAAAGAAACACATGCATTTTATAATGCCAGTATATTAGGTTGAGCTGCATAATTGTTTAATCAAATTACCCTTAAACTAATGCCAATAACTTGTGAATGAATGTGCATGGGAGTTTTGTCGCAAGAACACTTAGGTTGCTTTGCTGTGATTTTAGTGCTTTTAAAAATCTTTTTTTTTCTTCTGGAATTGCCAGGCTTCGTCAGGACAAGGTGACCTCAGAGATGCTAAGACGGATCCAGCATGTGGGAAGGCATAAAAATCCTGCTTCACAGTTGGTATTGCTATAGTTTTGTGCCCTATGAACACAATAACTCTGGTCAATTCTATTTTGCATTGGTTCCCATTTTAAAAGTTCGGTAGTTGTCCTACCTGGTTTGTCTCAGTGGATAGAGCGTCAGCCTGCAGATTGAAGGGTCCCAGGTTCGATTCCAGTCAAGGGCATGTACCTTGGTTGTGGGCATATCCCCAGTAGGCAGTGTGCAGGAGGCAGCTGAATCAATGTTTCTAACTCTCTATCCCTCTCCCTTCCTCTCTGTAAAAAAAACAAAAACCAACACACACACAATAAAATATATTTTAATAAAAATAAAATAAATAAAATAAAAGCATGGTAGTATTGGGTACTGTCATTGTAAACACTGCATTAATGAGTATTTTCCTGCAGGTAATGTCTGTCTTGACTACATTGGAATGAGAACCAAATATTGCACTTCTAATTTTATACATCTGATGGTTAAAAGAACATTCCACAGACTAGCTTCTGTTTCTGCACATTTTGACTCCTTCTTCTCCACCCACACACTTCCAGCGTCATGCATAGCAGGACACATTTCTATTGCAATAGGACCCAGGAAGCCAGGGGAGTATGCACCTGGCACATCAGGAGAACTCCTGGAAGCCATTCCCACCCTAGAATAGCTAGCCTGGAAGGGAGCATGAACCATATGAATAGATCCATTGAACTCCCCCCAAATAAATCTCCAATTCAACTTATTCTTAGCTGGCATCCCCAGTATGCTCAGGGCCTCTCCATTGCCACCGAGCTCCTCAAGAGAAAAGTGATGGAGAGGGAAGTCGAGTGGGAGGAGATCACATCTTTAGCCTATTGCAGTTCAAATATCTTACTTTTGCAATTTTACCAAAAGCATTTGCCCATGTGAATCCATGAAAGAACCACATCCCTGGAATTCACCCTTACCGTGAACAAGTCCTAAAGCTTAAGCTTCTTTCACTCGGCAGTACATCTGCCCTGACTGGGAAAGATAATAATTGCAACTAGAGCTGAGGTCGTGAATAAATCAGTGTGGACTGGAGTTGTCAAGGAAAACTGCATATAGGGAGCAGGTACTGAGCTAGGCCTTGGGCTATTGGTAGGATCCCATAGACAGAGGAGTAGGAAAGACCGGAGCCACACATTTCCGCAGTCTGCCAAAATGTAGACATGCATGCATGTGGATGTAGAATGTGTTCTGCCAATAAAAACATTTTTCCATCACTGGCTTAGAGCTACCTAGTAAGAGCCAATGGCAACACATTTGCATATCACTGAAGAATGAGAATTGAACTTTTCTTCCCGGCCCCTTTTCCCCATCACAACCAGCCAATGATCACTCCCAAGCCAGGATCAACAAAGCTGCAGGCATTTGGCACACATGTGCCCACCATCAACATCTTCCAACATGTGGATCCAAGAACGCTGGGTTTACACTCCAGGCAAAGGGGAAGGGAGGGGAGAGAAACCAGCCAGAGGCAGTTTCCTGGGTAGACTCCGGAAAAGCCTGGGGAATGCCTGCTCCTCCTGTGATTCTCAGTTTTGCTCCTCTTGACCCTGGATTCCACTCTGGAATATCACAGAGATGCTCTCAGGGGGATCTTGAGAGCAAGACTCTTTATACTTAAGGAGTTCTGGGTTCAGACAACAGCCACAACCACCAGCACTGAGGTCTTCTCAATAAATGTCATTTGGTCCACACACATTTGTTCAGCATCTACTCTCCGAGAGGCTAGAGTAATGAAGTAGATTTGGGCTCCCAAATTCCGCCTTTCCCTTCCAGATCATAAATGCAGTTACCCTCCTTTGGTTTCCCGTAAGTTGATGTCTAGTAAAGTTGCAATATGTCTTTTACCCAAATGCCACATCAACTCTAGAACTCAGCTGGATTAGTCATAGGTCAGCCCCACTGCTGCTCAGCGAGTTCAAGGGCTTGAGTGGACACTAAGATGGGCACATGGAAAGGGAGACAGTTAAGGAACAACCAGCAGGTGCCAGGTTAGATTTATTTCAGGATATGGTTTAAAGTACAAATCTAAAGTACCTTTACCCTAACTTTAATTTCTGTGTGCAAACCCACTCATTGAATAATTCTTGCTTTCCCTTTGTGGTGCTCACATGATTCTGCAGTATTTAATTCTTATATATCTGTAGACCCATGTCCAGTTCACTAGCCAGTTTCACTAGCCTACATCTTTTTCAGCCTAGAATCACATTGCTGTGCCCTGCAGAGTTAGATTCTTTTTCCCAGAACCCCACCTTCTTCTCCCTACCCATCACCCCCTGCCTTGCCCCTCTTTGGGGGAGAGATAAGAAGATGGCATCATCTATACCCTCCCTGAGGTTATAGATTTATGCCCCTGAAATAAGTGAAGTGCTCACAGCCAATACTCAAAATGGCTTGTTGAAATAGTAAGTTCAAATACAATGTAAAGGAATCATCAACCAGCTTCTCTATAAACTACTTACCACTTTGTTGAACTGGTCCCAGTTCCCTCCAACACCGCCACCCCCCCCCCCCACACACACACACACAGTTGTGTAATTTTGTTTTCAGATTGGCCCTATTAAAATTGTGTAAAGTAAAACTCATGTGGTGACCTCACCCACATTAGTTAGAACTGAAGAGCTAGTCATTTGAATCATTGTTTCTGTTTTATTTTTGGAGGCAAAAAATAAGACTGGGCAGGAATATTATCAGATATACAGTTTCTAGAAATCTGAAACCATGGATTCGGGAACACCTGGAATCTAGGGAATATTCTTTTCCTGCTTTAGAAGCACAAGAATGTATTCTGTATTATCATGTCATTTATGAACTTATATTTGGCACTTCAGCGTTTGATTTAAGAAGATGAGGTTTCTCTCATCCTTGTGTAGATCAGGAGGCAAGATGGACCAACACACACACACACACACACACACACACACACCACACACACACACACCACACACCACACACACACACACACCACACACACACACACACCACACACCACACACCACACACACACACCACACACCACACACACACACACACACACACACACACCACACCACACACACACACACCACACACCACACACACACCACACACACACACACACACACACACACACACCACACATTTTCTTACAATCATATATTTTTTTTACTTTTAAAATTCTAAAATTAATATGTTTTCCAATGATCCAAGGTTAATTCTGGGCCTCCAGAATTCTTACCGAGAATACTAGGTTCTTCACTGGCCATGATATAACCCAATCTCTCTCTCATTCTCACCTATCCATGCCTCCCCTCCTCCCTTAGGGTGGAGCCCACCTGGTCTTCGAGGAGCTCTGTGCAGACAGAGGGAGCTGAGGTGTCTCATGGCCTTGGCCTTCGGAGTCTTGGATATCTTCTCTAAAGCTGTGATTGGTACACATAGTACTTGCCCTCAACCAGGGTGCCTTGGATGCTGAGATGCCTCAGAGCCACCTACTCACAACTGTGCAGGAGTGGCGCCCCCGCTCCCGGCGTACCAATGCCCCCAAGTCTGAGGAGCCCCCGCTGGACTAGACACTCCACCAAAGCACAGGAGATCATTTTCATTCTTGTGTCCCAGGGCTTGGCACAGTGCCAGACATGTAGTAAGAATTTAATAAAAGTTTCCAAATTGATCATAATTAATACTAAATTCCAATGGGACTTAAAATTTTCTCATTTCTTAAAAAATAAATACCTGAAGTAGCTTCCATATACTATCAAACCAAAACAAAATGGTACTCATAAATTGATTTTTTTAAAGACAAAAATATATTTTTAAAACTTTATAATGATCATTACTACATATTCAGTTGTCAGGAATCACTAAAAACAAGATTTTTCCATGCTGGCTAATGTCAAAAATGAATCACTCTTTCACATTAGCCAAAGGCAACAGGGAATTTGTTTTTTAAAGTTCAGACAATAAAGAGTCAGATTTCATGATGTGGATCATTTATACATGAAATCATCATGAGATTCTAATCACTCTTTAGTTCTTTCTTATCTTCTTATCTTTTTTCCTCTTCTGCTCTTTGTTGTTGTTGTTGTTGATTCTCACCCAAGGATATTTTTCCATTGATTTTTAGAGTGTGGAAGGGAGGGGGAGAGAGAGAGAGAGAGAGAGAGAGAGAGAGACTGTTGTGAGATAGACACATCAATTAGCAGCCTCCCACACACAACCCAACCTGAGCCAGGGATCAAGCCTGCAATCGAGGTACATGCCCTGGATCAGAATCGAACCCAGGACCCTTCAGTCCATGGGCCAATGCTTTAGCCACTGAGCCAAACCCTCTAGGGCTCTGCTCGTTCTCTCTTTTGACTTGCTCTTTTCTCTGCCTCTCTCTCTCTCTCTCTCTCTCTCTCTCTCTCTCTCTCTCTCTCTCTCTTTCTCTCTCTCTCTCCCTCCCTCTCTCTCTCTGGCTCTTGGGCTGTCAATTTCTCTCATCTTCCAGGGAACCATTAATGAAGACTCAAATGCTCTGGGCAGGTGGTGGAAAGGCTGAGGCTAGGGCTACTAAGAGAGCAGAAAGAATGGATCCAGGCCGACTTGCCAATGGATCCAGAACTTGAATGTGGCGAGAAGGGGAGACAATCTAGGACAGCAATTTGTTAACACTTACGTGCTCTTAGGGAGCTTGCTGTTTAGATAGGAGTTCCCTACCAGACTCAGTCCAGCCCAACAGAGATTCATGGACATAACAGTTATGGTGAAAGACACAGAGTCGGCAGGCAGGCTATCTAGTTTCCAGTCTCAGCTCCTGTGTGGCCTTGGCAACTTCTTCTCTGTACTTGTTTCCTCATCTAGAAAATGTAGACAATAGAGTTGATGTGAAAGTTAAACAAGGGTATTGTGACTGACAAATGTTAGTCATTATGTTGTGGCCATCGCTGCTCTTCTTTTAAAAGTAAATGGAAACAAGAGGGTACAATTTTATTGGGGGTAGTAGGCAGGGTAATATAAGCAACTCATGCTGATTTTTTGTTTTTTCTATAATCTGATTATTGCTGTGTGTGTGTGTTTTAAGTAGGATGTGGCTTACATATATACATGTAATGGAAGAAATATTTATGAGGCACTCTGCCAAGTACTTTACCTAATTATATTAACTTACCCTCACAAAACCTTATAAAATAGACATCATTATTCCTATTTTGCAGATGAGGAAACTAAGGCTGAGAAAGGCTAATTAACTCAAGGTCCCACAGCGAGTTAGTGACTGGGCAAAGATTTAAGCTCAAGTCTAACTCCAGTTCTTAAGCCCTTGTACTACATCATGAAACAACCAGAGAGCTTAGAAAACACCAGAAGTTAACCCACGATTAAAACTCTGTTGACCTGGAGAATAAACCATTTCCCCACTAGTCCCCCTCAAAAGCCCACCCAGCACCACTCGCCAAGGAACCGAGAAAACGGGGTCAGCAGAGAAGATCATAGAAGCATGGGAAATCTTGACTGGCACCAGCCACCTTGTTCTCTAAGCCCCCAGGCTAAGTGACCAAACTCTGGGAGGATGAGGTAATCTTTGGTGAGTGTGGGATCGCTGTTTCCCAGGATTCACAGCGACCTGTCAGATTCTGGGTTCATTGTGCACCTACAGGTCTCCCATGGTTGCCCTGCTAGAGCTCCTGCTTCCCAGCCAGAGAAAAGAGTGAATCAGGGACTAATCCATCCACTTACAGAACAATACATCCTGAATTTGTCTACTGGGCGGACACCATTTCGATGGTCTCTCCATTAGGCATTCAGCAATGGCCAAGAGTTTTGAGGTCTTGTCCATACTGGCCTAGAAGGCCCCCCTCCCCAGAAGCAGTCCGGAGAACTCTGGGAAAGTGACTGCTCCATGACCTTCGTTAAGACACTCGTAGCCAGATTTGGATGACGTCCAAAATCTTACAACTGATCTCCTCCTCTTCTTTTTTGGATGCCATCAACCAAGAAGTGTTTAGGAATGTGCTCATAATTCCCAGGAGAAATTGGCCAGGATTACCTAGTCATGACTAATGAAGCTGTCATCCACCGTTCCTTCCCGCTGTTTAATCATGCCTTCCACGAGGGCTTTATGAAGATGGATAGTATCGTAACGCTGCACCCAAGAAACTGGCACGATGTCAATGGCAGCAGAGGCCAGCTTATTTTGCATGCCACTCTATTTTTCATTATACTCCACAGCAACTTGTTATTAAATGAAAATGAATTTGCCATTAGGGACTAGATACTATTAAAAACTGTTCAGCAATGTTTCATGATTCAATGTGTTTTTTTCTTTTTGTAAACAGTGCAGCAGCCATGTGAGGAAATGTCATTCTGTATTAGGTGAGGCTGGATTTTCCAGAACAATCCTTAAATATTTTATGGAACTTGGTCATTAAAACTTGATGTGGTTTAAAGCTTGGTTTGCAAGAGTCTGACTTTGAGTGGGCCATTTATGAACAGAAAGAATGAAGTACTCCCAGGAAACGGCAAGGAATGGGGACAGGAGAGGGGGTTTTTGTGCAGGAATAGTGGATCTCTCTTTCAGGACAGGGAGGCTTTCTGCAAAGCAGTCTCCCCAGAGACCCTCTCCAAAGAGTGTACATCAGTTAAGATAGGCAGTGTTATTTTGCAATCCTATATAATAAAAGGGTAATGTGCAAATTGACCCTAACAGCAGAATGACCAGGTGCTATGACTCACACTGATCACCAGGGGGCAGATGCTCAATGCAGGAGCTGCTCCCTGGTGGTCAGTGAGCTTCAACAGGGGGAGCTCCACTCAGCCACAAGCCAGGCTGATGGCTGCGAGCACAGAGGCGGTGGCAGGAGTGGGCCTAAGCCACAGTCATACATCCCCCAAGAGGTCATGGACTGCGAGAGGGCACAGGCCGGGCTAAGGGACCCTTCCGAGTGCGTGAATTTTCATGCACCGGGCCTCTAGTAACATATGAACCCCCAAATTTTCAGTGGCCGAAAATGACAAAAGTCTGTTTCTTGTTTATACTACTACATGTCCATTCCAATACTATATGTCTATCATGAATTCTTCTGGAAGCCAGGATGATGGAGCACCCACTATCTGGAATAGTGACAGAGCTCTGGAAGGTCTCAAGTCAGCAACTAGAAGTTTAACCTTGAGGGATTACATAAAGGACAGCATAGGGAATATAGTCAATAATGTAAGAACTATGTATGGTGTCGGATGGGTACTAGACTTATTGTGGTGATCACCTCATAAGGCATATAAATATATAATCACTGTTGTACACATCCAGCTAATATAATACTCTATGTCAATTATAATTTTAAAATAATTTTTAAAATTTTAATCTTGAACTGATCATATGGCCCCAACCAACCCCAAGGGGTGGGAAGTGGCCAAGAATTTCAATCTGCTCAAAGGGCAGAAACAGCCTATCTGGAGATCAGCTCTGTTAAGTACTAATGTGAGATCGAAAGGGGGATTTCATGACAAGTCCAAAGGTTCAAAAGAACCTCTTGCACTCTGGGAGAATCCCTACTTTCCCCATCCCATCTTTCCTCTGCTCTTGAAGACAGGCGTTGTGGTCCACAGCTCTCCCAGGGTTTAGTGAGCCAGGACTTGTTGACACCACATGATCTCTAACTTTAATTCATTTCAACTGAGTGATGTACTTGAAAAGTACCAGGGTGTTGATATGAATTATAATTACTGTTAAAGCTCAGATGCACATAGATAATTAACAGCACTCTCCCTTCACCTATCCAAAGTTGACTTCCAATTTATGCCACCTGACATGAAATCTCTTAGCATTTTGAAACAACTGTATCAGGACTGGATTACTCTATTAAGTACTGCCTGCTTTTCACAGATGAAGACCTCATCACTTATCCTATATAATAAAAGGCTAATATGCAAATTGACCGAACAGCTGAACGACCAGTTGCTAGGATGTGTACTGACCACTAGGGGGCAGATCTCAACTCAGGAGCTGCCCCCTGGTGGTCAGTGCGCTCCCACATGGGGAGCTCCGCTCAGCCAGAAGCCCTGAGCTGGGCTCACAGCTGGTGAGTGCAATGGTGGTGGAGGGAACCTCTCCGGCCTCCACAGTAGCACTAAGGAGGTCCGACTGACGGCTCCCGGACTGCAAGAGGGCACAGGCCGGGCTGAGGGACCCTCCCACCCCACCGAGTGCACAAATTTTGTGCACCGGGCCTCTAGTATATAATAATTTTTTACATAGCTTTGGCAGCTAGATGGTAAAATCCAAAAGAAATTGTATAAATTAAGTAGCCTCTCAGATAACCTATTGGGTGTTCTGTATGATACTTGATATAAAGAGCTATCTCCACCAAATAGTGAAAGTAAAGCCCTAAGTGTCTAGTCATTGACTGGGAGCATCCTGCAGGAAGTGTGGCCTCCATGAGAGAGAAGTAAATATTTCCCAAACTGCCTTATTAAAGGTTTCCTTGGTCTCAAAGTCAGGATTCCTGCCAGAGGAACCATCTGAAAGGAACCCATCCTGAGACAGAAAGTATGCAAGGGGTCGATTTGGGAGGAAATCCCAGGAAGCCAGGTAGGGGAGTAGTAACATGAGTCATGAAAGAGAATGCAGCCTATATGAGCACATTAATGAGAAGGATACTGTTGGGCAGTTAGAGTTCAGTCATACTGGTAACTGTGAGGATGTAGAGATATCCCACCAAAGGTGAGATGGGCAGGGTGTTTATACTCCAATCTCATTCAACAGTAAGGACTATCCCCACAATAGCTCATGAGATTCATGGAAGAGTTACTCTCAAGTCTGGGTGGAGAAGTAGGTCTGTAGCACAAGGGATGGACTGTGTGGCCATGAGAATGTGCCTGGAAGACCTCCAACTGCAGAGAGCACAATGGATGAAGGGTCCCAGCTGCTGCTCTCTGAAATTAATGACCGTGTTTCCATGGAGGCCACACTTCCTGCAGGATGCTCCCAGCCAATGACTAGACACAGCAGGATACTCAGGCAGGTCTGGTCCTGGATGATGCAAGACTTTCTGACAACTAACCTTGGTTCAAAGAAAGACCCTCCTTAGGCTGCACAGTAGTCTGGAATGCTTCCACCAACCTGGCCCTGGCTCTCCTGCACTGGGGGATCAGTCTTGCATCACTGTCAAGGGCTCATGCCGCCTCCTCCAGCTCCCTCCCCACTGTCTCTTACACAGGCACTTGCCCTAATAAAATCTTTGCATGTTTAACTGCAACTTGGTGTCTGCCTCTCAGAGGACCCAGACTAACAAATACAGTAAGTGCTATGGACCAGCAGCGCTTTGTAGATAGTAGGGAACACAAATATGCTAAATGGATGGATGGATGGATGGATGGATGGATGGATGGATGGATGGATGGGGTGAAGGTGTGATAGTTAATTTTATGTCGTTTGTCTGTACTAGTCAAGTTGCTTGATCAAACATTATTCTGGGTGTTTCTGTGGAGGTGGTTTTGAATGAAATTACCATTTGAATCAATAGACTGAGTGAAGCAGATTGTCCTCCCTAATGTGGGTGGGCCTCATTCAATCAGTTGAAGGCCTGAATAGAACAGAAAAGCTGACCCTCACCCAGGTAAGAGAGAACACTTCCTGCCCGTGTGCCTTCAAACCAGGACATTGGCTTTTTTTTTCCCTGTCTTTGGACTCAAACTGAAATATCAGCTCTTCCAGGGTCTCAGGCACCGGTGTGAAGATTGAATAGGATAATTTACAGACAGCACAGGGCCCGATACCTGGTAAGCACTCAATAACTGGTGCCCATTGTTTGTTATTACACCTCAAAACTGGCTGCTGCCCTCTTACTGCAGGGTGAGATTTCCTCAGATTCATTAGTTATCATAGATAGTGGGAAGACGGTTTGATCATTTGAATCATGGTCTCTAGATCAATGACCTCTTGTGCTTTTGGGTGATATCAAATAGCCTTTATGTACCTCAAAAATTATCAGACTCCCCCTTAAACATAATAATAGTTGTATATTTTTAAATCCTTGATTGAAAAAACATATGAGACCAAAACTCTCTTCTAAATTCAGTCACACTTTAAATGTATCTTATTGGCCTCGACAGCATTGAGGTACATCTTAAATAGTAGGGCGTGAGATGTGTGAGACAGAGCCTTTGTTCAATCTAGAGACAATGCTTAGTGGACATCAGGGTTGAAGACCTCACACAGCCTTAACTCCAGGGCTACCCAGAGGTCTGAGGTCCAGTGGGATGAAAAACACTATTGAGTTAAGCAATTGCACGGGTCAGAGAAAACCCCCGCCTTTTCTTCCTTAGGAGCCTGAAGTAGCTGTACGCTCTCCTCCAGCTTCTAACAATGCAGCCTGCCAGGCAGGTGTGCACCCACCCAAGACTTCCCTCCCCTTGAGCGGGTGGCCCTCCACGAATGCCAGGCGTTTGCTTAGCTCTTTTATATGTTCCAGTATGAATATGTGACTATGAATTTTTACTTTATTCTCGAAACTATATTTCTGAATGCATTTGCCAAAAAGACAAAGAACCTAAGGGGACCACACACGAGCATAAGTGGGAGAACTGGACACCTGGTCATTTCTACAGGAAATGAGACCAAATGGCCTGAGCTGTGATTCTCGCTGTGGTCTTAGGGCCCACGGAGGCCCATCTGGAGAGAGACGGCGGTCCTCTGTGGCTGTGAGACTGATTCCACCATCGCCAGGGACAACCTCCCCGCTAGTGGAAAGGACTTGCTGGAGCAAGGAAGACAAACCCGCAGCAAGTTCACAGTCCCACGGGGCTTTTGGTGGACCTGGAGGGAGTTGCTTCTAGAATCTGATATCTATAAAGGGAGGCTAATCCTTTCCCCCGGGTCCTCAGCCTGCAGCCATGTAAATCAGCAAGACCACTGGTGCTCCAAACACGCGAAAGGCAGGGCGCCCAACATGACAGATTACGGAGAGCCTCAGGTGGATGGCATGCGCGAAAACCAGCAGGAAGAACAACGCTTCTTGGCTACTCAGTCATTCATGTAACAATATTTAGCAAACCCCTACAATGTGTCACAGCCGTGGGCTAAGCCCTTTACTTGGGAACAAAGAAAACAGGCAAGGGCTGTCTTCATGGAGCTGATTTTCTACTGGGAGACACATAATTAGTCAAATAATCATGCAAAAGTGGCAAATGACGCAATGAAGAGGTGCACGGTGCCAAGAGACCCACAGTGCAGGGTTTCACCAGGGAGGGAGGGTGGGGAAGGCTTCCTGGGAAACCAGTGCCGGAGGTAAGGGGGGAGGAAAGAGGTTTCCAGGCACAGGAAACAGCCTGTGCTAAGGCCGAGGGGAGAGAAGAGTCTGCAGAGCAGGGGAGTTTGACCTTTTCTACCCTAAACTCAGGTAAATAGACAATGGTATTTTTTCTTGCCCTTTTGTGGTTTCAGTTTTTACTCAACCTCACAGGGGGAAACAATTCTGATGCATGAGGGTGTGAATATCACTAAGAACCTGTTAGTTTCCCCACTGATTTGCAATACACTCTCCATTTGCCTATATTTCGAGCTTTCTTTTCAGTGTCATTGATTTATTTATGTGCAAAAACTATACCCTTCTAATTACTGAGAATTCAAAATATCTTGCAATGCAGAGTCTACATCCCCCCAATGTTCTTTTTGGGAAAAATAAAATAAAATAAAACAGAAAATTGCAGAGAAGAATATAACACCACCTCCCACACATTGTTAACGTTTTAACACAGTTGCTTCAGACATGTGTATTAGGAAACAGTATAAAATGTAACATGGATTCAAAGACGCTGGCCAAATCCTCTTCCTCCCACCCTAGCGGTAACCACCAGCATGAATTAGATATGGAATCCTTCAGTCTATGTTTTAAAACTTTAACTTCATGTATGTGTAAATAGATAGATAAAAAGATAGATAGATAGATAGATAGATAGATAGATAGATAGATAGATAGATAGATGTAAAATACTGAATTGTTTTGTGAATTTTCACTTATTTATTCTTCCAGGTGAATTTTAGAATTGTCTTGTCAAAATGCCTGTAGACTCCTCTTTTGAATTTTTACTGGAGATGCATTAAAGGGATTTATGACATTGGAGAGGATTGATATCTTTACATTATTAGTTTTTTCCTCTAGGGACAAAGTATGTTTTTCATTTAATCAAGTCGCCAATATGTTCCTTTGTAAAATATTGTTATTTTCGTCTTGTACGACCAGCACATTTCTTGTAATTTCCAAGAAATTGATGATTTGTATTGATGTTGAGAATAGGATTTTATTTTTGTATTATAATTGCTAATTCACTTACTGACATAAAAGAAAGAAGTTAATTTTTAAATACTTACTGTGTAGCTGGTTATGCCACTAAATTCTTATAACTAATAATGTAGTTTTTCAATGGATTCTTTTGTGTTTTCTTGGTAGACAATTATACATTACATATAATACTAGAGATTTGCAAATAATGATAATTTGGTCTGTTTCCTGCTGATAGTTATACTCCTTTTTTATTTTTCTTATCTCACTAAATTAGCTAGGCCTTCCAGAACAATGTGAAATTATAATGATGATCAGTATCCTCGTCTCATTCCTGATCTTAAGAGGAGTGCCTCTAATACTGCACTTTTGTTTAGAGTGTTGACTTGACAGTTTTGGCGGGGGGGGGGGGGGGGGGGCAGCTTTTATCATGCTTTTTTTCTTTTAAAAATCAATGAGAGGGTATTTTTTTTTCCAACCTGCATATTTACAAAGCAAAGTGGTTTAAAAAATTAAAGCTCATTACATTTTTTTGCTAATATTTTACAAAATTGGAGATTCAGCCCCCATCAACACTCTTTGGTTGCTTGTATTGGGAAAGCACCGGATGGTTCAAGTTCAGGCTCTGAGACTATTAGTTTCGTTTTGTGCAGACCCTCTCACTTCTCTGGGCCCCAGTTTCCTCCCTGTAAAATGAGGAGGGATAAGATTATTCCTAAAATTTACTTAGATTTATTAATAGTCTAAGCCCTATTTCCTATTTTAATAATAAGTTTTTTGTCCAACAATTTTACAAAGTCAACCACACCCAATAAATTGATAAGGTTGGAGAAGATTAAAAATGGTTGGAGTGGCCCTAGCTGGTTTGGCTCAGTGGATAAAGCATCGGCCTACGAACTGAAAGGTCCCAGGTTCGATTCTAGTCAAGGGCACATGCCAGGATTGCAGGCTCGATCCCCAGTGTGGGGTGTGCAGGAGGCAGCCAATCAATGATTCTCTCTCATCAGTGATGTTTCTATCTCTCCCTATCCCTTCCTCTCTGAAATCAATAAAAATATATTTTTAAAAAAACAAGCAGTATTTTTTTAAAAAAATGGTTGGAGTACATACAAAACTGAAATGAAAATAGTTTAAGATAAGCAGACTGAAATCAGCACCAAGTTCACACCTAACATTTTAAAATAATAACTACGACTGACTGAGTATTTACTATGTCCCAGGAATAGTGTCTTCCTTGCAAAATGGCCTATTCATCCTATCTAATAAAAGAGAAACATGGTAATTGGCGTACAACCGATACCCTTTTCATTGGCTAATCAGCGAGATATGCAAATTAACTGTCAGCCAAGATGGCGGCCAGCACCCAGGCAGCTTGAAACTAACATGAGGCTTGGTTGCCTCAGTGACGGAGGAAACCAACGTTCCCTGCCTGCCTTGCCGGCCTCTGAGCGGGCAGTTTAAGAAACATTGTAACAAATACGCCCAACTTCAGCCAGCAGAATCGCAACATTGTAAGCAAAGGCCAGAAACCTACTTTCAGCCGGAGGCCTAAGAGCTGGAGCCAAGCCTCAAGCTAAAGCTGGCCCAGAATAAAAAAAAAAAAAAAAAAAAAAAGGAAAAAAGGAGCGGTTGGGAGCTTCAGTCACCCCCAGCCTGAAAACAGCCCTCAGCCCCTCACCCAGACTGGCCAGGCACCCCAGTGGGGACCCCCACCCTGATCCAGGACACCCTTCAGGGCAAACCAGCCGGCCCCACCCGTGCACCAGGCCTCTAGCCTATATAGTAAAAGGGTAATATGCCTCCCAGCACCGGGATCAGCGGAGCCGTGAGGCCTCCCAGCACTGGAATCAGCGTGACAGGGGGCAGCACCCAAACCCCCTGATCGCCCTGCGGCTCTGTGTGTGACAGGGGGCGGGGCCACAACCTCCCTATCCACCCTGCTCTGTGCCTGATAGGGGGGAGCTCCCCCCCCCCACGGGCCCTGCTCTGTGTGTGACGGGGTAGAGCCATAACCTCCCCATCAGCCCTGCCCTGAGTGTGAGAGTGGCGGCGCCCCAACCCCCTGATCCGCCCTGTTCTGTGGGTGATAGAGGGCAGCACCCCAACCCCCTGATGGGCCCTGCTCTGTGTGTGACAGGGGGTTGCTCCACAACCTCCCCACCGACCCTGCCTTGAGTGTGACAGGGGGCGGCGCCCCAACTCCCCAATCAGCCCTGCTCTGAGCCCGACCAGGGGCTGCACCTAGGGATCGGGCCTGCCCTCTGCCACCCGGGAGCAGGCCTAAGCCAGCAGGTCGTTATCTCCCGAGGGGTCCCAGACTGCTAGAGGGCACAGGCCAGGCTGAGGGACCCCCCCTCCCCCCCGAGTGCACAAATTTTTGTGCACCGGGCCTCTAGTTATTTATAACAACACTATGAGGTAAGTGAAATCATTATTCCTGTTTTTCGGATGAGGAAACTGAGGCAGAGTGGAGTGGAGTCCATGTCAGTTTCCTTCTGGCATTTTGTAGCCTGGAAAGCTAAAGTCCACATTTCCCAGGCTCCCTTGCACATAAAATGCCAGATCTGCTTCAGGATCCACCAGTCAGTTGTGGTGGCCAGAGACTTGATGCTGAGATGAAGTCAGGCAGGGAGAGAGGCCGCGTGCAAGGCTATGCTTTACAGATCACTGTAGGTGTGTGAGGCTCCGGTGCCTACCGTTCTGGGCGTGGCTTCCTGGTCCTCAGGTCACAGTCAAGACAGAACAACAACTTCCCGAAGCCCACGCTGAGGCAGGGAAGTCACTTCCCTCCACAGTGCAGTCCCGCAGTGCCTTCTGGAAGCCATGCCCAGAGGCCCGTCCACGGCCAGCCCTCCCAGCAACATCAGCACCTAGTTCCCTTATTAAACCCCTTTCTGCTTAAATCAACTATCTGCCCTTTGCACTCAAATCCTTATAAGCAGCATACCCTTCCTTTTTCTCACGCGCCCCCTTCGTCTAAATAGGAGAATCCACATAGCATAATGGTCCAGGCATTGGCTTAGCAGCAGGTGACCTGGGTTCTAGTCCCACCCCTGTTATTTAATAGCTGCGTGGCTCTGGGAAATTTCCTTCACCCTTCTGGGTCTCAGTTTGTGTGTGTGTGTGTGTGTGTGTGTGTGTGTGTGTGTGTGTGTGTGTTTATCTTTGACATGCAGGAATACAGTGTCACTGCTGGCCCTAAATTTCTGTAATTGCCTTTGACCCAGAAGAATATTAACACCCATGATGCGGACTGCCTGTAACAGCCACTTACAGACCTGAACATCGAAAGACTGTTTCCCAAGTCTCGGCTCTTCCATGGTTTAAGTCTTTTGACAGATGCTCTTGGTGGGCCTGGGATCCAGGCCCTCCCCACAGAGGGACTTGAACCCAGGAGGCACCCCCACTGGAGGCGGGGAGGGTGTCACTGCAGCAGCCTTAGCTTCATTAGGAAGCTGCTGAGCAGGCCAGCTGAGGGTTACAAAGCCTGTGGCTGCGAGAGAGCAAGCCAAGCAAAAGGTCAGGAAACTGGAAAATCAGGACAGGACCATGGAGAATTCTGAGGGCAAAGGTCAGCCCATCAGGGATGGAGGCCAGGAAGTCTAGCCTGAGGCCAAGGAGCCAACAGTTCCTAAAGCTGTGGTCCAAGCTAGGAGACAGGGATGTGGACAAGCCATCAGGCCTCCAGTGAGGACAAGGAATTCAGAGTCCAGGTTGCGAGGTACGATGACGGTCTACACCCGCCCTCCACCCGCCTGGTAGAGTCAACCAACTCGGCACCTTGCCCAGGGTGGAAGTCCAGAAATGGCTGTTATGTCAGATTGACCTGAATGAGCGAGGACCTGAGTCAGCCACAGAGTACAGCCAGTCTTGGAACAGATGTTTCCAGCAGCAATGATAAGCCAGAGTTTTCATAAGTGAGCACATGAGTGGCATTGGGGGAGGATAGTTCTGGCTGACGGAGGACAAAACATGGAAGTGCAATTGGATTCTGGCAAATTGTTTGGGGGTGCGGGAGCAAACTGACAAGGACGGATTTAGGCTCTCAGAGATTCCGTGTGGAGCAGGAGCGAGGTGAACAGAATCTTACCCTGGAGGACATGCAGTGGGTCTTCACTATTGGTGGATTCTGCATTTGTGAATTCGCCGACCCACTCGTCTGTAAGCCCAAATCAGTAGGTGGGAAGGATTCTGCGGTCACTCACAGACATGCACAGCGTGGTGAAGGGTGTGAGTCCAGCTGAGGTCCAGCGGGGCACTTTGCCTTCTTGTTTCAGCTCCTTTTCTGTAAATAGGGACTTTTTCACGTATTTCCATGTTTTCCTCACTCGTGTATTTTTCTTGGTGATCTCACTGTTTCATGGCCCCTGAACCTGGTGCAGAGGTGCTGCCTAGTGTTCCTAAGCACAAGCAAGGTGTGGCGTGCCTTAGGGAGCAAATACGTGTGTTACATAAACTTCCTTCAGGCATGAGTTGTAGTGCTGTTGGCCATAAGTTATCTATATATATAAAAGGCTAATGTGCTAAGTGTTCCAACCAGCTGCATGATGCACACTGACCACCAGGGGGCAGACGCTCAATGCAGGAGCTGCCGAGCTGCAGTGACTTGGCAGCAGCAGTTCTTGGGTGACATACCGGGAACCAGAGAGGGGGGAGCCCAATTCCTCCTGGGGCCGTGCGATTCCAGCTTCTGCCATGGGCACTGTCGGCCCCGAATGTGGTTTACTGCACACTTGCGTTTGTGTTCCACACCCTGTATAATGGCAACTTTTCAGAGTGCCCTCTCGCACTCTGGGACACCTGAGGGGTTTGTTGGAGAGCTGGTTTTGGCCCGATCCCCACAGGCCAGGCCGAGGGACCCCACCTGCCGGAGGGACCCCACTCACTGTGCAGATGCTGGGGAGGGACCACAGGAGGTTGGCTCCAGGCCATGTCCAGCCCATCTCACCCAGTCCCACCCCACCAGCCACCTTCCAACTAATTTCCTTTTAATGTGCACGAATCCATGCACCGGGCCACTAGTATTAAATAAAGTGTCTTTAAATGGAGACATATATGAGACAAGATTATGTCTTGATTGATTGATTGTGACCAGAGCCTGGAAGGAAGCTATCTCTTTCTTTCCCCAATTCCTTGTTCACAATGTCTTCGTAGAACAAGTAACAAGAATGGACTGTACTGGATCCATCTCCAAACACTTCCTCATCCTAACGCCAAGACTAGGAAAGGCTTATAGGGCCTTCTGCATGGCTGTTGCAAAGAATTACAATGAAAATATTTGGAAACATTTTTCAAGATCCTTTAACAGGCCTGATCTAAAATTCTTGTTGACAAGCCATGACTGTGTAGTTCATGTCAGATCTGATGAGCTGTTCCAGAATCCGAGATAAAAAGAAGCCCTGTAGTAGTTCTGCCTGAATTGGTTTTTTAAACTGTCCCACAGCTTCACCCACCCCACCCGCTGCAATAGATTCCTGATGTGAATGGAAAACTCGGGGGAGGGGCTCCTGAGTGGTGAGGAGTTTCACTAAGAAGTGTTCACAACTCATTTCTACATGGAATCCTAAGCAGAAAGGGCAGAGCTGGGTGGAGCTTATACCACCACCCCCCCACCCCCAGAGGATATGGTAGAGGGTCTCCCAGAATTATTTTGACTAGAATTGGAGCCTGAAAACACTGGCAAGAATAAATTCAAATGACACCGGGCACCACTGCTGACCTAGACTCCTGGTGGAGGTTCTTCCTGCCTAGAGCCCGTAGCCCACGGCCAGAATCCTGTGCTTGCTTTTAAGCTGTGATCCCAGGGAGCTCTCTCCCCCAGATCAAGTCTATTGTGAAGATCTGAGGGGCTCAAACGTTAGCAGAAAGTTCTGCTTTCCAGGGAGGGAAGGGGTTTCAAGGTGACCTGGAATCTCTTCTCTTTCAGCCACGTCGTGGTGAACTTCTTTTCTTTGCATTTAAATTCGTGGGATCAGAAGGAGGCTTTTCTCCCCACCATTCACTGCTCCAGGCTCTTAAACGCCACATTTCCTGAACTCCACCTCCCAGACCCAGTTCTCACAGTGTCTCCCCCACCGAGGCCCCTCTCAGCCTGGCCCCCGTCAGGGCCTTCGCAAGCCGCCCGGGCAGGCAGCCGTCTGTGAGGCTGAGTCCAGGGAGGAATTTGTCATTGGGGACTGGGGTCACATGCCTTCCGGTTTTCTACTTAGTGACACGCTTTCTCACACAGGGGTCAAGCGTTGGGGCCTCATAAATGCGTCCTTCGAGATGAGCTGCTAGGAATGTTTTCTCACCATGAGTCCTTTTCTTTTCCCTCGAGGCCCTGGGAGTTTGAACCTCAGACCTTTCAATCCCCGGCAGAAGCTATAAACCACAAACGTGCTACATGGTGAAAGGACGAGCAAGTGACCAGCATTTTGGTCTTTCCCTCGGCTGACCCCTTGGGCAGCCCGCCCACACTGGGGGGAGAACAGAGGGACAGCCTGCTCGGCCACCAGGGAGCCATCAGAACCAAGTCAACCCCAGCCTGCGCCCCAGCAGGCCTTCCCCAGTGTGTGCGGGCGGCCTGCTCGTCTAACATCTCCTCTAGGAAGCCTGTCTGAGGGGTCTCGTTCATTCGGCCTGATGCTGTGAGACCAAAACACCCGGCCTCTGCTCCACGTGGGAGAACTAGCACAGCTTCCAAGTGACTGGCGACCCAGAGGGGCCACACCAGGGCTTGACCCCAGGGCCAACACGTGCAGATTCAAGAGAAGGTATCCTGGGCAGATTTCCTTCCTTCTTTCTTTTTCTTCCTTCCTTCCTTCCTTCCTTTCTTTCTTTCTTTCTTTCTTTCTTTCTTTCTTTCTTTCTTTCTTTCTTTCTTTCTTTCTTCCTTCCTTCCTTCCTTCTTTCCTTCCTTCCTTCCTTCTTTTCTTTTCTTTCCTTTCTCTTTCTTTCTTTCTTTCTTTCTTTCTTTCTTTCTTTCTTTCTTTCTTTCTTTCTTTCTTTCTTTCTTTCTTCCTTCCTTTCTTCCTTTCTTCCTTTCCTAATTGTTTTTAGCAAATGATTTTTACCGAGTGTTAAATGTAGGTGTGTGTGTGTGTGTGTGTGTGTGTGTGTGTTGGGGTTTTCTTTATTTTGGAAAGGTAAAAAGCCTGAAGAAAACTCAGGAGTGGGGGTGAAGGTGAGACCGGGTGCTCAGCTGAGCAAGTGAGGGCAGTTCCAATGCAGCTTATGCCCGATGAGCTCTGGCCAACAGAGGGTCGGGTGAAAGGGGGCAGAGCAGGTACTGACCGTGTGTCCAAACCTGTGCTGCTGAAACAGGGATCTTCTCCCTGCGCTCGGCCTCTGCAAGGACTGCACCCCAGCGTGCCTTTGGCTCAGAGCTCTCTGTCCCTTGTACTTCCCAGGACAAGCTGAAGCGGCCTGGGACCACGGGGTGTTCTGGATGGTCGCAGGGGACCTGAGGTGGATGACAGAGAAGGGCCAGGTGGTGGGGTCCCCGGTGTGAAGGGACCCCAGTTCTCTACTGGGTCCTGCTTGGTTCCTGACACCTGATGTTCTCCCCTCAGAGCCCCTGCCTTTGAACTTAGGATTTGTCTTTTCTCAAGAGGCAAATGTCATCAGGGTGGGATAGCACTTCTAAAATTGTGAATATGGATATTATATCATCCAAACACCAAATCAGAATAATGTATAGAACACTTTTCCTATCTTTTCTCATTCAATGAACTGTATTTTTCTAGAAAATTTTATATGATCAAAGCAACTCATAAATATTGTAAAAAAGAAAAAAAGCCTTTTAGCCGGGCCAGTGTAGCTCAGTTGGTTGAATATCTTCCCATGCACCAATGTCAGGGCACATGCCACTGTTGCAGGCTGGAGCAGCCAATCAATGTTTTTCTCTCTTCAGTGTTTCTCTCTCACACCCTCTCCCTTCCTCTCTCTCTAAAAAAGTCAATAAAAACATATTTTAACATATTTTTGTTTTTTAAATAAAACACAACTATAAAAAGAAATCTACCCCTGCCCACACATTACTCTTCTCCCATCTACTCTGCAGGAAGTATAACCATGCTAACAATGTGTGGTGTGTCCTTCCAGGCATTTCTCTATGGGTGCATGTGTGTGTGCAAGTGTGTATACATGTGTGTCTGTGTTTTAACAAAAATGCATTTCACTTTACATACCTCAATTTGATTTTTTTCCCCCCACTCACTGCATTAGAAATGTCTTCCCAGGAAGAATTTTGTTTTTCAGTCTATGAACATCACATGAAAAATCTTCAAAAGTTACATTTCATGTACTGTAACTTTAACAGATGGCCTTTATCTGTTTTTGTCATTGTCTTGACTTTTAATAAACAAGAAAATGCAGGAGGTCAGGGATTTGCAAGGGCAGAGCTGCCCATTAGCCCTTTAAATACAGTTCCTCATGTTGTGACCCAACCATAAAATTATTTTCGTTGCTACTTCATAACTGTAATGTTGCTACTGTTATGAATTGTAATGTAAATATCTGATATGTAGGATGGTCTTAGGCGACCCCTGTGAAAGGGTTGTTCGACCGCCAAAGGGATCGCGACCCACAGGTTGAGAACCGCTGACCTAAGTGGTCTATAAATATTAGATATTAGATCATTTTCTAGGAACAGGAATGGAAGTGAAAGCAATGTGGGGAGGGAAGTAGACCGGAGAGGGGAGCTTTTGAGTGAAAGGAGGTTTATTCTCCAGGAAAGGTGGGGTGCTCACCATTGCGATCGCCTCTGGATGCTGCTGAGACATTACCTTGACCACATGCTTTCAGATTCGTAGGAGGGAGCAAAAGTGAACTCCTTCAGCCTTCACTGAATTCCTCTCTCCCCCAGAGGGCACCTCCCCACAGAGCTGCTCACAACCCAGGCCCAGCTTGAGCAGTGCCTGGGGCCCTGCAGGACAAAGCCCTCCTCAGCCTCAGAGCCCAGGTGGCCACACTGGGCCAGCGGGCGAACCGCAGGCACGGAGCCCCCAGCGAAGTCGCTGTTTTAAGGCTAATTTCAGTAAAGAGCAGGAATGAAGACTCTAACTTTGTCGGGAAGTGGGATCCTTCTTCCACAGGAAAAACAGTCTGTAGAGCTGGGATAAATCGCTGGAGTGAAGCAAGCATTTTTCTCTCCGGCTTTTTAAAAGGAGTTTTACCAATTCACTCAGAATGCTAGCCCTTCCCTCCTGCACACTCAACCTCGTGTCCAGAATGCTTGGAATGTGCCCCTGGTTATTGAAACACCACTGTGGGCAGCAAGATCAGTGACCCATTTGTTTCCCTAATCCCTGCCCAGTGAGTGATTCATGAATGCACAAATGAATGAATGATAGACAGATAATTTAGTGAGCCCCCTGAAAACCCATATTATAAAATAAATGCTCTCTGCACACGAACCTTCTTCTGCATGATGGGTAGAACAGAAATCAAAAGGATTCAATACGTCCTCGGTCCTGGACAGCGTGGACTGTAATGAATACCAAGAAATGCACCTTTGTCTTGGAAAAAGTATCGCCACCAGACTGTCCCTCGGGACACCTGGGTTCAAGTCCCAACTCTCCCCTCTGGCCACAGAGGCCCCACTTCCTTTTTGGTAAAATGTGGGAGAGACCCAGAGGACCTGCAGGATGCCTCCCAGGTCACACAATGTGCGCCCTGGGCTCACCCTGGGCTCCCGGGGAGAGGCAATCCTACCCGCCCCAGCCAGGGGGCCACGGGGCAGCGCCCCTCTCGCCACGGCTTCGAAAAGGGCCAGTTGCCCCAGTGGCACAACAGAAAGGTCCACAGCAGTTGTCTTTCAGGGGAGCCAACCCCATCCCCTCAGACACTGGCTGCAGCTCTGATCACCTCGGGCTGGGGAAGGGGGGCCTTCCATTCACAAGCCCATTCAGGGGCTTTTTGGAAGCCTTCTGTCCCGGTGCAGTGAAGCAGGCTAAGGCTGCCTCTTTCTTCCACCAAATGTCCCAAAGGGAAATGTCAGGCACCAAGAATCTGGACACACATTTTTTGGAAGAAACAGTGAGAAAATGGCACAGATCCTTGTTAGGTAACGCGTTGGAGAAGAAAACTGCAGGAAGCGGTAGATTCGGGGCATAAAGGACATCGTTTGCTGCCTTATTATCTCATTTTTCAGCGAAGCTGACGGGACAGCTGCCTGTTATTACGGGACACACCAGGAAATGTTTAGCTGCCAAACAGAAAGGAGCGAGGGAGGGGATTAGCAGCTCTGTTCATGCCACACAAATAGAATTCTTGCACCTGGTAGTCATGCCGTTAGATTTATCATCTTCGGAGGGTGTGTTACTTAAATCCCATTTACAAAGCAACAAAAACAACCCAAAAAGGCGCCTTAATGTCATTGTAATTATGATAAGTATCAGTAACCATTCTGCAGTTTTTAGTCTAGATTAAATTAATTGATGTGGCTTCCCTTTAATCACACTAATCTTTTATTTGGTTTCTGTCATGTTGCAAATGTGCCATTCTATGTTGCAAATCGAAAGCGTTCTTAGAGATGAAAGATCGATAACAGTTTAACCCTCCGGAAAGCTGCCATCATTAATGATGTTGTGTAATAATAGTGATCTCTTCCAGAAGAGACTATTCCAGATCGCCTTCAGAAGTGACATTTAAAGAAAGTCAATTATTTGCCTCTCAGCTTCATTTTCCGATGCCAGAGGGTGGCGGGGTGAGGGTCTGGGAGCCAGCTCCTGGAGCCCATAGCACAGCGGAGACCGAGCCCAGCCAACGGGCTGTGAAGGACAGCAGGTGGCCCTAAATGGCCGCCTTGTTCCGGCTTAGAGTGAATTTACTTCCCTCGTGCCAAGGCCCCAGGAGGAATCCAATCAGAGGAAAAACTGAGTCTTATATCCCGTGAAAACTACCTGTTAGTAGGAATCTTTGCATTAATAAAAACGCAAACTCCTTATGAAATCTTGTTGCTTCACCCATTAGGGTAGAAACTTGTTAACTCTTCATTCCTCCTTTGGCATCTTCTAGGGCCTCTCTGGGCCAACGCTCAATATAAAGGAGGCTGAGACCAAGTTGGACCCTATAGGAACTCCTTATCGCCTAGCATCACTCCACCTGGAGGCCTCAGGGGGTATGAATTCTCCATGGGGCAGGAGCCAGGGGGCATTCCAGATGGAAGGAATCACAAAAGGGCATACAACCAGCCAGAGAGGGCGCCTATAAGAAGTTAAGTAGGACTAGAACTCTACTCATGGCTGCAGGGGAGTGAAGGGAGAAGAGGCTGGAGCCAGAGGACAGAGGGCTTTGGATGTCCTTTTAAGGGGCATGGTCTTTGTCCTCTACATGAGATGATGAAGAGTAACATAGCATTGGTGATGTCTGTGGAATTCACTCCTAGAGCAGGAATTTGCAGGAAAAGATGCTGAAAAGGGGAAGACTTAGGAGATTCCTAGGATGGTCCAAGTAGGAAATGCTGAGCCCGCTTAGCAGTGAGGTGGAGAAGAAGCAGGTCCCAGGGATCTTTAGGGCATGGCTTTGACAAGACATAGAGAAGAAGGGCTAGATTGCCTACTGGGGCACATAGATGAAGAATGCTACCATTAATAAAAATGGGAGACTCAGTATAAGCATGGGTTAGGGAACGAGGGAAGAGTGGGTTTGTGCCCTTTGGGCTTGCCAAGTTCAAGGTTCTGCGGGATGTCCATGTGGAGATGTCTGGTCTGGAGATGTCTACAGTGGACAGTATGAGCATGGTTCAGGCACAGCAATCTGGCGCTCAGAGAGGGTTCCGGAAGTACAGATTTAGTAGTTATCATTAGAGCTCTTCTATGCTTATGTGAATAGAGATAGTGGTTGAGTCCACTGGATTCAATAAAGCCACACAGGGATGGTGTGTAACGAAACTAAATGCAAGCTAAAGACCAGGGTTAAAGGACCCCATTTATTATGGGCTGGATGTTGGTGTCCCCCCAAATTCACTTGTTGAAATAGTAACCCCCGGTGTAATGGTATTAGGAAGTAGGGTCTTTGGAAGGTGATTGGGCCATGAGGTGGGGCCTATCATAAATGGGACTGCCGCCTTCATAAAAGAGGCTGCAGAGAGCTCTCTCGGCCTTTCCGCCATGTGAGGACTCAATGAGCGGAGGGTGCCGATGAACCAGGAAGCAGGCTCTCCCCAGACACCAAATCTCCCAGCATCTTGATCTTGGACTTCCAACCTCCAGAACTAGGGAAATGAATGTCCGTTGTTGAAGCCCCCCAGTCTATGATATTTTGGGGAAGGCGGACATAGGAAGAAGAGGCAGCAAAGGGGAACAATAGTCCAGAAGCCGGGGAAGAACCATGTCACCCGCCAAGCAGGCCAAGTGTTCATGGGACTTGGCAATGAGGAGGTCATTGATCATCCTAGCAAGAGTTTTCTCTTTTGGAGGGTGGAGGTGGGGCACCTGGTATGGAAGAGACAGAGCAATGAGTAGAAATGCCGAACTGTACTGGGATGAGGAAAGGAGAGAGAGTGAATGCATGAAGACTAGAGACTTTCTGTAAAAGACTGTGATAGGAAAAGAAAATAAAGACTGATATGAAGCAAAGAAACAACCCACAAGAAGAGACAGAGTTAAGGGAGGACTTTTTCTTTTTTAATTTACCTGCATATGATCTATAGGTTAGGAACCAGCAGAGAGAGAGAAGTCAAAGGAAAAAAGAGTGATGAATCAGAAGCACAGGTGAGACTGCGGGCCTTGTACTCCTGGGACAAGCTACTCCTCTCTGTGGTAAGAAGAGAGGTAGGACTGGGAAGAGAAGAGCTGAGTGCTTGGTTTATTGCTTCAAGTTGTGTTTTAATTTGCTCGTACTCCTCTCTCTACTGGAAGGACTCTGGAGTCCCCCTGCATCCTCCACTGTGGGTTAAGCTCCCTTATCAGAATGTTGGTGTTTCATCTGCTGTCTTCTCATGGGCCAACATGTTCAACCTCGAATTGTTATTGGAATCAGGATGTCCCCACTATTCTCTTTCAGGGGAGGAATCATATCCTGAACCACTTTTGTGCCTCCCACATCCACCCACATACCCAGAACAGTGTGTCACACACACTAGGCATTCAATAATTTTCTTCAAAAGAACAAAGGCACAACCTGAAATTAATTCTAATCTCTTGCTGGCTTTGACTACTCCTGATCCACTTCCTGCCATCATCAATTTCTGTTCTAACAATATAAAATGGTTCTCATTTTAGCTTGAATACAATGTATTGGAAAGACAGGTATGCCATGATCAAATTCAGATATAAAAATATTGGAATGACCTTTGCCACTAAGGCAAGTTATGTAATCTCTTGGTGTATGTTTTCTTACTATTATTATTATCCAACTAGATAATCTCCAAAACCTATCCTTGTTAAGTTCTGTGATTCTTTCTCCACTAGTACAGATCACTAAGAGTAGACCTTATCTATAAAATATGCACATCCTATCTAATAAAAGAGAAACATGGTAATTGGCGTACGACCGCTACCCTTCCCATTGGCTAATCAGCAAGATATGCAAATTAACTGCCAGCCAAGATGGTGGCTGGCAGCCAGGCAGCTTGAAACTAACATGAGGTTTGCTTGCTTCAGTGACGGAGGACTCCAACGTTCCCCACCTGCCGCTGCAGGCCTCTGAGCTGCAACTCTAAGCAACTATGTTGCAAATATAGAAGCTAAACAAAACCCCAGAAACCTGCTTTAGTCTGCCTGGCTTCAGCCAGCAGGATCGCAACATTGTAAGCAAAGGCCAGAAACCTACTTTCAGCAGCGGAGGCCTAAGAGCTGGAGCCAAGCCTCAAAGCTAAAGCTGGCCCAGAATAAAAAGAAAAAAAAAAGAAAAAAAGGAGCGGTTGGGAGCTTCAGTCACCCCCAGCCTGAAAACAGCCCTCAGCCCCTCACCCAGACTGGCCAGGCACCCCAGTGGGGACCCCCACCCTGATCCAGAACACCCTTCAGGGCAAACCAGCCGGCACCCACCCGTGCACCAGGCCTCTACCCTATACAGTAAAAGGGTAATATGCCTCCCGGCACCAGGATCAGCATGACAGGGGGCAGTGCCCAAACCCCCTGATCGCCCTGCGGCTCTGTGTGTGACAGGGGGCAGGGCCACAACCTCCCTATCCACCCTGCTCTGTTCGTGACAGGGGAAGGCGCCCCAACCCCCTGATCAGCCCTGTTCTGTGCCTGATAGGGGGGAGCTCCCCAACCCCCTGATCGCCCTGTGGCTCTGTGTGTGACAGGGTGCGGCGCCCCAACCTCCCCCCCCCCCCCACGGGCCCTGCTCTGTCTGTGATGGGGTAGAGCCATAACCTCCCCATCGGCCCTGCCCTGAGTGTGAGAGTGGCGGTGCCCCAACCCCCTGATTGGCCCTACTCTGTGCGTGACAGGGGGGAGCTCCCCAAACCCCTGATCGACCCTGCTCTGTGCGTGACAGGGTACGGAGCCCCAACCCCCTGATGGGCCCTGCTCTGTGCGTGACAGGGGGTGGCGCCGCAACCTGCCCATCGACCCTGCCTTGAGTGTGACAGGGGGCGGTGCCCCAACCCCCCAATCGGCCCTACCCTGAGCGTGACTGAGGGTGGCATCGCAACCTCCTGATCCACCCTGCTCTGTGCATGACAGGGGCGGCGCCCCAACTCCCCAATCAGCCCTGCTCTGAGCCTGACCAGGGGCTGCACCTAGGGATTGGGCCTGCCCTCTGCCCCCCGGGAGCAGGACTAAGACAGCAGGTCGTTATCTCCTGAGAGGTCCCATACTGCGAGAGGGCACAGGCCGGGCTGAGGGACCCCCCCCCCCCCCCCTGAGTGCACAAATTTTTGTGCACCGGGCCTCTAGTATTTAATAAAACACTTTATCCATGAAACTAGAGTTAAACCTAGACTTCAATTTTAAAGCAGAAAAAAATGTCAGAGCTTAAAGAAAACTGAGAAAATGACTCTTCCATATACTTTTTCTGTAAAATTTTCTAGTGTAATATGCTATAGCTTATTCATTTGTTCAGAACACAAATAGAAGTTGAGTGCCTAGAATGTGCAAATTGCTCTGGAAGGAGTCACAAGGGTAATAAAGAATGAATATAACCCAAATTGCTCTGAGGTATTCTGGGGTGGGGGCAAATAAGCATGCACAAATTATAGTATTATGTGATAAAAGATGGCATTGGAGAAACCCAGAAAGGCTTCGGGGAGAAGGGAGGTGGCAGAGAAGACAACAACAATAACAAAATATTCTGCACCAGGGACATCGACTTAGCAGCAAAAGCCTTAAGAGCTTGCCTTCACTATATTGAATTGAGAAAAACTACGCTGTTCTTATGTGCTTCCTTCCCTCCTTAGCTCAAATTCTTCACAAAGGTGGGAACCCGAAGGCCTGTCCACAGCTAGCACCCAGCGGGGCTTCAGTAGACCAGCTCCAAGCTGACCTCCATTAGTAAGCCAGCAGGATTTAGCAGCCCTTTGGGACAGAGTGATTTCCACAGGAAGAGTCGATGGTGAATCCTTTCTTCTTCTTTTTAAGTCATCAGAAGCGCCAATAGAATCCAAATCTGAGAGAGAGGTGATTTGGGCAGTCTGTGGAAGCCGTCTTCCTTACATTCAGGTGTCTAGCTGGCTGACACCCTGCCAGTGAAAAGGCAGCCGCGTGCCACGAGGGAAACACACTCCTCAGGATGCCACGTATCATTTTTGAAACAGAATTTTGCAAACCATCTGCAATTTGCAATACAGACTTGAGCGCTGGGCTTTTTGAGAGTGGAAAGTGAGCAAGCTGTGTGGTCCTACTCAGTGGGGCAGATCAGCAGACATCATTAAAGAACTTCAGCCTCTGGTTCGCGGGGTGGCTTTCCTCCTCGGCCCGTCCTGGGTTTCTGGGTGGAGCAGAGGGGACCTGGGCAAATGCTCAGTGATGGCCATGACTGTGGGAGAACCATCCCAGAGGCCACTTGTGTGGTCCGTTGGTCACTTATCTACAGATGTATACACGGGAGTATTTCACCAGTGAACCTGAAGGTCACGTCTTTGGAAGTCTTAGTGCAAGAGGAATGTCCCACACATAACAACAACAAAACATGTCCTTGGCTTTAAAATGCTTAAACTTAGCAGATACTGGAGATAATTTGAATTATTTATGTCAACATGAGCTTTAGTTTGACAACTAAAGCTGCAGGAACTAAATTCTCCTAAACAGTCTCATTTACATACTCAATAATTAAATTCCATTAAAAATACCAAGCTGCATTATATATTTAATCTTTGAATCTTTCTTAGCACTTCAAATGCTTCTAACAAAGGGAAATATTCTCAAGTATTTCCATGCCTAGCAAAATGTAACTATATTAAACCTCAAGTCCTCTTAAGCATTCCAAAATGGTTTAGATCCTTAGTCAAAGGGTATTTAAAGGTGTCTTTTATGTTTCAACTGAAAATTACAAATTACACTCTTTCAATTGAGATCATAATTCTCTAACTGGTCCAATCCTCCCTTACAAATATTTGAAATACCACACAACACACATCATCCTCAAGATTATAAAAATCTCCACTGGAACTTACACAAAAATGCTAACCCAGTGGATCTGACTGACTTCACCACCTCTCTCTCCATTTAGCTCTAAATCTGAACAGGACTAAAAATTAAGGAGACAGTTACATCATCCCAAACAAGTGGAGGTCACCACATTAGTGCAAGGAGCATGCGCGTTGGCCAGAGGTTTCGGGTCTTTTCGGGTTCACCTTGTTTGGGACTCTCTGGGCTTGTGTGACTTTTTTCTTCCCCACCTCAGGAAAGTTTTCTGATATTATTTCTTCAAGTAGGTTTTCTAATCCTTGTTCATCCTTCTGTTGTTCTGGTACTCCTATTATTCGTATGTTGTTTCGTTTCATGTTGTCCCAAAGCTCCCTTAGGCTCTTCTCCTGTCTTTTAATTTTTTTCTCCAATTGCAGTACATTTTGGGTGTGTTTTGCTTCCTTGTCTTCTAAATCACTAATTCGGTCCTCCGCTTCTCCTAGTCTACTGTTGATACTTTCAATGGAGTTTTTCATTGCAGCTATATCACTCTTCATTTCTTCTTGGGTCTTACTTAAATTGTTGATTTTTTCATCTGTTTCTTCTAGTTTCTTCCATATGTTATCGATTTTTTCATCTGTTTCTTCTTGCTTCTTGAAGAGGTTGTCGATTTTTTCCTCCATCCGGTTTATGCACTCTAGGACCCTTATTCTGAATTCTTTATCTGTCATGTTGCATGCCTCTGTATTACTTAGCTGCTTTTCTGGAGAGTCCTCCTTCTCTTTCCTTTGGGGGTTTCTTTGTCTACCCATGTTTGATCTCACTGACATATCTAGATGTTGAGTCGTTCAGTGGTTGCTCCCTGGGTGGCAGTGACTCCCTGGTCTGTGGTTGCTCTTCGGGCGGTTGCGGTAGCTGCTGCTCTTCAGTTGGCAGCAGCTCCTCTGGTGGGTGCTGTTCACAGCTGTGGTGGCTCTTCTGGCTGGTGGGGCGAGGTTTCACGTACAGCTGCTGTTCCTCAGCAGAGGATGTGGTGCTCAGGAGGTTGCTGTTGCTTGGATCTGCTGCATTGATTTAAAGGCACAAAATACAACACAACAAGGCACCACGTACCAGGCACTCTACACAAATATATTCACGATATTAACAACTCCAAATAAAGGTGACCACCTGAATTAAGAGAATTAGGGGATAAGGAAGAAGGAAGAGAAAAAGATGAAAGAAAAAAAAGAAAAGAAAAGTAGGGACCAAAAAAAGGAGTGCAAAAATGAAATCGGGAAAAAGGAGGGGGGAAAATAAAAGCGAGAAAAGAAAAGAAAAAAAAAAAAGAGCGAAAAGAGAGAATGAAGTGGAAGAGGGGAAGAGACTTTTTATATGAGGAGAATACTCCTATAGAACAGCCATTAATCCCAACAAATTCCAGCAACAGCTCCCTGGATATGAATGCAAACTAGAATCAACCAATAATATAAGAATGAAAATAGAATGGAGAACACTAATCCCAAAATAAAATAAAGAGAAAATAAAATGGCACTTTAAAAAATGGTAAAATGGTAGCAGTAATAATACTGGTTAAAAAATAAGAAGGTAGTAATTAAAAGGGTAAAATCAGGTGATGGAAAAAGAAAAAAAAAAAAGAACAGAAAAAAAAATAAAAAATAAATTGATTTCTTAGTTAAAAAGTGAAAAAAGAAAAAAAAAATATGCAGTAGTGAAGGTCCTTCGGTTCTTCTATTCTTCAGTGTGGCTGGCCTTAGACCTTCCAGGTATTCAGGAGAGTGTTGAGTTTCCCTGCGATATACTGTTCCTCTGTGTTGTGAACCACAGTCCTTATTTTAAAGCAGGTCGCATTTATTTCCCAGACTGCCTTATTTTGTGTTTAGCAAAGAGTCAGTTTGTGGGTCAGCCTCTGGGTGGCAGTGTTCTGGGGTTGGCCTCTGGGGCTATAGGGCCTCTCTTTCCAGTGGAAGTTCACTGCCCAGAGCTGACTGCGTAATAGTTAGTTACCAGCGCTATGTTGTTGCTGGGATTGAAAATCCCTCTATAGGCCAGACCCTGTTAACTCCCAGGGACTGATAAGGTTATTTTAATCCTTGATCTCATACAGGGTGGAATCTGGGTGTGGCTGTGCTCCTTGCCTGGGGGCCGGGGGGAGGAGCCTCACTCTCTGGAGAGAGTGGCTGCCCCAGTCTTGGGCTCAGGGGTGTCTCAGCACTCAATTCGCTGCCACCTCTCCCGGCTCCCCCTCTCTCCCCAGTCTCTCCCCAGATTCCACTCCTCCGCACACTCTCCCTCTCTTCAGCACAGGTGAGTGTCTGTATCCGAAATGTCCCATGAACAGGATTCAGTGAAAACAGACAAACAAACGCCGGCCGCGGAAACGGGGAAGGCTTGGTTTCTGTAAGCTTCTTCTCTTACCGGGACTGTATGGTCAGGTCAGCTCTTCAGGCTGCCCCCTTTAGGCTCAGTCCTCCGTGGTCACAGAACCCAGCTCTCAATTTCCCTGGCGGCGCCAGGAATCCCGCGGTTCTCCTTTCCCCCGTCAGGGGCTGTGCCTGTCCCAGGGGACGCGGCTGTCTGCCACGTGGTCTCCCTCCGACTCTCTGGGCTCAGAGGTCTGGCAAACTTTCCTGCCCAAATCCCTGGTTTTTTTTTTTACCTTTCCAGGGGAGTTCTGCTCTTCCCGGCTGCAAACCCTCTCACCAGCTGAGCAATTTCGCCAATTCGGTGTGGGCGTTACTAGTTTCAGCTGTTCATTCCATTTGCTCCAGGACACGACCTGGGACGCATCTGCCTATATCGCCGCCATCTTGGTTCTCACTTTAGTCATTTTAAAAGTACTCTCTACGCAGAGTTGAAAAGAAAGCTATAGAGGGAGAGGACACAAATTTTTGCAGTAACTTAATAATAATAGTTATCTTTTATTGGGTGCTAATTACATGCCACTCACAAGAGCTTTGTGTCTCATATGATATAATCCTATGAGAAAGCCCTCATTATTTACATTTTAAAGGAAGCAGAAACAGGCTCAGAAAGGCTAAGTATGAGGAAGGCTAAGTGGGTCAAAGAGCTAGTACCCGGCCAAGTGTGGTAGCTGGTCAGATATTCTTTGAAGCTCATCCTACCAGGCTGGCCTTGTGACCAACTTTGATAGAATGGAGCAGAAGTGACTTTCAAGCTTTGATCTCAAAATGTTTTAAACCACTAAAACATGGGATGGTTCATTATGCAACAGTAGAGAACTGAGCCAAACTTGAATTCCAAGGCTGTGTGCCTCTAAACCCTTTCTGAGCCCAAAGCCAGGACCACTAAACCCTAATTTGATGCTCCATGATGGGCTTTGGTCCTCCTTGTGCCTTGAGTTCCAGTTCTAAGCCAGGTTTGACCCACGTCTCTTCTGATTTCCTGCTGCCCCGCTCCGACCCTGGGACTGACTACCTTACCTGCTTCTTCTTGGGCCCAGTTCCCCTAAGACTGCCCTTTCTGCTCTTCTTGGAGCTCTCTTCCTAGTCACCTTTATGTGGGGTTCAAGTTCTGGCTCTCTGACATTCCAGGACAGTGTTTCCTCCATTCTGCGGTGCCTGAAACCCCTTGGATTTTGTTAAAATGCAGATTCTTCTCTGGGTGCTCTGCATTTCGGGTAAACTCCAGATAATGCTCATGCTAGCTGGCAGGAATCACATGTTGAGGAGCAGAGGTCTAGGCTGCTCTGTGAAGCAACTATGTCCCTGCTCCCCGTTCCCATAAACAATGATCATGGTTGAGGGGAGGTCATGGCGGACCCGTCAGCCAACTAGGGAGCCGCGGCTGTGCTCAGCACTGGCTTCATTCCTGCGCAGAGAACTCTGCAGTCACGGCTGCTATGAACTCATCACGCTTCACCTAGAAAACCATGTGAAAGAGAGGACAGGAAGAGCGATAAAGTTTCCGTTTCAAGGCATTTGTTCAGTAACACAGCAAGTGTCTGCCACGCACCCTGCCAAACAATATGTGATGGTATCCAGGTAGGGAACCATAGAACGTTCTTTTTGGGGGGCTTGGACCCTCTCAGCATATACTAGTACCATCATATGGTCCCCCAGCTTAGTTGAAGCCTGCGAGCTTTAAATATAAAGCTGTCTGATGCCATTTGATTGTAATGGAGAAATCGAGTTTAGGAGCCAAGGTTATGTTTGACATGTAAGCATGTGGTTAGCATTTAGTATGAGGGATGCCATGTCTTTAAAAATGTGTGGGTGGGCCCCATCTTAATAAGAATCAGGGAGGCACATAGGTGACCCCATAAACAAGGCTCAGATATTTGATCTGAGCCCCTGCAGTTTCTGTGTAGGGAGCCACGGCCCCCAAAAGAGGACATCCTGGGGCTCCCTAGATAGATACAAACACATACTGCTGCTTGGCATGGGTTCTTGGAGCGTATTGGCTGTCTTATTAAATGACTGCCTTGAAAACAGAACCTTTCTCTTTTCCCTCTTTCCTCTCTTTCCCTCTTTCACCTGCTGAGGCCTCCTGAGACAAGTGCTGCTTCTCCCTGACCAGACAAAGGACCTAGTCTCCCGAGGGACCAAGCAGGCGCTTCACCATGCTGACATCAACACTCGTGGCCTTGCCTGGAGTGGTGAGAATTGTAACTCTTAACTCTTCTCTCCAGCCAGGAGCCACCTCCTGTATTTCCCTCCAGGGTGGGATTAAAGCTTGCTGTGCTTGATCCATTCCTCACTTTGCAGGGCAAAGGCCTACCTCTGGAACTCTACATTTACTCTTTAGTCAGCCCCGCACAGGCAGGCCCTGAAGAAGCAATGTGGTGCAGGTCAGACCGGCCCTGCCCTCCCCAAGGCTGAGTGAGAGCGGACGGAGACAGGTAGCTGGGCACTAACGGGATACACACTGCAGTGGGGACATGTAGCGCCGTCATAGCAACGCTGATGAAGGATACTCGCAGCCTTCAGAATGAGGGTGGCAGGGACAGGAAAGGCTTCCCTGAGAAGTGGTCACCGGAGCAGCCTATCAAAGAATGAGTAGCCCTGAGCTAAGCGAAACGGAAGGGATGCGTGGTAAGCGCATCCTGAAGGACAGAGGCCATTGTGTCAAAGAAGTTTGAACCAATTGTTGAATCAAACCCAAGTCCAAGTGGCAGTGCCATGGGATGTGTGGGCAGAAGTCGGTCCACAATCTGGGCTTCTATTTCAGTGCAGAAGGAGGCTTTGAGTTGGAAACATTTCTGAGCTACTTTCAAGCTCAACATTTTATGAGGAAGTCCCTGGGGCCTTCTTAGTTTAAAACAGGTATATCTTTTTTTCTTATTCCCAAGAAATTTTTAAGTATAAAATAGGTATATCTTTTCATTACTTATAGAAAAGAAATATAATGCAAAACATTCTATTCCTTGGTATTTATTGTTTTTGCTCCATTCTTTATAATCGTGCTCATTTCCAGAAAGTGACTTCCATATTGGAAAGCTTCCCTGAGGAATATGTGGTAATTGGACAAAGCTGGGCTGAACATTTACCTACAAAGAAAGACTTTGCTAAGATAATGAATAGAGCAACCGAAACAGGGAATGTACTTAATCTACCTGAAGGACATATTTTTTTCCAGTACTGTATTTTGAAAGTACACTATATGCAAATGATATTATGAATTAAATTACAAATCAGCCTCATCCAGTCATCAAAGCAAGTCGTGACTTAGCATCTACTGGGAAACACTTAGCCATCTCTCTATATAAAAGCCTAAGCGACCAAACAACCGAATGACCAGTCGCTATGACATGCACTGACCCCCAGGTGGCAGACGCTCAAAGCAGGAGCTTCCCCCTGGTGGTCAGTGAACTCCCACAGCTGACTGACAGGCACCAGACTCTGGGCTCACTGCTGGCCGCCCCAGCCCGTAGACTGCTGCAGACCAGCAACAAGCCTACCGAGCAGTGGTGGCAGGCACAGCAGGGCCAAGATGAGCAGGAGCAGGAGGCAGGAGCCCAGGTGGCGTTGGGCTGCCTGTTTTGGCCTGATCTCCATAAGCTATGCCAAGGGACCCCATTGGTGCACAAATCCATGCACCGGGCCTCTAGTTATAAAAATAAACCTGCATTTAATTACACAACACAGTGTTTTGTACTTTCATCAAAACTTTGTATGAGTTCAACCTACCTCCTTCTAACTTATCTGACCTGAGTTTCACCAAATGTGATAGATGCTCAATTGCCTGCAATGGCCTTACATTTTTCTTAGCCTTGCATATAGAGAGTTTCTAAATTCTTCTGGTATTATCAGCTTAAGGAGGTCTATAATACTCTATCAAAATATGCTCATTTATTAATACAAAATTCAGGCCTAGCCTCTTTACCTAATTGTCTTATGAAGGATTTATTAGTAAAGCAAAACAATTTTTTTTAATGTCCAGGAAATGGTATCAAGGATTCTAAAATGTGGAGCTTGAAAGTAGCTCAGAAATGTTTCAAACTCAAAGCCCTATTTTTACACTGAATTAGAAATATACTGAAATAAAGAAGTGAAGTGGTTTCCCCTAAACTTACAACTCTTAGTCAAAATACAAGTTGCAATTCTTGTCTGCAATTCTGAAATTGTATAGGCTCTGAAAAACTAAGTTGTTAGCTTTTCCTGAGTTTAGTGCCAAAACTTACTAAATACCAAAACCTCCTAAGCCTGCATGAAGCTATGTATCCACTTACCGTGAATATGCACCCATTTTGCTGAAGAAATTACTAATGTGCTTGATTACAGAAAGTTTTCCAGTATCTCAATAGGGATATTAATGCACCATAGCCTTTCTACAATTGGAAGAAATCTGGATTATAACACATTAGAAGTCGGTGCATGAAATTCGTGCGGGGGGGGGGGGGTGGTGTCCCTCAGCCCAGCCTGTACCCTCTCCAATTTGGGACCCCTCAAGGGATGTCTGACTGCCCATTTAGGCCCGATCCTAGTGGGATCAGGCCTAAGCAAGCAGTCGGACATCCCTCTCATAATCCAGGACTGCTGGCTCCCAACCACTCGCCTGCCTGCCTGCCTGCCTGCCTGCCTGCCTGATTGCCCCTAACCACTTCTGCCTGCCAGCCTGATCACCCCCTAACCACTCCCCTGCCAGCCTGATCGACACCAAACTGCTCCCCTGCTGGCCTGATTGCCCCCAACTGCCCTCCCTTGCCAGCCCGATTGCCCCTAACTGCCCTCCCCTGCAGGCCTGATCGCCCCCAACTGCCTTCCCTTGCAGGCCTGGTCCCTCCCAACTGCCCTCCCCTGCAGGCCATCTTGTGTCTTGGAGTGATGGTCAATTTGCATATTACCTCTTTATTATATAGAATACCTGGTCTCAAACCTTTTGGATAAGATATTATGAACTCCTAACAACAGTTATTCATTATTAAGTATTTACTTTCACCAGATACTGTCCTAAGATTTTAGATCCATGTTCATAATCTGGGCTGGGCACATTCTACTCTGAGCCCACCTCCTGTGCATGCTTTCAGCACACAATTCCTCCAACCCTTTGGAGCCATGGGTTCTCCAACCCATCGGGCTTTCCCCCCTTTTACTTGCGGTTCCATCTTCTCTCCTTACCAGGCTTAAATTATTGGGTTACAACTATTCAGTTCAGAACCCCTGGAATCCCTTGCCCCTCTCTCTTTGTCATACTTGCTTAGCAAAACTGCAGTCTTGGCAAAACCCTACTCTTTGTACCAGAACAGTTGACTACACCTGTGCTGACTGGCCTCCTTTTGAGTTCATGGTCGCTAACCCTTCAGTGGGCCCTGAATGCTGCCTCACATGTATAGTATGTCCCTCCCCCTGCCCTTCACTTACTGTCCTGTTCTAGAGAACAAGTTCATACTTCCTCCTCCCCCTCCTCTCGGCTGATTACTTTGCTTCCCACGTCTCTAAGAAATCTGAGAGAACCAGATGAAAACTTCCACGCCCACATCTACCCACCCCCACATTCCCTGCCATTTTGCCTGTTGCCATAGGCCTCCCTGAGTCCACCCAGAGCCCATCCCTCACCCACTCAAGCACGTCCCTTTAGCAATTTTTTCTCCTCTTTCTTGCATCAACAACATTCACTCAACTGGATCCTTCACACAACTGGATAATGAGCACACAAACTTGCTATTATTTCTCCCTTAGCCACCCCCTTGCCCTCACCGCCACCAGTCATCTGGTCAGACAGGCTCCCCCTTTCCCTCGGGGTTCTGACAATAGTTTCAAGGTCCTATACAACTAGTCCCCGGGTTCCTGCAGTTACTTCTCCCCCTCCAAGGCACGCTGCTTCTTTGCTCTGCGTTCAATGTGCCTGGCAGGCTCCTGCCCTCTGGCCTTTGGACTGGCTATTCCCTTTGCCTAAAACATTCTGTCTCTAGATGTGGCTTAATCCCTCACCAACTTCAAATCTTTGCTCAGCATCACCTTCTCAGTGAGGCCTGCACCGCTACCCTCGTGCAATCTATATAAACTTGCAGCCCATTCCCGTGCTCCTATATCACCGGACTGCCTATGGGACTCTTACCCCACATGATTATTTTTCTTAGCACATGGAACTTCTACCATATCAGATACTTATTTTATTGTTTATGGGTGTGTTTTTTTGCCTCCCATCCTTCTACCCTTGATAGACTATATAAGCCTCATAGACCAGGATCTTTATTCTGTTCACTGATGTGTCCCAAGCATGAAGAGCAATGCCTGGCAGTCGGCATTCAGTACGTGCTGAATGAATGAAATATTTTAAACTTCACAGGAACCTCAGGAGTTAGGGTTTATGTTATCCTTATTTTATATGTGAAGAAATGAGGCAGGAGGGGTTTTACAGTGTGCCCAGGTTCATAACACACGAAACAGGAACAGATAGGAACCCCGTGTTTCTGACACCACAGTCCGCTCGCTAAATGGCCGTATCATGTGGCCTCTTCCATTGGGCCTGCCTCGGAGTTTGGAATGAACATGTTGACTATCCACCATAAAAAACAAACAAACAAACAAAAAAACACCATCGAGTGCCATCGTGTCCTCTTTGGTCCCCTCGGGGCATGTGACCCTTTGATAGTTTTGATCCAAGGTAGCAAGCTACTCATTTGACTCTCTCACTCCAGAAGAAATCAGGCTGAAAAGTCAGCCAGAGGGATTGGTTTTCAGTCATGTATCCACTCTTTTATTCCATGCATACTTATTGAGCTCAATATACTGAGGCTATACCGAGCACTGTGCATTTCGATGCAGTCAGAAAGCCAGATTTCTCCCTAAAATCACCGGGAAGGGGACAATGACCCCATCATTTTTGGACCTAAATCTACAGATTAAAGATGATCTTCTCTTTGACTTCGTCAGAACTAATGGCACTTTCCGAGCCCTAGAAAAGCCTCCTGTCTGGGCCCTGCCCTGAGGCCTCCCTCCAGTCCATGAGGAGTAAGGAAGCGAGTGTGCAGGGCCAGGCCCCAGTGTCTGTGGAGCTTCATGCCTGACGGCTGCTTGTTCTGAATAGCCTTGCGCTGGAATTTGGAAGGAATGTGTGCAGCCTCCATATGAAGCTCAGTTTGGCTCCAGGGACCATTTTAATTAAATTAATTATCTCTAGAAGAAACACTTAGAGCCATTTAAGCCTAAACAATAGGCACTTGTTCTCACTTCTAATAGGAGTCGCCTTGTGCAGAGTTCTCTTGGGGGAGCTGAGAACAATACCCCCACCAGCTATTTAAGGAAGGCCCTCCCCTCCTGCTCCCTCTCCCTCCTCTTCTGCTGCCTCTTCATCTCAGTGAAGGGGCATTCAGAGAAGAGAGGTGCAGAGCCTGAGATGAGATGAGAAGCGAATGTCCGGAATCTGCATAAAAGCTCCCTGCTGCTTCACTGGCTTCCTCCCTGTGCACATCTGCATTTCAGTGGCTGAGCCTGAGTCCTTGGCCTGGCTCATAGGGTCTGCACGGCCAGGAGGAAGGGTCCCATCCCAGCGGCCCTGTTGCTGCCCTACAGAAATGGGTGTCACCACGTTCCTATTACACTTTCCTGCCCATTTCCTCTGAGTATTTCCTTGTTTGTAAGAACTCTAACTTGATTTTTCTTTAAATTGATCTGGCTAATTTGTTCCCTTCTATCTGTCCTTTTTTTCAATTGCAGTGCTAAGTGAACATCCCCCACCTCCATCTCATCCCCTGCTCCTCACTGCCAGCCAAGCACCACAGCCCTGGCCCTAGAAAGAGGAGGGTGGCAGCAGGGAGGGTCCCTTCACCCTCAAGTTCACTCTTCAGAGCTGAGCATCATCTTCCAGGACGCATCACTCCTTTGTGGGAAAGGCTTGCTACTGCAGAGATGTTTCGTTATAAGCAAAGGAGGGAATGTTTAACGCCTTTCTGTGCTGTGCTAAGCCCCCCTCCCTGAGCCATCCCTCTGACTTTGATTTACCCTCCGCAGAGCCTTAAATGACCCCATTCTTTGGTGGCTCTCCCAGTGCGCAGGGGACATGGCACACAGCAGAGAGCCCGAAAGGCAGTCACTACTGTAGACTCCCTGACATGGGCAGTACAGGGACCACAGGGCTGGGCTTGCTGGAATGAGTGCACACTAAGGATCAGAGCTTGTCAGCTTAGCTTCACAGGCTCATAGTGTGCAGCTGGTGCTGGAAGAGATGGCCAAAGCCGGGGCCACAGGCTGAGCAGGTGCCACCCAGCTCTGCCTATCTAGTTAGCAAGCAGGACTTTGTTTTCAGTATAAATGGTAACTCCACTATACTTGAACTAAAGTGATAATTAATAATGACACGCGGAGTTATTTTAAATTTACTTTTGTTATCTTCTCATTTATTAATAATGGGCAAGTAATCGAGAAAAGGGGGAAAAAGCAGGCTTGTTTTATCTTCCACAGTTATTTTAAGAAAACAAGCTTTGTTGTCATTAAAACCTCATGACTAATTGTTAAGGTCTGTTTCTTCTTCTTTTTATTTATTTATTTTTCTGGAATGATCTCATTCCCAACCTATTTGGCAAAACTGTTTCACTGTTTTGAACACAGTAAAGTTGCAAAGTTGTGACCATTTTAAAAAGTTTTCCTAACCTGCCTGGGGATCATTTTGTTTTGTGCCCTAACAATACTGATGAAAACTATGCCCTTTTACAGGCGAGGAGGGAGCTGAGACCTCGTGAAAGGTAACGGCAAAGTGAGCATCCTAAGAGACTAGGTTGAGACAACCCTTAACGCAGGAGCTGCTAAACTTGCATTTAGCCCGTGAGTGACCTGGTTCCTAAGATTAACTCTCTTAGGATACAGAAGAGTTTCCACATTTGAAAACAAATTTGGAATAAGGGGGAAAGGTGAGGTAAATAAAAGTAATAAACATACTCTTCTTTCCACTTTTAACTGCTCAGTAAAGGTGACTCAGCACACACACGTTCTTACATTAGGAGATACATTTGGGTTAATTACAACCAAGTTCCATTGTTTCACTCGCTTGAAAAAAACACCTTCTACAATTTCAAGAAAATTCATTTTGTGGTTGGAAAAAAAAAAGAGTATTGTTCTCTTGGGCCTATCGTCTAAACTTTATTTTGGACAAACACAAAAAGGGCAGAAATGTTTGTGCTGCTGCTCTTTCCTGTGTTTTTCCTCAGAGGACCGTCTTTGTGTGGTCTAAAATGATGACCTGTCAGAGATTTACATATTTTCAAAGGAGACTCAAGCCTTTGTCCCCTTTCCCTTCACATCACAAAATACTGCAATACCTTCTCTAAAGCCATCTCAGGGGAGTACACTTTATTTAAATCAAGGGTCGACCCAAGTCCTCCAGTGTGCAGATTTTTATGGCAGTGTCTCCATCTCTTGTTTTGGCCTATTTTAATAACTTACGGGTGAGCTTCCTACCTGATGTTCATTCAAAGTACCATCATCCTTCTTTTCATTCTGAAGGGGGTTTGGAGACTTAAGTTTTTAACAGTGACTAGCACAGGTGAAAGCAGTGGGCAAGCTTCTCAGAGTGAGGCCTGAGGGAATAAGCCAGGAACCCACAGAGCCCGGGAAGAGCAAGCACCTTTCCTGGAGCCAAAGCTGTGGGTAAACCAGTGTGATATGGAAACAAACGTGGCTACAAAACTTAACTAGTCAACAAATATTTATTGAGCACTTATCTATGCTAGGCAATGCTCTTGCTGCTACACATATCAAATGACAAAAATATAAGATGAATGCGGATAGTGAAAAGTATAATCAAGAAAATAAAGTAAGATACTGGCAGGGTAGAGGGGCTTGGATGGGGGGCTTGGGGAAGGTTTCACTGTTGAAGGGACATTTGTGCTGAGACCTGAATAAGAGGAGCCGGTCATTCTAGCAGAGGCAGCAATGAATGAAAGACCCCCTAGGGGACAAAAGGAGGACAAAATTTTGCCCTTTTGAGTATCCAAAACAGACCACGCGGCCAGACTGAAGTGGGCGACACTGGGTGCTGGGAGTAGGAAATGATCTCAAAAGCAAGCAAGGGCCAGCTGATGTCGGCAGTTGGGAGAACAGTTAAGAGGCTACTGAAATAATTCAGGTAGGAACTGACAAAAGTTGACGGGAGCTTAGACAAAAGTGAAAGCAATGATTTGGAGAGTAACCAATGTACTGGATGTGTTGCCGAGGTACATTTTGGGGAATAGGGTAAACAACTCTTGTTTTTTTGTCTTGAATATCTGAGCAAAAGGAGGTGAGAAAGAAGGAAGAACAGTATTCACAGGGAACAAACCAAGAGGCCTGCTTTGACCATTTTAAGTGTGAAATGCCTAATTGCTATTCAAGTGGAGAAGTGTTAAGTTGGCACCTAGATATCTAAATTTATAGCTCAGTGGAAAGGTCAGAGCTGACGATATGAATTTGCATGTAGACGGTATCTGAGCCATGGATTAGACGAAATTGGGTAGAAAAGGAGAAGAGCTGAAATCCTAGAGCTGGGCCCTGGAACACACATTTTTGCCCATCAGTAGATGAGTAGATAAAAAAGCTGTGGTACATTTACACCATGGAATACTATGCAACAGTAAAAAAAAAAAAAAAAAAAAAAAAAAGATCTCTTACCCTTTGAGACAGCAGAGAGGGACCTGGAGAGTATTATGCTAATCCAGTCAGAAAAAGACAAGTATCACATGAACTCACTCATATGTGGAATTTAATGAAAATAAACTGATGAATAAAATAGATCCAGAGATATAGAAGCATGGAACAGACTGATCTCAGAAGGAATGCAGGGTGGAGGGGTGGGGTGGGAAGTGATTAACCGGAGAACTTACTGGTATATGCATATAGGCATTGCTCATGGACACAGGCAATAGTGTGGTAAAGGCTGGGCGGGGTGCGTGTGGGATGGGAGGGGTCAATGGGAACAAAGGTGGCGGGGGGGGGGGGCATCTGTAATACTTTAAACAATAAATTTATTTAAAAAGAGTTAAGGGGAAGGATGAGCAGGAGCCTGGAAGAGCATGCTGTCAGAGAGGACAAGAGAGATACATAAAGATGGAATGGTCAGCTGAGAAAATGCTTTGGAGTAACAGAAAATTAACTACTGATGTGGCAAAGTGGAGGCATCTGGTAATCTTGACAAGAGCAATTTCAGGGGAGGGGTAACCAAAACCTAGTAGGGGTCCGCAGAGGCAAGCTGGAATGAGCAAACCTTTTGGTTCATGGGTCGACACTCAACCACTGAGCCACACTGGTCTGGCAGTCTTTCGTATTCTTAATGTTGTTTTCTGAGCTTTTATCTTTGGAAATCTGATCCAAAGATTTACTTCTGTTTTCAGAGTTTTGTAGTTTTAGCTCTCACATTTAGGTCTATAATCCATTTTTAATTAATTTTTGTGTATAAGGGTTTAAATTCATTCTTTTGCAAGTAGCTATCCAGTTGTTCCTATACCATCCTTTCATCTACATATTGTACTTACTAGTATATCAGTATCGCACTCTTGATTACTGTTGCTTTGTAGTTAAGTATTGAAATAATGAAATATAAGTTCTTCAACTTTGTTCTATCTCAAGACATTTTTTGTTATTCTGGGTCCCTTGTATTTTCATATAAATATTAGGATCAGTTTGTCAATTTCTGGGGGAAAAACACAGGAAGCAAGAACTTTGATAGGGATTGCATTTAATTTATGTCAGTTTAAAAATGGTCATCTTAATAATATTGAGTCTTCCAATTCATAAACATGTAATGTCTCTCCATTTATTAAGATCCTTTTACTTCTTTCAGAAATGTTTTATAGTTAGCAGTGTGGAAGTCTTGCACTTTTGTTAAATTTATTTCTGAGTATTTTATGCTATTGTGAAAGGGATTGTCTTAATTTTATTTTTCAGATTGTTCATTGCTAGTAAATAGAAGCACATTACACACACACTCTAGAGGCCCGGTGCATGAATTTGTGCACGGGTGGGGTCCCTGGGCGTGGCCTGTAGAGATTGGGCTGAAACTGGCAGTCCAAAACCGCCTGCTGCTCCTGCTTATCCTGGCTCTGCTGCACCTGCCACAGGCTTCTGCCCAATCAGTCCTGACTGGGAGAGGCTTGCATTGCCACAGCAGTGCTCGCCAGCCATGAACCCTGCATCTGGTGATGGTCCCAAGGGGGCTGGGGGAGGGGGGCGGGTGGGGACAGTACACAATAAGCCCTCCAGGTGGGTGGTGGGATTCCCTTGCTGGGCCGGGGATCAGGATCCTACTGACATTCATGCTGGTTGTGGGGAACCACCTGGCGGCCACTTTTATATCATTTCTTCCTTGCAGAGCATCTAGGGAGGGGAAGTGGCCACGGTGCCTGAGGCTGACTTCCAGGAAGCCAGCGGTGCTATCGGGATTGTGCTGGTGGTGCCTGTCCCTCGGTGCCTGGCCTGTTCTCTGGAGATTGGACCTGCAGGATTTCTGAGGGAGTGAATGGCTGCTGCTGGGCTGGTAGGCCCCCAGGATGGGTCGGTCAGCTGAGCGGAACTCCCGCTGTGGGAGCGCACTGAGCACTAGGGGGCAGCTCCTGCGTTAAGCATCTACCCCCAGTGGTCAGTGTGCACCATAGCAACCGGTGAACCAGCCGTTAGGTCATTGGTCACTTAGGCTTTTATATAGAGAGATTTTCCTGTGAAGTTGATAAAGTTGTTAGTTCTAGCAGTAGCTTTGTGGATATCGCAGCATTTTCTACATATACTAATTCATGCCATCTAACAAGGACAGTTTTTCTTCTGCCTTTTTGACCAAATGCCCTTTATTTCTTTTTCTTGACTTAGCACACTAAGACTTCAAGTACAATGTTGAGTAGGAGTGGTAAGAGAAGAAATACTTTTCTTATTCCCAATCTTTAGAGGAAAGCATTCAGTCTTGCACCTAATTAAGTATGACATGAGCTGTAGGGTGTTCATACATCCTCTCTATCTGGATAAGGAAGTTTCCTTCTATTTCCATTTTATTGACATTTTTTATCATGTATGGATGTTGGATTTTGTGAAGTGCTTTTTCTCATCTTACTCAGATATTTGTAAGGTGCTGTAGATTGTTTTGATAACTGATTACTTTTTAAAAATTTGTTTGAGAGAAACAATGATTTGTTGTTCCACTTATTTGTGCATTAATTGGTTGATTTTATATGTGCCCTGACCAGAGATTGAACCTGCAACCTTGGCACATTGGGATGACACTCTAACCTACTGAGCTACCCAGCCACAGGGGTGCTGTAGGGTTGTTGTTTTTTTTTTTTTTTTTTTTTACAAAACCCTTGATTCTCCTTTTTTAGTAATTCTTGGTCATGTGACTTGTTATAAGGGTTCAGAACCATAAAAGCCTTTATTACCCTGGCTCAAACGGAGGGAGGGCAGAGGACTAGAGTCTCATGAAGAGTCTAGGGTTTGTGGCTCTGGGGAGAGTGCTGAAGGCTCAGCTGCCAGGATCCCTGTGCTGAGTCATTCTTCCAGACGGCAGACACCATCCTTCTTGTGTGGAGCACTCCTCTCCATGCTGCATCAGCCTGGGGGAAAGCAGTAGCCCCACCCTCTCGCCCACTTTATAGGGCTTATGCCAGCTGTGGGCAAACTACGGCCCACTGGCCGGATCCGGCCGTTTGAAATGAATAAAACTAAAGACCGTTCCCTTTTATGTAATGATGTTTACTTTGAATTTATATTAGTTCACACAAACACTCCATCCATGCTTTTGTTCCGGCCCTCCGGTCCAGTTTAAGAACCCATTGTGGCCCTCGAGTCAAAAAGTTTGCCCACCCCTGGCTTATACCCTGCTGAGGAATCAGCTGCCTTGGCTGGGGTGTAGAGGTCTGAGCAGACTCAGGGGGTGTCAGTGACAGTTGTGTGGCTTTGGGGTGGAGACCAGTTCCCCCACTCCCCCATGAACCTATCACTTCTTCTTCACAAGAGATCTACTCTAAGTTCTTAACACTAGAAAGACTGAAACTTAGTATATACCTATATTGCCCCAAAGCAGTCGAAATGACTGCATTGTGAAAGAATAATATTGGAGCACTCTTCACTTATGTTCCTTAGCTTTTCCAATAACTCACTTCTATTCATCATGTACTTGTATGTTATCATGTGACGGTAATTGAAAAAAAATGAAAACTGTTATTTCAATACAGAGCTGAACTGGTCATATAAGAAATTTACTCAATTCAATAATAAGAGTCATTTGATTATTTAAAATTTCCCAAGCAGTCAAAATGACTGCTTTTGGGCAATATAGGTATAACACATATATATATACCAGAAATGAAGGAGGGGGGAGGTAACTATAAACGCATTTATATGTTGTACAAAAAGTCACAAAATTCTAAGAAATTGTGTCATTATATACATCGTTTTTCTAATTTTAATTAAAAAGCAGTCAAAATGACTTCCTTGGGCAATCTAGTGTTAAATAAGAGAGTCTAGTCAAAAAGCAGTCAGTAAAAACAATTCTAGACATTACTTTCTGCAATTGAATAGTTAACACACTTTAAATTTATAGGAGACATGATTTTATCTCAGAAAACATGTTCTTCAATTATGGCCTAAAGCCATAATGTCACTATTACTGATGCCAATAACCAAAACTAGGGCCTTCCCCACCATTTGTCAATTTACCCTCAAATGGCAGCTTACTTGATGGCCCACATAGACCTGATTTCCACCATTTCAATTCATTACATTAGTCAGCCACTATTTCCTCCATGCTTTCAAATTCTTTGTAACTTCAGAGAACTTCCCAAAGTATAACAAGCTTGAAAGAATGGCAAGCTGGAGTTGAATAATTCTATTCTAATCTCTAGTGGATGTTAATCAACTACTACATTTTTTATATTCTCGCTCAGTACTGAGATTAATTTCTGTCCATGTGAATGCAGAACTAGAATGGCAAGTCTGCGGAGAACTGGCTTACCACATAGCTGAGCAATGGTGCCCACAGTACCCTTCATTAGTCCGAAGACTTTGTCATATAAGGAACATGACACAAAGTGTGCATGGATTTATAATGTAAAGCACAGTTCACCAAGATTAATGTGACTATACACTTATGCTTTAAAATAAAAAGGGAAATTAACGGCGAGGAAACAGGAGATAGTTAGCATTATGTTATTCACTGTTTGCTTGAAAAATGCAATGAGTGCACACACACACACACACACACACAATCAGTATTTGCAGACCTGCCTTTGTAATTTAAAATGTTAATGAAATGTAAATTTTCTCTATACAAAATTCATGAATGTTCAACTCTAAGCTGCACTGTGTCCAACCTTGTTGGAGTCCTTTTTGTTTTATTAGTACAAAAAATCTCTCATTGTCCGTCTCTTCCATTTCATCACTACCATACATTTGACAATCACAGAAAATACATTTGACGATCACAATCAGATGGTATCAGTAAAACATAAAATAACTTTAATTTAGAAAACAACACGCCCCTCACAAACTTTGGTAACGAAATCAGGTTTTAGGGTTCCAAGCTATTCATCACGAAGAGAATGTGTTTAATCTGATGTGAAGTTGGCTACCCAGCAGTCTAGTCAGGCTAACTCAGGATCTGGTAGGCTGCCAGACATTCTAAATGTTTTCACATGGACCAGCAAGACATAATTTCATGTCTAAGTCACAGTTCTCAGGTTGGGAAATAGGTATAGCTAAAGTTTCTTCACTTGTGGAGTTAAGTATTTTGTTTTTTGGGGGTTTTTTGTGCTGTGGTGTGTGTGTGTGTGTGTGTGTGTGTGTGTGTGTGTGTGTGTGTGTGTATAACATTTTGCCTTTAGGTACTTTAGGCATAGATGATACTCTTTCTGGATTTCAATCACTTTTAGTTTTTTTTTTTTTTATTTCTAAGTTTGCAAAAGGGAAAATTCTACTTATAGTATTTATTGCAGGAAATACCCCACATATGTATACTAGCAGTCACATGTCTGGAGTTTTAGTCCTAGCACTGTCACTAATAATCTGTGAGCTCAGACAAGTGACAAACTCCCTCGGTTAGAATGGAAAGGGAAGATGTCTTGCTTACCATAATTGGGAAATTTTTAAAATCATATACATGCTCTCCTTCCCTCTCTTTCCAGTTCTAAGTGATGGGGTGTGGGGGAGAATATAGTCATGTATGTTTGAAAACAAAACACTCTACAGTTGATTATAATGCACATTCCCACTGGACACCTCTGGGGTTTCCTCCAGCTCTGAGATCCTAGCTTAAGTGGGTGTGCAGAATTGGAAAATAAGATTGTGCTTTCCTACACACACTTTCTTCAAATCTCTTTCTTAGTGCAGCTTAATTATTGATGGTTTTGACAGTATTTAAAAACATGCCATGCATTTATAAGTTACCTTACTCATCTCTGCTCTAAGCAATGTATAGAAGAAATACTGGTCAAAAAGGGCATAATTGGTTGATTTCTTACACTTGCATTCTTTTACACATCACCTTCCAGCACATAATAGTATGCTACAAACAGAAAGTTAGGAAAAATTGGTTTTTCAAAGTTCATAAACATTACTGATACACTTTATCTTTGGGAAATAATTTTGTAAGTGTTATAGTTTGATGCTCAGAATAAAATTATACTATTTGTTTTATGTGCATGAACAGAACAAGTTTGCCTTCCTCTTCAGAGCAGTCTTTCTAAGTGTGAAAATTTTAAAGTGTAAAGAAATTTAAAAGTTTCAATAAATCATTTCTAATTTGGGGAAAGAAAAAAAACCCCAAACTCTCAATATAAACCATAAAAATATTTTGTTTCTCACTACCTTTCACCTATAATTAATTCTTAGCTTTTTTTCTCATTCTTACAATTCTTAAATTTAGGATTATACCATAAAAGAATGGTATCATTAATATGGAAACCACTGACAAATACAGCCATAAGTACCAGATTGAAAATAAAATTCATTCCTATATTTTTAAAGTTTAGTCTTTAAGATAGAGATTAATTTTAAAAGCTTTGAAAGTATTACCGGGGGGGTGGGGGTGGGAAATCAACCAGCAGTACATGTAAACCAAAATTTGGGGACATAAGACAAAAAAATAATACATTTAGTCTCAAAATTTGAATTTTATCCATGAAGCACAACAGTTGACAGGCATCTTTTTTTTTTGGGGGGGGGGGATCTGAAAAGACATTATAATTATAGGAATTAAGAATTTCATTTTCAGATTTTTAAAATAAATTTTATATTTCCCATTGATAGCAGAATGCCTCTGCTATTTATTGCAGACCATTGATTAAAGAACTGATAGACTTTTAAATTGTTTTAACAGAAATACTCATTTTTCATCTTCAAATAGGAGGGTTGTTCTTGTAACCCTTACGATGAATTTTTAAATTCCTCAGACCTGTGCAGCTATTTTTCTTCAGTTTTATATTCATAATTTAAAAGATCTAAAATTTATTCAAGTTGTAACAGTGCAGTATTTGTTCTCTGATTAAAAAAAAAAACAAAAACAAAAAACCCTGTGCATGAACACCAGCATGTCCGCACAATGTAACCACTCAAAGGGTATTACTGTGCCACAAAGGAATACCTTAGCACCTTCAGATACTGCAACCTAAGCTGCCACTCACTTCACTGGTTCAAGGCAGGTCTAGTTGGCATTCTCCTTCCACTCACAGAAAGAATATGAGTTTCATAAGAAGAAGAAAGTTTTTGGAGTCTAGAATATCATACAAAGTAAGGAGCATATAACTAAAACCTTCAATTTAATCTAACATCCTTCTCACCTAAAATGACACACCAACAAAAATATTTCAATATGCTAGTTCCCGTAACCAAAGAACTGGGTGATCCCTGGGACTTCTTTAAAGGACAACTAAAGGTTGTAAGATATAGATGGACTAAGTCACACTCTAGAAATGATTTGAAAAGATTTAGGGGTGAGAGAGAACCATCTCTTTGCCACCTCAGAAAGTTTCTCCCTTTTTAATGGCCCTATCTATATTAGTCAATGAGGTAACTATGGTGTGCCAGCCTGGGCTCCAAAAAGTGGGTGGTCTTTGCAGAGGGAGGCGCTCACTCACTCTACCTCTGGCCAGGGCCAGTTCCTGCAGCTGGACCTAAGGCAGCCCACAGCCTCCACTCGGCACATTTCTTCATTTCTCACTTGAGTGCCCTTCTTTAGTTCCCTTTCAACTGCCCACTTTATATCGGCTTCATTACACCACCGCTCCATTTGTAATGTAAATTGGGAAACTCGGGGAAGTTTTTCTTTTGGCCTTGTCTACGGAAGAATACAGAGAGGTATTCAAAACGTATTAACACAAATCAATGGCACCAATAAAAGCAAAATCTCCTTAGCAACATAATCTTGATTGCAAAAGGAGAACTGAGAGCATTTAGCAGAACACAGGCCCACATGGAATACGCATTTGTCTGGAAGAATCCAGCACAAAGCCTAAAAGAGAGATTTTGAAAAAATCCAAAATTAACTCACAGGGAACAGTTACTCTTTTTTTCAAAAGTACACAATTGGCTACATTAAATCTATCGTGTGCTTTTGCCTCAGCAACATTGTATCACACCGCTTTGCAAACTGAAATTACAACACCCTGCATGCTTCACATGAGTTGCAGGGTGTTTTTTGTTTGTTTTGTTGTGTGTTTTTTTGAAGTTTTTTTTCCTTCGTTGATTTCTTTAGTAAAGCAAACAAAAAAGTCTCAAGAAATATTCATCTCACATACAATGTAAAGAAAATTGAATGGCTATCTAACTATCTAAGACTATCTTTTCGGCTTTCTAAGATAGTTTAACCACTGCAAGAAGCAATGGCATTTTTGCTTAAGTCTCCCATTTCTGAAAAAGGGAACTTAATATACTGCTGAGAATTCTCACATTTTTCTTGGTAGGATTAAAAAAAGTGAATAAAAAATAGAAATTTGGGAAATAAGGAATTATTTACAAACTATAATATTGAGATGACTCAAGGAAACATAAAAATAACCCACAAACACAAAATTTCCCTTAGTTTTTAAATGTTTAAAATAGAATCAATCTGATTTTGTATTTTAAGTAAAACAATCCAGGTGGTGGAGGTAAAAGCATCTTTACTTCCTACTGCAAAAGAGATGCCTTAATGAACTGAATTACAAATACTTTAAAATTAAGTATATATATGTATATATACACACACATATCTTTCCCCATATATATATATGAAATTATTTCTTAAATGTTTACACTAGAATCTGGGTCAATCAAGTAAAATGAAAACATAAAAATGTGTATGACAAATAGTCATTTGATACAATGTAACAGATAAACTTAACTGCTAAATATGCATATTTATAAGGTGGTAATTAGATTTCTGCCTTCCCTTGAACACTTAAAAAGCAATATGAAATCTAAATAGAATAACTGAGAACCCTATAAAAAGCTGCATTGGCTTTTAAATTTTAGGGACAACTTAAGATCTTTGGGAAAATGTCAATTATATCAGTTGCATTTTTTTCCTATTCTTTTTTCCAACTATAATGCAAGCTCATGAACATACAATATATTTTTGTTAAGTTTATTGCACGTATTTCCTAAACTCATATTCATGTCAATTATTTTATTCCCAGATATTTGAACAGGTCGTGTCCACAGAAGAAATATGTATGTGCACTCATTCATATGGCCATTTCAACAAACATTACTAGTTTTGTCAATATCCTTTTAGTGGTTTAATCTCTAAGTTCCAGGCTCTTTTTTCTAACTTCATCTAAATTGGTTTAAATTTATATTTAATATATTATAGTACTTAAACTAGCCCATATTTTAGTTCTAAGAATGAAATTATGTGCTGAAGTCGTGTGTTAAAACAGACTCACTTAAAAACAACAAGTTGCCTGGCCGCTGTGGCTCAGTGGTTGAGCATCAACCTGTGAACCAGGAGGTAACAGTTCGATTCCCAGTAGGTTGCAGGCTCAATCCGTTTGTGCAGGAGGCAGCCAATCAATGATTCTCTCTCATCACTGATGTTTCCATCTCTCCCTCTCCCTGTCTCTCTGAAATCATTAAAAATATATATTTTCTAAAATAACTCAACTAAAATCATGTGACCAAGGTTCAAATTAGAACTCCATGTGTTTACTAGAAAAATTTGTCAATGAAGACTTAATTTTATAAGACTCAATATACAGCAATCAACATAGGGCCAAAAACCAAGCCATCCTAAATATTACCATCTACATATTTCTTCACAATTATGACAGCCCAACAAATTTTCATCTAATCAAAAAAATCTTTTAACAAACACAGGTTATGCTTGGCAATGGCTTTAATTTCTTAATAATGAAAAATATAATACATACCTTTAAAATTCAAGTTTGTACCAAAGTTATTTTCATTTTTTAAAATGTTACTAGACTTAGCTGAATGTAGCTAGAATTACCTGAAAGCATAATAGAGACCCTGGTCATGTGTGTGCATAATTGCCCAATCAGAAGTTCCTGATGAATTATACTTGAGAGCTATTCCATGCTCACTAAGGACATAGGAACAAATTCCCAGAATCATTTATTTAGTATTTTAATTGTTTGTCGCACAATTATAAAAGATAAATAGAATACCTTATTCAAGGTAGCCTCCCACTATCTTTTCAAAAGACATGATAGCAGAGGAAAACTAGAACATTTTTCTTTAAAAAATAATTTCCATTATAATACACAAAGAGTATAATAAAAAGAAAGCTGTGTATGTGTAATTCCTGGCCACTGCATAACTTTCCCACTTGTAAACCAAAGTACAGGTAGGATAACAATGTAGTTACTTCTCTTGGCCCGATTTCAGCATATTGCTTTCCAATCATGTCTCCTTTGCTTCCACTGCCAATTTCACAATGCTAAACTCTTCTGAGAGGGCAAAATATCATTAACTCCAACAAATGTAAAAACAAAATGGAAATTTTTAAGAGATTTTTGATAACTTCAGTTAAAACAAACTCCTGTTTATGAAGACTCCATGGTAATGGAATGAAACTAATTAAATAAGCTGCTACTAAAAGAGAAAGAGGAGGTGGTTCTTTATTTAGCATGAAAGGTTTCTTGAGATAAATAGGCTACTCTTTCCTTCTAGAACATTTTAAGTCTATATAGTATTTATGTCAAAAAGAATTTGAGCTAGTTTTACTAAATTAAGAACCAGTAAGAGAGATAACAGGAGATAAAAATCTGCAGTTTGAGGTTACATTATGGTACAATAAAATAGTACCCAAAACAGTGACACATTACTTATGTTCTCCTGAAAGCTGGTTGATATTACTTCTTTAAAAAGAAGGAAAAAAGCAACAGATAGCTTATCTGCCAAAATGAATGCCTGGTGTGGTTAGTTCATTAAAATATTTCTGAGATAATTTCTGAGCTAGGAAAGTGCTCTGCCAGTATAGCACAGCAGTTGAGCATCAACTCAGGAACCAAGAGGCCGCCTGTTCAATTCCTGATCAGGGCACATGCCCAGGTTGCGGGCTGGATCCCCTACAGCGGGTGTGCAGGAGGCAGCTGTCCCGTATTTCTCTCTCATCAATATTTCTCTCTATCCCTCTCCCTTCCTCTCTCTAAAAAAATCAATAAAACATATTTTTAAAAAAGAGCTAGGAAAGTAATATACTATATTTTTTATAAAGAGAAAAAAAGACTTATCTCTCAAATCCAGATAAAGCACCATGTTTATAATGTAGAGGAAAACTTTTTTTTTAAGGCATGATTTTGCTTAAGTATCTGAGATGAAACAATAGTTTAAAAGGTATTAGAAAAAAGCTTTCTCAATTACTATATTTAACGTCTACCTGATTTTTTTTTTTTGATTTGTCTACCTGATTTTAAAACATGCAAAGCTTTACTATAGGTAGATATAGGGAGTATTCATTCTAATGCTTTAATTTTAAATGCAAAATTTGAAAGTAGCTCAGGTTTTTGCTGACACTGAAAATAAGTCAAAAAAGCTACTCAATCATTAGTAGTAAACATCTAGCTACTCTTACTTTTATACAGGATGTAATAAATAACAGCATAATAAATGATTTTAAAATACGAGGTAGTCATAATATCATCCTTTTGTGGAAATGAAAATAAAAGCAAAGAGGCCAAGTATCTTGATGATCTTGCAGAACATAGAAATGAATTAAAAATCAGGATTAGCATTCTGAATTTGTTTTCAGAATTGTCTATTAAGGCTATAAACAAACTCTGTTGTTTCAATTCACCATGGGGGAGGGGGTGGAATATTGTTCCCTATTGCAGAAACAAGTACACTGAAATATGACTAACATAAACAATATATAGGCTTCTCTTAAGTTACTATCTAAAAATCTTTGTAAAAGTACAGAACAAGATAACTCAAAATTTAAAGACAAATCTCCTTCAAATATCAATTTATATGTTCCTAAAAATAATAGTTGGCTACTATATATACAAAAATTAAAAGTTACTTTATATCCTTTCTAAAAGGGTAAACACAAACTATTATGGGATAATTAATAGTTTGGTTTAGGACTGGCTTTTAGTCTATTCTTTCTTCCCTAATACTACATATAAATCAGCTTTCTTCAGAAATGGTGGTTTGAGAAGCCCTATATGTAACTATCCTATTACTTCCTCCCTGAAATGTCTGGACTGATAGGAACTGTTGAAAAGAAAAACGCCAATTATACCACTGCACCAAAATGGAAATTTAAGTTAAGACACTCCATTTTAAAAATGCAAGTACCACCTTAGCAGAATTGAAAGTGTCAGCTCTTCAGCACTTAATGGACTGACTCACTTTAACTGGCCTTCTGAACACCTGCTAAGAATGAGAAAGAATTAACATTCTTACTGAGAGCTTTGGGGAAGGATAGTAGAAAGGCAATTCTGGACTATGTCCCTGCCTGAGGGAAGACTCTGGACATCAAGAGGGCAGCAAAAGGACCCACAGTGCTTCAGTAGGATAGGAGAAGGAAAGAGGCCTCAGGACTAGATGCTGGAATTCAGCTAAAGACAGTTTTAAAAACATTGTACTTTTGATTTAGTACTGCTGACAAACAGTTGAGCCAAAGCAAATATGTATAGTGAAAATCAGGTATGCAGCTAAATGTTATAATTGTGAAGCAGAATACCATAAATGCTGAAACAGTCTGTACACAATGTTATATAAAACTAGTATGAACTCATGTGGCTGTGGGTCCAATTGTACATGTTACTCTAACGTTTTTTTATAACCAGAAATTGATAAGAAATATCAAAATTTTATACCATTACCTTGTGTCTACTAATATAAAGAAGCAATCAGAAGCTCTGTATAAATAACACTGAAAACACAACTATGGAAAAAGTTGTGGTTGTTCTTGATTTAAAATTATTCAATTACAAAACTAGTTTTTATACTAAGAAAATGAATCATTGTTTACTATTATTCAAAGTTTGAACACTTACTGATTTTAGACCTAAATCACATGTTCATATTTTAAATTAATGAAACCCAATCATTAAAGAATCTTAATAAAGCATCTGATGACCATTTTATATGGGTAAGATGAGCCTCTTGTGAGGGTGGGGCAATATCTACCTTAGAAGCTAAATGTGTCCCTTAGGTTTTACTATTGTCATTAGGTTTTGGAGTATATATTTTAAGCCAAATATATATAATTCATGTATTAAATTGAATAGAGTTTGCTAGGTACACTATTTAGTAAAAGAATGTTTCTACACAGGAATGGTGACTGATTGTAAAATGCCAGTAATATATAAACAAAAATCCTAAGTTGTTCATTTAGCCTATGTAAAATCTATACATTAGATTTTCTGCCAATATTTTTCCTTGGTCAATTTTAAAAGCACCTATGATTCATGCTTCACAAACGTTAAGGCAGAAAACATGAATAGAAGAACAATCATCATTTTAAATATTTCTAATTTCCAGTAACATGGGCATTTATATTCATAACTCAAGAAAGGATAAGCCAGAAGGGTTATACTGGAGGCTACTAGCCCAGATACTCAAGGTCAAGGCATAACTGACTTTGGTAATACCACATATTAAGCATTCAGGGTTTTTTTCTATATATACATTAGAAATTATAAAAGTGCACATTTCTAGGGAATATATATATATAAAAGCCAAAGCAACCGAACAAATGGTCGACCAGTCACTATGACGTACACTGACCACTAGGGCGCAGACACTCAACGCAGGAGCTGCCCCCTGATGGTTAATGCGCTACCCACAGTGGGAGTACCACTTGGCTGACTGGGATGAGCGGCTGCTCCCACTGCAAACCCCGGGCTGACGGGCAGGAACCCAGGCTGCAATTGTCGCCTCCTCACTCCCTGCTGCCTTCTCCAGATGCCCGCAGGCTGCGGAGCACTGCCACCACCTGGGCTCACAGACCTGACCCAAGAGGCTGAGAGGCAGGTTCATGGCCACTGGCAGACTGAGGCCTACTCTGCCACCTCTCAGTGCTACTGTCCCTGGGCCTGGCCCCGGCCCCGACCCTGACCAGGTCTCCTGGAGAGGCAAGTGCTCCGGCTCCACAGGAGATGCCAGACCAGGGAGCAGCCGCTCAGAGGGCAGATCCACAGCCGCTTGGCTGGGCTGACCGGGATGAGCGGTGCTCCCACAACAGGCTGATCCCCGTCAGCCATGCCCCCCACCAGTGCAGGAATCCTGTGCACCGGGCCTCTAGTATCATGTAAGATCTTTGGTTAATCTCTTCCTGCCCTCCCCACGCCCCCCCTGAGATTCATCAGTCTATTCCATGTTTCCATGTTGCCGGGCCGACTCCGTCCACACCTTTGGGAACCCCTGGACCTGCTGGGGTTGGACCCCGGCACCATGTCTGTGCGTCAAGCGTCTGCCCCCTGGTGGTCAGTGTGCATCATAGCAAACGGTCAAATGGTCACATAGGCTTTTATATATATATGAGGCCCAATGCACAAAATTTGTGCAAGGGGCTTGGCCCTCGCAGCCCCAGTTGCCTCGGCCGGCCCTCGCAGCCCCTCGCAGCCTCAGCTGACCCTTGCAGCCCTGGCTTCATCCGGAAGGATGTCCAGACAGTCGTTCTGCTGTTTGGTGTAATTAGCATATTAACTCTTTATTATACAGAACTAGAGGCCCAGTGCATGGATTCGCGCACTGGTGGGGTCCCTCAGCCTGGCCTGCACCCTCTTGCAATCCGGGATCCCTCAGGGATAGGGCCAAAACTGGCCGTCTGACATCCCCCAAGGGATGTAGTAGTACGCGAAGCAGCAGGTGGCCCGGGAGGAGCCCACGCCGCTCCTCTCATCCCGACCCCACTATGCCTGCTGCCGCTGCTGCTCAGTAAGCTCGCTGAGCAGCACTCCTGCTGTGGGAGCACACTGACCACCAGGGGGCAGCTCCTGTCTTGAGCGTCTGCCCCCTGGTAGTAGGTGCGTGTCATAGCGACTGGTTGTTCGGTTGCTTTGGCTTTTATATATATATAGACTAGTGGCCCAGTGCATGGATTCGTGCACTGGTGGGGTCCCTTGGCCTGGCCTGTGGGGATCGAGCCGAAACCAGAAGTCCAACATCCCCCAAGGGGACCCGGACTGCCAGAGGGTGCAGTCCAGGCTGAGGGACCCCCACCAGTGCATGAATCTATGCACCGGGCCTCTAGTCTTTAATAAAATTAAGGCTTTTAAAAATCCTATACTTAATATTATCAACTATGAAACTATCTTACTATTAAATATTCTTAAGGGAATAAAAATTACAACTTACAGAAGACTAATAATAGGGGAAAAAATTATGTCTCAAAAGGTACAATTCTTCTTATAAAGCTAATCAATATGCTGTTCTACAAATTTATAAAATTTTAGATATGGAACACTATGTTGCATAGTCTATAGTCATATTTTTCTGCTCTTGCTGAATACTGAGGCAGATTTAGCATTCCCCATACAATTTTCCACACTGAAACCAGAGGAATACTAGAGCTTTTGAATAGCATTACCTTTTAATTGTACTACTTTAAGGTGTCAGGCCACACCCTAGACATAAGGTAAATGAAGTGAGAAGTGTTTAGATTCTTTCTGCTTTGAGCTCTTCAGAAGAAAAATGTTTTATAAATTCAAGTTGTTAAGTATTTTAGGGGGCAAGGGAAAGAAATAATTCTCATACAAAAGAAAAATCTTAGTTTTTAAGATAGTTCCTAATGTCCAATATAGGAAATATAATACTGGCATTCAACTATTCAAATTTATATAGAATTACAGTACTTTGGAGAAGTACAAAGAAATACTTTAAAAATATACAGGTATATAAATTAATGAAACTGGTATTTAAAAAATTTAATACAAGGAAAAAAGGTATAGTGGTACCAATTCTTAATACAAATTATTAAGCACAGTTTATATAATTTCAAAAGTTATTCACATTATTGCTTGATACCACAGCTGTATGGAACAAGTTCTTGACACACATTAAAATTTGTATAATTTCAAGTTTATAAAAACAAAAATTTACACATAGGCCATTCAGAAAGTTTTAAAATGCATGGACATATGTACAACCAAAAAGAGAAAAAAAAATGTATGTTTGTATATATGTAAAAGAAACAAGCTGATCTAATTTAAACTTAAATGTCACCTTCTCAATAAAAAAAAAAAGTACACATAACTGGACCAAAAGCAAACTAGTAGATAAAAACAGTACTAAATATGCCTTCCATTTTTTAGTAATAATCTGTTCGCAATATCAATGGGGTATTAAACACCAGCTTATTTTTAATTCTAGAATTTTTACTTTCTTTCAAAATTTCTTAGAAACAAATATCCATTCTACAACTGTGTTAGATTAGGAGAAGTATTTTCCTTAGAAACTTTTTAAGGGAGTATTTCCATACTTTTGTATATAAGATTTGATAAACAAAAAATAACCCAAATAAGGCATTATCATCTTGATAAAAAATATACAGATTGTAATGATATTAAATTTTTATGATCCTGAGCTCTAGTAACCATTAGATGCATGCATACCATTCACTGATTTGTCTATTCTAATAAAAAATAATTTAATTCTGCCTTGCTACCTTTGAAACCAGAAATCCTTTCAAAACGTTTTTATACGTCTTCATAATGTTACAAATATTTCCGCTGTAAACAGAGCATTAGGAATTGTATGAGAAAGGATATGTTAAATGCCAAAAAGCTATTAAAGAAAACTTACTATTTTAAAAGAATTACTATGTTAAATTTAAAAAGGGTGAGAAAGAATACAAAGAGTGTGCTTGCTATAAATGATGAGTAGAGTCTTACAAAGGTGTTTTTCTATATTAAGGAATTAATAAATAAAAGACTGTGTATACCTTGGTGATAAAATAAAAAAGGCTGGCCATTTTTTATGCTAAGTTCAAATGTATTTTTTTTTTGATAATACAAAAAAGTAACCTTGAAAATCAGAATACATAACAGAAAAGAGCACAATAACTTAAGTATTAAACATCTGTATGAAATAACTGTTGCAAAGTTGGACAAAAATGCACACTTAGAACATGCGGTTATTAAAAAAAAAAAAAAAGAAGAAAAAAACACCACACGATTCTGTAGAACCAATGTTATGTCACCACCAGAAGAGCACCAAGCAAGGCACCATTGGAAAGACAACATACTTGGAAAGTCTCTATAAATAAAGTAAATGCTAATCCGGTCGAAAAATTGGTGTCTTTGGTAAAAATTCTATGAGGATGACCTGTAGAAGGAGAAAAGGAAAAGTTTTAAAAATATTTAAATAGATTTTCATCTTAATAAAACTTCAGTTATATTCCAATATTTAAAACAATTTTGATAGTGCCTCTGACACACAGAATACATGCATGAATAAAGGAGAAAACAGAACAAGCACTTACTAATTATAAGTGTTTCATACTACCTGGATTTATTTAATCCCAACAGCTTTTCTTATGAGGCAAACATTATCATCCTCATTTTACAGATGAGGAAACTGATGATCTGAGAAGGGTAACACCATAGATGTTAAGTCACTATTTGAACAAAGGTCATTCTTAACTGCAAAGTCTTGCCTTTTCTACTATACTACATGGCTGCAGCTTTCACCCATTCATCTAACCCAATTCCATGGGTCATTAGGTTCTAGAGTTGCTCTCATTTTACTGTAGCAGGATATGTGATCTCTATATAAAGGGTATTGATCCCTTCTCTCTTAATTTTTTAAAAGTCCTTTTCTTAAGTTAACAAAATTAAAGGTTGAAATCTGTTCCCAAGGACCTTTTACAAAAAAAACTAAAGGAGCCCTACCCGGTTTGGCTCAGTGGATAGAGAGCCTGCCTGCAGACTTAAGGTCCTAGGTTCGATTCCAGTCAAGGGCACATGCCTGGGTTGCTGGATTGACCCCCAGCAGGGGGTGTGAAGGAGGCAGCCAATTAATGATTCTCTCTCATCAATGATGTTTCTATCTCTCTCTCCCTTCCTCTCTGAAAGCAATAAAAATATATTAAAAAACAAACAACAAAAAAAAACTAAAGGAAAATCAACAAAGAGAGAACACAGTAACACAGAAAGACCAGAGCTAATTTTTATTCCAAACTTGAACTGTCTTAAATTCCAATCAATTATTTCCCTTTTCCAACTCTGTATAAAATAGGTGCTAACAAAAAAATTATTTGATTTGAACATTTCCAAGTTTGGTGAACTCATTTTCTTTTTCAGAAACTGTCTCTAAAAATTGATAATTAAATGTTTAAACTACTTATATGTCAACATTCAATAAATACTTCTATATTTCAAACGTGTCCCCAATCAAGCAGTCGACACCGTTTCAGCTCCTGGATGTAGGCATTACGTTTTACAGTGTATATGACAGAACGGAAAACAAATGCTACCTTTGGCCATATCTGCATTATTTTTTAAAGAATATAATGCATAGAAATTGGCCACTTTGTTGCATTCCTTCTAAATCATACTGCTCTACCACATCAGAATAAAAGAAAAATTGTTATCATGTTGATATTTTTCTAGATTATCTCCAATGTTCAAAATATAATCAAGGAGAACTATTTTCCTTTAACAAGTGAAATATCTGTAAGCTAAAGAAAAGTTCAGGTCAAAGAGAAATACATGATAAGAATACCCCAATTCATTAGATAAGAAGCCCTCTCTCCTTACTAGATTATTTGTTATCTTAAGTTTTTAAAATTATGTTAGAAAGTTTTTGCAATTATGCTATTCTCCCATTCAACGACCACAAATATATATATAGTGAAATGTTTAGAAAAATATAAATTTTTAACAATTTTTAAAAAAATGTATTACTCTTCTGAGTATCTTCTATGATGGTATGGAAAATATAATGGTTTTAATAGTAGAGTTTATCTAAAAACTCATAAAAAATTAAAGGAAACTACTTTACAAACAAAGCACACAGCTCATGATGTTTTGAAAGGTTAGTAAATTATTTTAATTTTGGTTAAAAAAATATAAAACAAAGATGAATATAAGAAGCATATTTTATGAATGAACGACATTCCTATAGTTCTATCTGGAAATAATTGCATTGGGAATAACTTTTGTTTTTCTTTCCAATATAAATTTAGAAATGTGCAAAAATAAATTTTAAAAGCCTTAGTTTTTTAAGCTTAGTGGTTGAGCTTATAAATAGAGCAATTTTTTTCACAAAATGCTTTAAATTTCTTACATATCCATTCCTCCCGCCAAAACACATAAACTATCTCTGATGAAAATATAAGACTAGCATTTTCATAGGTCAATCTAAAAACAAGTTATTTGATTATATTTCATTATTATTATAAAGTATCAAGTGTCTTTCTCATCAGTATAAAGTAGCATGTTTTATATAAAAGATAATGATAAATTTTAAATTATTTGGTTCACTGAATATAGACCTATTCTATGAAAAAAGAGGTATTTTTAAGATGTCTTTTATGTTGAAAGCTAAAAATGGGATTTGATTGTATGATAATGAAAGAAAGGGTAAATACTATAGAGCAAAATGATATTATGACAATTTCCAACTATTTAAGCACTGTTTTAATCAATCTTTTATACACATACACACTATCTCTGATAGCTTAACTGTATCAAATAGAATTTGTCAGAAATGATGTGCCAGGCACTTCACAAAAGAATATGACTTTAATTTCAACAATCAATTCTTCCTTAAATGTTTTTCAGGTAATATAATAACTTTTGATATTTAAAATAAAACACCCAAGCTCAAGAAAAAATAAATAAAAATTCATAATTATTCTGAATTTTTCAGAAGGAGAAAAACTGTTCAAGTAAATTAAAGAGTCGGTAGATTAAATATCATACTGAATTAAGTTCTCAAATTCATTATATACATGTGCCAACTTGGATATCTTTTAAAGGATAAACAAAGGACAGGCAAAATCCCACCTCCTACATACTTTAAGGATAATTTTTATAAAACAATATTCTAATAACACTTTAAAAGATCCTTTAAAGGCCACTGAGGTATGGGTAGTTAAAATTTATAAAGGCTAAAGGTTTCTTAAGCTCCAATGGCTTGGCTGAAAGGTTTTCTTCCACACTTGGAAACTTGATTAGCATTATATAAAAAAGCCATATCTGACTTGCTGCGTAACCAAAGTTGTGGTTATTCTTTATACAGCACCTAAAATTTCACACTCCATCAACACATGTTCAGGCTATTTTATCTTGGCAATTAATTTATTATTTTTCAGAACACAGTGAAGCCTTGTTTTCAAGTCATTCATAACTTTATAAATCAGTCTTGCACATGAAACCATGCATCTGTGAACCGTAGAAAATCCTTGCACTCAGGAGATTAAGCTTCTGACACCTTTGCTGATTAATAATCATGGAAAGAATAAGATCAGAAGCAAAATAAATGATCATTTAATAGAGAAACTCACAAAACAGCCCTTTAACTTACATATTCCATCATGTTATTCGTTTCACATTTCCTTTTGCTCAGTCTCCAGTGCAAGCACAGCTAGACAAGAAGGAGAGTAAAAGAAGAAAAATGAGCTCTAGTTTATTGCAGCAAACAGACTAACCCATTTGTCCACCTTTCATATTTTTAGTTCAACAAAAGCATCTGTTTCCATACTGTGCAATTCAGACCCCAACAGTACGAAGCTGCTCCCTGTGGTACTCACCTTGTGGTATAACCTATTGTTTTCCCATTCTAATAACTTCTCAATCGATCTTCGTGTCTGGAAGACAAATGAGAAAAAAGTTTACTCTTGACTGGTTTTAGAAAAACTGTTTTGCAGCTGCTTTTTGTGTGAGAAGAGAGGTATAAGACAGTGACTGAATATAGGGTGGCCTATAAACTATCAACAGTCAAGCATTAAATAGTAATCTAAATACAAATAGTACTCTAATAAAGATAGGTTTTGTTTTTAGCACTGATTCCTTTTTTCGCTGTTTCAAACTAACCTCTGATTTAAAACTATCAAACTCTAAAAAGCTAGTTATCTACCAAATGATATAAATTTAAATCCCCATTTAGTTCAAAAATAGATTTGCAATACTGAAATAATATGTAAGTATTAGGTATTAAAACAGGAGCAAATCTGTATTTAAACCCACACGAATGATAACAATATCAAACTCTTAATCAACACTACTGTTAAAGAAATTAACTGAGAAATTTATGTTTAAGATTACTTGACTTTTGCAGTATGTACTATACAGCATGAAATGTTTCTTGCTTGGGAATAAGAATAAAGGAAAGGATAATTCATGGTGCCAGGTGTTAGGATGAGACTGACACAGCTGCAGGTGCAAAAAGGACAGTGTTTCCACAAGAATCAAATGCAACTTGGTACAGCTGCAGCTTCCTCACAAGGGACGGAAAAAAGCATATAACACTATTAATGTGGCACAACTAAATAAGTACTAATAATCAAATTGTAAAAAATAGCATATCAAGCAAGGATGAGCTAGGTGAGAAACTGTAGGATCAAGCTGGTTTTCAACAGTCAAATGTTACATAAGAAAATAGTATCTACTATTAACTACTTACCATATTACCTTTCAGCATGTTGAACATGCTGAAGACACATCACAGGCACATAGGTGCCAACTGTATTTCATAACTACCAGTGAATTATCACTACCACCTTACATTCTCCAAGCATATGTCATAAAAATCAGAAAACCAACTAACTTTTTGGATAATAATACAACAATGACTAATTTATTACATTATTTTTTTAACGTTTTTGGGGGGCAAGAATTTTAAAGGGAAAAAAGTGCCCTTGCTAACAATGATCAGCAGACCTCACTTGTTTCTTTGTAAAGATAGCCTTTTAGAGGCAGCTCTCCTTTTAAATGAAAATAGGGCAGCAGTTATGGTCACACTTTTTGTTAATTTAGTTGCCAGTCAGCCCCAAATCAAAAGAAAATAAGGCTGCAGAGTGTAATTAACATTCAGTTCAGTCGTTTTGTCCCTTGTCTAGCCCCCAAGCTTTGTTAAAATTGCCATCTGAATGCTGAAGGCTGTAGGGAAATCGATTTGATTCTAATCGCACCATGAAAAGAACATGATCTAACTGCTTTCAGCCCTCCGTAAATCTGTACTAGGTCTTTAGCACAATGCAACTTCTAATTTAAAAAGCACTGAATGTCTCGTCAATGACTTTGTGAAGAAAAAAGAACAAGGAGCAGACATAAAAATTCCAATAGTTGTTTAAGCATTAAAGTTCATTTGCATCACAGCAAACCTGAAAAGGGCTGACCTCTCAAACCGCCTCTCAGGTCTATGAAGTTGTAGCCTTGACAAGCTCACATTGACAGAGCTCATTGACTCTGAAAGGCTACTCTATCAATGGTGAAAAATGGCAATAGGTTCTACTCTGAGCAGGCATCTGCCTGCCCACCCGCTGCTAAACCAATGGCAAAACCGATTCAAAACCTGAATCTACCTTGTAATCTTCCTTTCTAGGACCTTTTAATAATAGATTAAGATTACTATACAATTTGAGGTTTTCCTTTTACTGATGGTTTAAGAATCGGGGGCTGGGGGTGAAAGAACTAGGGTGGGAAGAACAAGCTTTCCAAGACTTGTTTAATATTAAAGTATAAAAATTAAAAGCTTAAAATTACATTCTGGAAGATTTCATTACTCGAAGAAAAAATGTGTAGTTCCCACTATCATCTTTTCACAAATTTAAACCCATGTTACATTATAATGAGAAAGAACCTCATTGCGAATGAATCTCGTGATGTATATGATACACACACTCACATACAATTTAAACATTTTTAAATATTTACTTTAAGTAACTTAAATCAACTAGCAGTATCTGAATAAAAGGTAAGTACAAAGTATGAACCCTAAATTCCAAAATGTTTACATAGAAATTCTGAATACACTCTTTCCCTCTAAGTAGAAGTTTAATGATTTAATAATAGGGTTTGGTATAAGAATTGCATCTTACAATATTTAAGAATTCTAAACCAAACAAACCCTGCTATGGCATATTCTGGATAGGCATCTAAATATAAAATATTTCTATACAATTGACAGTCTGAAGTAAAAGCTGTGAATTGGCACCTTCTAATCTTGCTGTAAGACCTCTTTCCTGCTTGACAGGTGAAAAAAAAAAGCACTTGCACGTGCAGCTTAATTAATCATTACACTTGACATTTCCATGATTTACAGTGAGGAGCAGGTGAGAACAGACAAAACCAGAAAGAAACCCTTGATCGGAGTGGAACATTTCTAGCACACTAAGGTGACAAGTACATAGATTCTATCAGAAAGAAAGGAAGAAGAAAGAGAGAAAGAAAGAAAGAAAGAAAGCAAGAAACTGTGCCACAAATTATTTGTTAGTAACAACAAAAGCTCAAATTAAATGGGAAAAAAAACTTTAGCTACTGGGAGTGGTTAATATTCTGTAATTATTTTTAGTTAACAAAATCAAAATATATTTTCAAGATTAAACACAATACCAATTTGGCAGATACTAAAAAAAAAATGACACTTCAGCAAATAAGAGCTATTTAAAAGCCTTTAAGCATGAAAAAAAGCACTTTATAATTGCAGTATTCTGTCCACAGAGTTGCCAGATATTATTTCTAATAAAATGTACGATTCAACATTGCCAAACTCTATAATTACTACTGAGTAAGCAAACCTAAGCATATAAAAACCTGTCCTTGACTTTTAAAAGGTATATCGACCACTAAATTCAACATAAATTAAAACAAACTAATCTACATTTAAAAAAAATACTATGTATAGAGTCTGCCGACATGACATACCAAAAAAAAAAAAAAAAAAAAAATCTTTCGGTATTCTAGGCCAGTGGATTTCTAAAAATAAGTCATCTTAATTTCTTAAAAAGAATTTGGTGCTTGTGAAAAGTACCAGATTGATAGTCATGGGAACTAAAAATCTTCTATTTAATAGAAAGAACAGAGGAAAGGGCAGTGCAAGCTTCAGTGCAAGCTTCCCTACAGTGGGCCTTAATCCTTTTCAGTGCTCACACCCTAGGGGTGAGAGGACAGGTTAGTGGTTCTTAACCAATGAATTCTCACTCATTCTGAATAAGATGATCAACAAAAAAATCTCATTTTATTGTGAATTATTATCCTTAATTAAAAGGGCGAAGACCACCAACTCACAACATGCAAGCAAAACAAGTTTTTTATGAGAATGACATCACATCACTAACCTGGTCTGTAAGAGGACAGCTCCCACCCATCTCCCTCATCACAGAGCTCACTTAAACTTTTTTCACATATTTCCTTATTTCAACACCTTGCTAATCATATTTTTCTCACTGGTGAACTAATTCTAATATAGCCATTAAGCAATTTTAAAGTAAAAATTAACCAAGATTCAAACATCATTTCAATTATTAAGTACCTATTGATTAAATAGATTTAACTTGAATAGAAAGTAGTAGCAACAGTTCTTTTTAAATTAGAACATAATGGTTCTTTTTAAATTAGAACATAAGTCAAAACATGAAAACTACAAGAGAAGTAAATGGCCTATAATTCACAAAATAGCTAATTACATAATAAATAACCAACAATTAATTTTAGGTACAGCATACCCCTTTATCAACTTCCAAAGACCCTGTAGAGTAAGCTTGCACTTGTAAAATACATATTCACTTAGAAATAGTAAGTTACAATAGAAAATAAGGGTTTTCTCAAAATGAAAATTTATCTTACTATGGAGCATTTTTGAACATTTTTCTACATCTCATAACTTTTGATAAATTATTAAACAAATTATGTGCAATTAGATATAAATAAGTCTTTCAGGGAAGCAAGAAATCTTTTTAAAAATTTGAAATGTATTACTTCCCTACTTTATTACCACTAGTACTTATAGTATACTCATTACTAATAATTTATTTATAATCAATCACTTGAAAAAGTGGTTTTTCAAATACATGATTTTCTAAAGTTAATAAAATCAATGGGAATCTCATAGATTTTAAAGTTCTTAGAGCCAAAGGGAAAAAAATGTGGAAGCTGTAACAAAATTTCTCTGAAATTCCTCCCCCCCACCCCAAGACAGCATTATAATCAGGTTTTAGAACATAAATATGCTAATATATGTTAAAAAAATGTATAAATAAAATATCTCACTAATTACTATAAAAGTTAAGCTATTTAAACTTGAAATTTATTTGAATAGTACTTATTCATAACATCACAGAATGTCAAAGTACAATTTAAACAGTCAATTTCTTATTTAAAACTGGTTTTAATTTTAAGCTCCCAAATTATAATGCTTTCACAAGAATAATGCTTTGAATGTATTCATAATCTTAGTTTTTAATTTTTCAGCATTTTTAAGAAATATACTTATCTCTTGACATCTGTACAAATTCAAATTACTAATATAAGTGAAACAAAAATGTTCTTAATTATGTCATTAGAAGAAAGCCATCTAAAATTTTAAGTAAGTTATTTTAACTTAAGATAAAATTACTTGATTCACCTGTTTGTTCTGGATTAATAGAAATCTTATATTGCAGTGATGTGCAGAAAATTAAATTGCATATCTCAGTATCATGATACATGCAAAATCTGGACTCACCAAAAAGATAAACTAGAATATGGTCAGATTCCTCAAAAAAATTTCTAAACAAATTTCCTTGTACTTAAAGGCTCCTTTTAGGCGCCAAAAACACACAATGGAGAAAAGAAGGCCTCTTCAATAAATGGTAATGGGATAATTGGAAAGCCACATGCAAAGAATGAAATTAGTTTGTCCCGTGTATAAAGATTAATTCAAAATGAATCAAAGATCTAACTATAAGATCTAAAACAATAAATTACACAGAAGGAAAACACAGGTACTAAATTTATGGACTTGGACATAGGAAATATTTTATGAATTTGACCCCCAAAACAAGGAAAGTAAAGGCAAAAATAAAATGGGACTGCATCCAACTAAAAAGCTTCTGCATGGCAAAAGAAAAGTACAAAACAAAAAGGCTGCCAACCAAATGTGAGATGTTTGCAAACAACAGCTCCAAAACAAGGGTTAATATCTAAAATATATAAAGAACTCATACAATTCAACATCAAACAAACAATCCAATTAAAAAATGAGCAGAGGACCTGAACAGACACTTCTCCCAAGAAGACATACAAATGGCCAACAGATATAATAAAAGATGTTTAACTTTACTAGCTATTAGGGAAATTCAAATCAAAACTACAATGAGCCCTAGCTGGTGTGGTTCACAGTTGGTTGGGCACCAGCCTGTGCACTAAAAGTTTGCTGGTTTCATTCCTGGTCAGGGCACATGCCCAGGTTGAGGGCTCAATCTCTGGTGTGGAGCATGCAGGAGGCAGCCATTCTGCCTCTCACATCAATGTTTCTCTCTCTCCCCCACCCCCTTCCTCTTACTCTAAGAACCAATAAAAATTTTAAAAAGTACAATGAGGTACCACCTCACACCTATTAGAATGGCTATTATCAACAAGACAGTAATAACAAGTGTTGGAGAGGTTGTGGGGGGAAAGGAATTCTCATTCGTTGCTGGTGGGAATATAAACTGGTATAGCTACTATGGAAAATAGTATGGCGGTTCCTCAAAAAACTAAGAATAGAGTTATCATGACCCAGGAATCCCTTTTCTGGGCATCTACCTGAAAAACCCCAAAACATTTATTCACAAAGATACATGCACCCTATGTTCACTGCAGTATTACTCTCAGTGGCTAAGACATGGAGAACACCAAAGTGTCCAACAATAGCATATTGGATAGAGAAGGTGTGGTGCATATATACTATGGACTACTACTGAGCCATAAGAAAAGATAAAATATTGCCATTTGTGACAACATGGATGGACCTTGAGAATATTATGCCAAGCGAAATAAGTCAGTCAGACAAAACTAAGAACTACATGATTTCACTCATATGTAGGATATAAACAGAAACTCATAGACACTAGACAACAGTATGATGGTTACCAGAGGGAAGGAGGTGGGGCGGAGATAATAAAGAGTAGAGGAGGCCAAATATATGGTAACAGAAGATGATTTTACTTTGGGTGGTGGGCACACAATGGGATATACAGATCCATGTATCATAGAAATGTACACTTAAAACCTATATGGTCTTATTACAATGTCACCTCAATAAATTTAATTAAAAAGATAAATAAAAAATAAAGCTATAGTAATAAAAAAAGGCTCTTTTAAAAAACTTTTGTGATGAAAGAAGGTGAAGGGATTAGACAAAGAGCATATAGGCATAACCCACAGACACAGACAGCAGTGTGGTGATGGCCTTGAGGGAAGGGGAGGCAGGGGCAGGGAGTGGGTGGGCAAAGGGCAGGAAAATGGGGACATCTGTAATAGTGTCAAGAATAAAAATAAAGTTTAAAAAAGGCTTCTTTTAAAATTTTTATGTAAACATTACTTTTGAATATATATTTTTTATTGATTTCAGAGAGGAAGGGAGAGGGAGAGATAAAAACATCAATGATGAAAGAGAATCATTGAATGGCTGCCTCCTGCACCATCCCCAGTAGGGGATTGAGCCCCCAACCTGGGCATCTGCCCTGACCAGGAATCAAACGGTGATCTCCTGGTTCATAGGTCAATGCTCAATCAGAGCAACACCCACCAGGCTATAACTAACTTTTAAATAACCTAGATACACTACAACATCCACCAAAGTATGATTAGAACAACCCTCTTAGTACTGTTTAAAATAGTTTTAGATGAATATTAATTAAAAACCTGCAAACCTTTTGCATATAAAAAATCCTCTGAGCAGTGATTTATAGGAACTACTCTTAAAGACAAAGGTATACTTAAATACAATTTCATAAAGAGTTTATGACCTAGGCTAGTAGCTCTTAACTTTTCTAGGTTACTGTGAGTACTTTACAAATGACAAAAGGCACATACACACAAATATAAAATGTTGCACACAATTTTAAGGGGGTTAGCCACTCACCTCTGATAAAATTTCAGAAAATACTGTTAACATCCCAAAAAACTAAAACTGACTTTCTATTGACAGCAGAAAATTAGAAAAACTGTACATAAAACTGACTTTCTATTGACAGCAGAAAATTAGAAAAACTGTACATAAAACAAATGAATTTTAGATAACACAAAAAATATTACTATCAGGGATTTTGAAAAACTACATGATTACACAAGGAAGAATCACTTGATCAGGATCAACAAGTGGGGGAGGAGGGGATTATCTACCAACTGATTATAATGGACAACTGGAGAAACAAAAATGGGTAAGGAATAGTATCCGTTGATCTTCACTTTTGGTTTGACTCCATGCTAGGTAGGTGCCTTTCCTTTGTTACCTTATTTAATCTTCACAACAAGCCTATTAAGGCAGCTTGTATTACTTTCTTTTTACATATGAAAATTACAGTTTAGAGGGGTAAGAAACTTAAAGCTAAACTACGAAATAGTGGAACTAAGATTTAAAAACCAGGATTGTATGGCTTTCAGCATCATGCTCATCAACACTAATAAAAGAGAAAAATGGTAATTGGCGTACGACGATACCCTTTTCATTGGCTAATCAGGGCTATATGCAAATTAACTGCCAACTACGATTGGCAGTTAACTGCCAACAAGATGGCGGTTAATTTGCATATGTAGGCACAATGCAGGGAGGCAAAAGGGAAAGCAGGAAGAAGCCCCCTGCCACTGACAGTGATCGGAAACCCAGGGGGGAGCTAAGAGCTGGGGGGCAGGGCAAAGGCGGCCCTGGGGCCGCCTTTGCCCTGCCCCCCAGCCATGATCGGAGAATCGGGTGCCTTTTCCTCCCTGGCCAGTGATAGCAGGAAGTAGGGGTGGAGCCAGAGATGGGAGCTGGGCACGGTCGAAGCTGGCAGTCCCAGGAGCTAGGGGTCCCTTGCCTGGGCCTAAAGCGAAGCCCACAATCGCGGGGCCGCTGCCACTGCGGGTCCCCGATGCGCGGGCCGGACGCCTCAGCCAGAGGCGTCAGGCCTGGGCAAGGGGCCGATCCTGTGATTGGAGGGTGATGGGGGTCAATGCCTGAGGGCTCCCAGTATGTGAGAGGGGGCAGGCTGGGCTGAGGGACACTCCCCCCAGCCCCACACCCAGTGCACGAATTTCGTGCACCGGGCCCCTAGTTTTATTATACTATAGAGCCAAGAATTTGTACAGAATCTGTAACTTTTTGATTGATTACTGGCCATTTTCTTTCTTTGCTGATTCTAAAGGTGGGAAGAAAAGGTATATCAATATAGTCTGAACAGGTTGTGTAGGCTGGCTCAATGGATTAGAAATTAGTTGTGCCCTAAAATGCAGAGCAATTTTCTCTAGAGACATTACCGAGTTCTGGGGCAGCATAGAAGGGTGGGGGACAAAGCCTGAAAGGCAGAGAAAAATTAGTCACAGTCTACCACTGCTTAGGAAACAAAACTCTGCTTAGGGGAGGTCAGGGGTAAGGGGAGAGGATCGGCATCAAACACATGACTGGTCTCCCTGCTCAAGAAACTTGAACCTGCATGGAATGAAAGGCTAAAATGCCAAACTCAAAATATGCTAAGGATACAAGTTTTAGGGTAGAGGTGAACTGAATATTATTAAAACTTGCAACCCAGCTCAATCTTTTATTACACCAAAGTGACCATTTCCCTCACACTATCTCCCTAGTACAGAAAAGATGAGACCATTGATTTTCAAGGTAACTATGATACAGAATAATGAAAGTGTGGCTGCATTCCCCCTAAGATCAGGAGCCAGACAAGGATATCTATTCTTACAACTGCTAATCAATGTTGTCTGGAGAGTCTAGTCCAGTGATGGCGAACCTATGACATGCGTGTCAGAGGTGACACACAAACTCATTTTTTGGTTGATTTTTCTTTGTTAAATGGCATTTAAATATATAAAATAAATATCACAAAATTTAAGTCTTTGTTTTACTATGGTTGCAAATATCAAAAAATTTCTATATGTGACATGGCCCCAGAGTTCAGTTAGGGTTTTTCAAAATGCTGACACGCCAAGCTAAAAAGGTTCGCCATCACTAGTCAGTGTAGTAAAACACAAAAACTCTACAGAAAGAATCCAGATTGGAATGAAAGAATAATGTCTTCATTGCAGATGATATGACTGTCTAAGAAGAATTTCAGGAGTCTACAAAAAGGTTAATGAAACTAATAATTTGAACTTAGCAAATTATACCCTAACAAGGAAAAATAATTGAAAAATTTTAAACATATACCACTTAAAATAAACATAATAAATACTTATAGGTAAGTCTGAAAAAATATATCCAAGACATGTACACTAAAACTACATAGCATTGTTCAGAAAAATATTCAAAGACTTAAGAAAACAAGATACTGTTTCATGGGTCAGAAGATTAAGTATTTTTAAGATGCCAATTTCCCCAAATTGATCCATAAATTCAATGTAATCCAAACTAAAATTCCAATAGGACTTTTTGGTAGAAATTCACTAATTCTAAAATTCATATGAAATAGAAACAATCTAGAAAAGCAAAACAATTTTGAAAAAAAAGTAGTACAAAGTTTAAGAAGTAGCACCACCCAATTTTAAAATATAATTATAAAGCTACAATACTCAAGACAGTGTGGTATTAGCATCAAGATACACATAAAGATCAATGGAACAGAACAGAGCCAAGAAATAGACACATACATATACTGAAAACTGATTTCCAACAAAGGTCCAAAGGCAATACAGTGAAGAAAGAATAGTCTTTAAAACAAATGCTATTGAAGCAACTGGGTGTCTATATATGCAAAATAAAAAGAACTTCAATCCATACACTGCACCATATAAAAAAATGATCTCAAATGAATCATAGATTTAAACATAGAACTTAAACCTATAAAAGTCCTAGATAAAACATTGAAAAAAAATCTTTGTACATAGACTTAGGGAGACATACTAGGTATTACACCAATAGCATAATCCATAAAAGAATGAATTGGATTTTATTAAAATTAAAAACTTCTGCTCTTGAAAAGACTGTCAGAGGATGAAAAGACAGACCACTGGTTGGGAAAAATCTTCACAAAATATAAACTTGCAACCAGAATACATAAAGAATTCTCAAAACTCAACAATAAAAAACCAACTCAATAAAATAAAATAAAAACACGGGCAAAAGTTAGAAGACACTTCACCAAAGAAGATACACAAGTGCCAAATAAGCATGAAAAGATGCTCAATATCACTAATCATTAGGAAAATGCAAATTAAAGCCATAACGATAATATTAGAATCATTGAAGTAAAAATATTAACTAAATATTGACAAGGATGTAGCAGAACAAACTATCATGCATTGCTGGTGGTAGTGTAAAATAATACCATCATTTTTGAAAAGTTAAACAGATATATATCATATAGTCAAGCCACTCCATTCTTAGAAATTTTTACTCAAGAGAAAAGAGGATATATGTCTACAGCAAGACTCAAAAAGAATATTTATAGCAGCTTTCTTTATATAAACCAAAAGAGGAAATAACACAAATGTCCTTCAAATGTGGTACAGCTATGCAATAGAGTATTTATTCAACATTTAAAGGGAATGAACTATTAATCCAACAATATGGATGAACCTTGCAATAATTATGAGTAAAAGAAGACAGAAAAGAATACATACTGTATGATTCCATTTACACAGAATTCTAGAAAATACAAACTAACCTAAAGTGTCAGAAAGCTTATCAGCATTTGCCTAAAAGAAACAAGGAGATTACAAAAAGAAACAAGGAAACTTTTAAATGTTTAACAGATTCACTGACTTGATGTATACATGTATGTATGTGCTGACATGTGACCAAACTTACCAATGATATACTTTAAATATGTGCAGTTTACTGTATACCAACTACACCTCAATAAAGGTACTAAAAATATATATAAAAAATGTAAAGACGTTATTATCAAGATATATTGTATTTTAAGACATAAAACAAAACTTAACACATAAAAAGTGTGTTAAGGCATACCTCTCCATTTACTTACATCTTCTATTTTTTTTAGCATCTTGTAGTTTTTGCATACCATACAGATCATGCACATATTGTGTTAATTTTATATGCACGTATTCCTTTGTGTTTGGTGCTATTGTTAATGCTATTTAAAAATTTTTTAATTTCCAATTGTTCAAACTCACATTTTTAAATCCCAGGAATGGTTTTTCTGTAGATTTTTATGGGATTTTCTACAGAGATAACCATGTTGTCAGAAAACAGTGACAGTTTTATTTCGTGGTTTGTAATCTGCATACCTTTTATTTCTTTTACTCTGCTTTTCACTGGGTAGGATTTCCAGTAAATGTTGAATAGGGATGATATGAGTGGATTATTTGCTTTAGTCCTGATTTTCTCTATTGTTTCCTGTTTTCTTAATTTGTTTTATACAATACAGAAACATTTGTAAATCATATAGTTGAGGGGTCTTAGTATTTTAATGACTACATATATATACACTGAGTGGCCAGATTATTATGACCATCTGACGTTTGTAGGCAAATTAGCTATAATTTCACGCTGAAGTTGCTAGAGGCCAGACCATTATAAATAGGGAAGCAGGTTATTTATCACAGAAGTGATTTTTTTCTGAAGATATGGGTAAACAATGCGATTTAACAGCCTTTGAACGTGGGATATATTTGAACGTGAGTGGCCAGATTATTATGACCACCCCACCAATACTTCGTTGGGCCACCTTTTGCCTTTAATACTACGGCGATTCTTCTTGGCACTGACTCCACGAGATGTTGAAAGGTGATGCGAGGAATCTGACACCATGCCTGATGAACAGGACTGTCCAGTTCTATGAGATTTGATAGTTGTGGAACCAGCTGCCTGATGGCTCTTTTAACTTCGTCCCACAAATGCTCAATTGGATTGAGATCCAATGATTGTGGGGGGCACCTAAGCAAGATAAAGTCTCCCTCATGTTCTTGAAACCACTCGTGCACAGCACGAGCACCATGGCACGGCGCATTGTCTTGTTGGAAGAAGCCATCTCCGACACACGAAGGTGGCGACATAGGTAAACACCGGAGATCGCTGCCTCGCACAACCACTTCAAAAATACAAAAGACGGAACCGACATCACCCAGAACCACAGGAAGGCTGGCTGAGGGGAAATTCTACAACTAGAAGGAAAGAGAAAAGCATACCGAGACTCAGAGGAGGAGCAGTGCGGAAGCAAAATACTAAGGTGCGGAGGTGTGTGCGGAGCGGGCTGGTGGCTGAGGGCGCGGTTGTCGTTTTCAATCAGGAGGGAGTCTCAGGCTCTGAGCTCCAGTTCCGGGCGAGTCTCTGGGGACCCAGACTCAAACGGGAGAAGTGGGACTGTCTGGCATCGGTTGGAACTCGAGAGCAGCTTTCTCTCTGAGGTTTGCAACGGTTGCTGGGACACTGAGAGGCAGAGCCTCTGGGGAAGGGACTGAGAGCAGCCATAACTGCTCGCTCGGCCCGCCCTAGTGATCCCCTGGGACCCGCCCCACCCAAGCCTTGCAGGGAGGCATTTGCTGGTTAGCCTCAGGCAGAGGCTAGATTAGTGCCGCCCTAGAGATCCAGCACAGAAGTTCTCCCACTGCAGACACAGCTGATTCTCACAGCCAATTGGCCTGGAGGTCAAATCCCTCCCAGTGTTACCTACAACAATCAAGGCTTAGCTACAACAAGACTGCGCACAAAGACCACAAGGGGGTGCACCAAGAGTGTCTACCTCAGGTAATTGGGACACTTAGCACAGAAAGCCACTCTATCAACACAGTGAAGCACAAAAAATACCGAGACAAAGAAATAGGACACAAATGACAGAAATGGAGGAAAGCAGGCTGCTGGATATAGAATTCAAAAACCACACTTTTGAGGTCTTTCAAGAGTCTTCTAGAGACTGCTGACAAACTTAATGAGATGTACAAGAAATCTAATGAGACCCTCGATGTTGTGATAAAGGACCAACTAGAAATTAAGCATACACGGACTGAAATAACGAATACTATACAGACTCCCAACAGCAGACCAGAGGAGCGCAAGAATCAAGGCAAAGATTTGAAATATGAAGAAGCAAAAAACACCCAACCAGAAGAGCAAAATGAAAAAAGAATCCAAACATACGAAGATAGTCTAAGGAGCCTCTGGGACAGCTTCAAGCGTACCAACATCAGAATTATAGGGGTGCCAGAAGATGAGAGAGAGCAAGATATTGAAAACCTATTTGAAGAAATAATGACAGAAAACTTCCTCTACCTGGTGAAAGAAAGACTTCCAAGTCCAGGAAGTGCAGATAACCCCAAACAAAAGGAATCCAAAGAGGACCACACCAAGATACATCATAATTAAAATGCCAAGAGCAGAAGACAAAGAGAAAATCTTAAAAGCAGCAAGAGAAAGAAACTCAGTTACCTACAAGGGAATACCCATACGACTGTCAGCTGATTTCTCAACAGAAACTTTGCAGGCCAGAAGGGAGTGGCAAGAAATATTCAAAGTGATGAATACCAAGAACCTACAACCAAGATTACTTTATCCAGCAAAGCTATCATTCAGAATTGAAGGTCAGATAAAGAGCTTCACAGATAAGGAAAAGCTAAAGGAGTTCATCACCACCAAACCAGGATTATATGAAATGCTGAAAGGTATCCTTTAAGAAGAGGAGGAAGAAGAAAAAGGTAAAGATACAAATTATGAACAACAAATATGCATCTATCAACAAGTGAATCTAAGAATCAAGTGAATAAATAATCTGATGAACAGAATGAACTGGTGATTATAACAGAATCAGGGACATAGAAAGGGAATGGACTGATTATTCTTGGGGGGAAAGGGTTGTGGGAGATGCGGGAAGAGACTGGACAAAAATTGTGCACCTATGGATGAGGACAGTGGGTGAGGAGTGAGGGCGGGGGGTGGGGTGGGAACTGGGAGGAGGGAAGTTTGGGGGGGGGAAAAAGAGGAACAAATGTAATAATCTGAACAATAAAGATTTAATTTTAAAAAAAACACAAAAAACGAAGCCATCTCCATTGGAATACGCCATCAACATGATAGGATGAACCTGATCAGCAATGATACTTAGGTATGTTGTGCTATTCAGACGTTGTTCCACATGAATTAAAGGGCCCAAATCTGCCCAACCGGTTTGGCTCAGTGGATAGAGCATCGGCCTGCGGACTCAAGGGTCCCAGGTTCGATTCCGGTCAGGGGCATGTACCCTGGTTGCGGGCACATCCCCAGTGGGGGGCGTGCAGGAGGCAGCTGATCGACCTCTCTCAGCGATGTTTCTAACTCTCTATCCCTCTCCCTTCTTCTCTGTAAAAGATCAATAAAATATATATTTAAAAACAAAAAAAAGGGCCCAAATCATGCCAGGAAAACATGCCCCAAACCATAATACTGCCCCCACCAGCTCGAAGGGTTGTACTCATGCATGTGGGGTGCATGCTTTCATGCATTTTCCACCAAATTCTCACTCTGCCATCTGCATGATGCAACTGCAAACGTGATTCATCGGACCACATGACTTTTTTCCAATGCTCGACTGTCCAATCCTTGTGTTCCTGTGCGAATTGGAGACGTTTTATCTTGGTAACTGCAGACAGCAAAGGTGTTTGAACAGGCCTTTGGCTTCCATATCCCATACGATGCAGTGTACAGCTAATTTGCCTACAAACATCAGGTGGTCATAATAATCTGGCCACTCACGTTCAAATATATCCCACATTCAAAGGCTGTTAAATCGCACTGTTTACCCGTATCTTCAGAAAAAAATCACTTCTGTCGTGGTAAACAACCTGCTTCCCTATTGATAATGGTCTGGCCCTCTAGCAACTTCAGCGCGAAAGTATAGCTAATTTGCCTACAAATGTCAGGTGGTCATAAAAATCTGGCCACTCCGTGTGTGTGTGTGTGTGTGTGTGTGTGTGTGTGTGTGTGTGTGTCCTATAATAATAAAAGAGGAACATGTAAATTGACCGTCCCTCCAATACACTCACCAGCCAATCAGGAGTGAGTATGCAAATTAACCCAACAAAGATGGCAGGTTAATTTGCATGCACAGGAGCTGGGTGGAGAGCAGAGTGGGAGAGCTGGCAGCTTGGGGAGACGTGGCTCCCTGGGACGCTCCCCCTAAGCTGCTGGGTGGAGAGCAGAGCGGAGAGCCGGCGGAGAGTGGAGCAGCTTGGGGAACTTGGCTCCCCAAGACGCCAGACCGAGAGCAGAGAGGGAGAGCTGGCAGCTTGGAGGACTTCGCAGAGTGGGAGGCCGTGGGACGAAGACAGAGCAGGAAGGGAAAACCAAGAGCGCAGAGAGCACCAGGAATTCTGGGAATAGTAGTTCTGGTGGCAGCCCCAGGACTGGAAGTGGAAGCCCAGAGCGCAGGGAGCACCAGGAATGCTGGGAATCGTAGTTCTGGTGGCAGACAGCTCTCCTAGACACTAGAGCAAAGTGAGCCTGGAGCAAGTTACTGTTGCGGTGAGGAATGGAGGGAAAGCAAAGGTGAGAGACATAAGTAAAATCAGAGTGTCTAGGAATAATTAAAGTGAAGTTATCCTAAACGTTCCAGGAAATCTCCACCAATGAATCAAAGAAAAGAAAAATGCCTCTATTATTCTGTGAGCAACAAACCAAACTGAGTTGAGGTCTCAGACAATTCGTTCATATGATTGCAAAGACAGAAAGAAACTCCCAGATTGGAGAGGGCCCCCTGAGGGCTCCAGATTGGAGAGGGTGCAGGTCGGGATAAGGGACCCCCATACCCCCAGTGCATGAATGTCGTGCACCGGGCCTCTAATACACACACACACACACACACACACACACACACACACACACACAAAAGGCTACTATGCTAAGTGTCTGACTGTCCAACCAGTCACTATAACGCGCACTGACATCCAGGGGGCAGACTCTCAACACAGGAGCTGCTGTGACTCGCACTGGCCATTTACAGAGAAACGGCACCACGGACCTAGCGTCGACAAAGCAACATTCGGCTTCTCCTAAGTGGGACACAGATCCCGTCACCACCCTGGAGCAACACCCCACCAAATCATAGCCGATGCTGCCAAGACCCAATGGCACAAAATGCAGCCCACAGCCTAGCCCAGCCCAGCCCAGAAATGGTGGCTGTGGGCAGCGGGTAATGACATCACATAGCAACGCCCATCTTCCTCTCCCTAGCAACTAGCCTCCTTGGAGTTTCTTCAGCCTATGAACACAACTTGCTTTATAGCCAGGTGGAAACATTTTACACTTTAACCAAATGTCTGTGAAGCCTTTTCCCGTGCCTCATCTCATTTGATCGTCACAGAAGTCCTGGAGTAGGTAGATAGGAGACTTGGTGAAATCCTATTTTCATTAGCCGGAAAAAGGAGATTTAGAAAGCTTAGAAATTTGACCCGGCTAAAAAGAAGTAAGAAATGGTAGACCTTGAAAATGACTTCAGGTTTTCTCATTGCACAAAATATAGTCAAACACTGCTGCAGTTCAATATTTTACCCTTTGTTCTCCCTGTGTGCTCTATAATAATAATCTGCCTTGTGTTTATATTTATTGCTGTGTTGCTGACAATTACCTGAAAGAAAAGTTGGGGTGCTTCACTGGGCTGGAAAAAGTTTAGCTAAATCAGAAAGCAGGTCTAATTAAGCAAGTATATCTATATATATATATATAAATCTCTCGCTAGTGCCAATCGCACACGTGTGTTTCGATCTGTCATTGTCGATCGTGAATTTGGTTGACACTTCTATTATAAAGAAAGGGCGAATGGCAATATCAAAATATTTCTTCTAATTAATTTCCTTTCATTGTGCATGAATCCGTGCACCAGGCCACTAGTATGTTTTATAATTGGCTCTCTTTAGAATCCTATGTATTTTATACATTTAAAATACATTAAATCTTGTAAAGTACCAATAAACATTATTCTAAGAAATTGTTCATAGGCTTCCGGAGACTACCAGAGGTGTCCATGACAAATAAAAGATTAAAAATCCCACCCTAGCCATTTTACTCATTGTTTAGAGCAGCCGTGGGCAAACTACGGCCCGCGGGCCGGATCCGGCCCGTTTGAAATGAATAAAACTAAAAAAAAAAAAAAAAAAAAAGACTGTACCCTTTTATGTAATGATGTTTACTTTGAATTTATATTAGTTCACACAAACACTCCATCCATGCTTTTGTTCCGGCCCTCTGGTCCAGTTTAAGAACCCATTGTGGCCCTCGAGTCAAAAAGTTTGCCCACCCCTGGTTTAGAGCATTGGCGCTCTAACTGAAGGATCACAGGTTCAATTCTGGTCAAAACATGTACCTTCGTTGCAGGCTCGATCCCTGACCCCAGTCAGGGTGTGTGCGGGAGACAACCAATCGATATGTCTCTCTCACATCGATGGTTCTCTCTGTCTCTTCCTGTCCCTTTCATTTTCTCTTAAAATATCTTTGGATGAGGGTTAACAAGAAAAAGAAAAAAAGGTTAAAAATCATGCTGTAAATTACCCTGCTCCTATCTTACAAAGCACCGCTTTTTCAGGGTCTCTAATACCCTTCATACATGTATGAAGTGTCACCCTCTCCATGATTATATAGTTGACACCCAGAACAGAGAAATGAATAGCTTTTTTTAAGCAATAATCATAATTATTTATGTTTACTAGATAGTAGAGACCATATAAAATTAAATGTATCAAATAAAAATTCCATCTAACCACCTATATAGAGAGACCTTAAGTCAAATACTACAATGTCAAATGAAATATACTTTCTGAAACTACAATGGGAAAAGCCTGAAAATATCAATCTACCTTATTCCCAAATAAAAAAAAAAGTTTAATGAAAACATCTGAAAAATGATCTTAAGTTGCTAAAAACGTGGAGAATATGAAGTTTACTTTTTGTTTTCTCAATCCTATACTGTGCACACATTACAGTATCTTGTTTACTCATTTAAAATGTGAAAAACAGAGGATATCAAATGATGAATGGATAAAAAAACTGTGGAACATTTACACAAGGTAATACCACTCAGCTGTAAAAAGGAAGGAAATCTTACCTTTTGTGACAGCATGAATGGACCTGGGAAGTATTATGCTAATTGAAATACCAGTCAAAGAAAGACAAATACCATATTATTTCACTTACATGTGGAATCTAATGAACAAAATAAACTAACAAACAAAACAGAAACAGACTCAGATACAGAGAACAGATTGACAGTTGTCAGAGGGGAGGGGGTTGGGGGACTGAGTGAAAAAAGTTAAAAGATTAAACCAAAAAACGAACAACAAAAAAATCAACTCATAGACACAAAGAGTAAGGTGATTACCAGAGGGAAAAGGAGACTTCAGGGGGATGTAGAAGAGGATAAGGGGGGGGGGCGGGGGGGGGGGATAAATGGTAATGGAAGAAAATTTGACTTTGGATGGTGAACACACAATATATAGATGATGTACTATAGAATTGTACACTTAAAACTTATATAATTTTATTAACCAATATCACCCCAATCAATCCAATAAAAACTTTTAAAAAGTAAAACAACAAACGAACAAAAAAGAGAATTTCAAATGAATCCTTGGGTTAAATGACAGAAAAGTTTAAACCAAGTGATATACAGTAGTCATTTAGACAACAGAAACACCCAAACAGTTGGAAGTGAGAGGATTAAACTACAAGAGCTACAAATTCAACTACAAATCCAATAACAACCAAAATTTTAAAAAGTTTAAAAATCAAAAAATTCTACAGTCTGAAGATGATCTGGTGAAAATAGAAATTATCTCCTTCTTATCAATAAGAAGTACTAGTTTAAAAATATTTTCAGTAGAAATATACCTTATTTTATAACGAAAATCACGGGACAAACAGAATTTTCTTTTCTATATTCCTATCATTTGAAGACAAAATGAAATGTAGCCACACAATTATAGTCATTCAATTTCAACTTAACAGTATTTCATTTTTATACATATAATTACCATAATTTTAAAAAACTTTAACAAAAATGTAATACATTCAATTGATACCAGTTTTTTATGTCGCTACCAACATCTTGAAAATTTTACTATAAGTACTCAAATTACAACACTTTAGATCATATTTTCTGATTACAAAATCATTATGTACTCATCACAGGAAACTTGTAAAATACAAAAGAAAGAAAACAGAATTCCCCATAATCTTACCAATTATAAATAGGCATTGTAATAATTTTATTTCTTTTATGGGAAGTATCTTATATATTAATAAAAATGCTACTAATCAATATTAGACCCTTACTTTGAGCTACTTAGCTAAGAGCTTTAAAAATACTATTTCATGCCCTAACCGGTTTGGCTCAGTGGATAGAGCGTCAGCCTGTGGACTGAAAGGTCCCGGGTTTGATTCCGGCCGAGGGCATGTACCTTGGTTGCGGGCACATCCCCAGTAGGAGGTGTGCAAGAGGCAGCTGATCGATGTTTCTAACTCTCTATCCCTCTCTCTTCCTCTCTGTAAAAAATCAATAAAATATATTAAAAAAAAATACTATTTCATTTTATCCTTACAACAACCCTGTTTCAGGTGAATATTTCCATTTTACAGATATGTCAACAAGAATTTAAAGAGGTTAGGCAATATGCCTAAGGTCACAAAAATAAGTGGTACAGCTGAATCCAGCATTTTAAATTATTATTCTATGCCACCATCAATATTTACATACATAGAATGCTGTATTCTACCTACTCTAAAGCAATTTTAGATGGCTATTTAATATAAACAGCATGTGAGCATACCATAATTTAATTAATCACTCCTCTACTGGATCAGATTATTTTTATATAGTATTCAGGATAGGATGACTCATTCAATACAAAAAAAAATACAGATAAATGCAAGACTTGCTTGTCTACTTCTAAATTTATATTAAAATATATAATTCAACTTACTCTTTTACTGAGACAAATAACTGGCCACATACTGCAACCTAATGTGCAGCAGCAACAAAGGCAGCCACAAAGTAGCCAACGTACATTAACGGGAAGGTTCTTCTTAAGACAACTGTTAACTCTGTTGATGCTGGCTTTAAATTCTTCAGGCGCTACCTAAAAAAAAATTAAGAAATAACAACACTGCAATATTAATGTCAATACACATATGCATCATTAGCATAAATCTTTTTCCTAATTTGTTAGGAAAAGACTTCAATTTTGAGGTGTATAAATAGTATCTAAATAATTAACAGACACTCACTTTTCCAGTTAATGAAGAAGGGAATTCTGATTCAAATTTGTTGCTCAGTCCAAATCTATTTTAAAAAGGAGAAAAATGTTACTGCATGTCACTGCTGCACAAAATAGACCATTTAACTAAATCAAGGGTCAAGTAAATAGCAGCTTCATATACAGAATTACCACAAAAGATTGAGACACAAAAACATTCTAATCAGCAAGATATGAAATGCAACAAGCAATTTAAGCAGCTGAATCAAAACTTTTGTATAATAAGAGGCTGAGATTAACTTGTTTGGGGTTATCTTTGCGAAACAAATATTATATAATGAAAAACAACACAATGTTTAAATGTTCAAATTTGTCAAAATTATGAAGGTTCTTCCAACTAAGAAACAAAGCTAAAATCTCTATTAATTACTCTTTAGGTCAAGAGTATTTGTTAACACTCAATATTAGCGTAACATGTCTAAAAATGCAAACTGATTAATTAACACTTTCTGAGATCTACACTATTACAGCCAGAGAATGCAAAAACACCTGAAACAATGTGGTAGCTGGCCTGGCTATTTAAACTTTCAAATTTTAAGATATTTGCTATCTATACTCCCAAAGAAATGAAACCCAAGTAGTGCATTTTAATATCCTTAAGTGTTTAAATGTCTGAAAAGATCATGAGAATTGACTGAGCACATGACTACTTCTTCACATAAGTTATTAGGTAAGAATAAAATAAATACTAAGACACATTGGCAATAGCAGATCATCCTGGAAATAAATATTGAGATTCTTCAATATGATGACTTTTGTTGGACCCTAGAGCCAAAATTCTTTTAGTTTCATTGAGAGATAATTGACACATAATGTATTAAAGTGTACAACACAAGGGTTTGATACGTGTGCATATTATTAAATGATTGCCAAATGAATTTAGTTAATATCACCTCACATAGTTACAAAAAATTTTTTCCTATGATGAGAACCCTTAAAATTCACTGTCTTAACAATCCTTAAATAGACAATACTGTACACTGGGTAGCTGGCACTGGTAAAAGGGATCCCCTGAGATTCTGTATTAAACAGCTGGCTAGATTAGGAATTTCTTATTCAACCATCTAGTAGAGCTGGACAGGGAAATCAGATGAATAAGGCAGATTGTGTGAAGGCAATAAGAAATGATGGGGCTTAGCTGCCGGGAGGGGAGGGGAAAGGAGAGGAAGGGAAGGGAAGAGAGACCAGATCCAGCTGATTACTGTCAATCTAGAAGGCAGACCCACTTTTGACAGACTGTATGATTTTCTTTTTCCAAGAGGAGTTGGAAATCCAGATTCCTATGCACTTTCCCATCTCTAAAACACTGTGCAAGTCAAATAAAAAACTTCTGTGGGTCAGGTTGTGGTTTGCATCATGTCTAGACTTCCCTACCTGTGAACAGTGGGTTCTGAGACCATTTCTTTTATCATCTTAAGTACTTTCATATACTATTTAATAGCAGCATTGAAATAACATTAATCTATCTTTAAAAATAATGGATACTATTTACAAAAAAGATTACATTACCTAGGTCCAAGCCCAAGTTCTTTTCACACTAAACATAAACTGGCAACCATTACTGTTTAATGTAATTATGGCACTAATGCCATTCTCTTTCTAAGATTGGACGATTGAGCAAAACCTATTTTCTGTCTATGCAGGGGCCTCAGAGCAATGTGGTTCTACTGGAAAAAGCCTCCAGATAACCCTCTTCCAATCTTAAAGATCCTCCCAGGAAGAAGAGGTGTGAAGAGCTTGCTGATAGTTTTCAGTGAGGTCTCTACGATAATGTAATTCCTTTTCATCTATTTCCTTTAAGGAAATATTCAACAAATGTTTGCATATTCAACATTCTTAATATAAACTTCCTTCTCTTACATGATCTCCCTCAGTCTGGAGGTTTTCTCCTTCAATCAATAGTTTCCATTTCAATCAGGTTTATTATTGCAATTAATTAACCATCTCCTTCCAACTGGTCTTTGACATTTTCTATAAAAGCAATAACCAGATACCTCCAAGTCTCCCAAAGAAAAAGGTCCTCCTTACAGTCCCAGCGATTATATATTTAAAGCAGAGAATACCTATAATTTGCTAGTTAATATGCTAAGTTGAAGACAGCAGTCCAGTATGAGTTTCAACCCTAATTTCCTTTCTTTCCAGAGCCTACTTCCTCATTGGGTGAGTGGCTGAATGTTGATGCTTTGCTCAGGGAGCACTATGAGCTAACTGCCCTGCTGTGCCAGGAGCCGGTCCATGCTTGCTGTTTCAAGGGACCTGGCATATATGGCATACGGTTCTTAATATGTTTGCTCACCTTCTTGGCGCTGTGTTTTAACCAAGGTCACCTCTCCGAGAAAGGTTGAATCCCCAGGTAGGGATTTTCCCCTGAAGTTAGGGAGGGAATAAAACCCCTCAACTAAGTGCCAGGCGGGTAATTAATCACTTTAACTACGAACAATCATGCTTAAGCTACATAATCTTTACTCCCTGGAATGGAGATAAGAAACGCCCTAACCTTTGTAATAGAGATTGATAGGATTGAATCAACTGGTATAAATACAGATGTAACAAGACAGCAAGACACAGAACTCAGAAGACAGAACTGAGAACACAGGGCTTGGAAGACAGGACCAAGAGAGACAGAGCCTAGGCACAGAACCTACACAGAACGTTCTCTAGAGACAGAAGAACTTCGCTGGCGAGAGCATGCCGGAGGATCCTGGACCGGGACTGGCCTCGGAGCCTAGAGGCGGAGCCTGGCGAGAGAGCATGGCAGGGGATCCTGGACTGAACCTGACTGCGGAAATTGGCAAGAGAACCTGACTAGAATCTGGTGACTGAACCTGGCTGGACCTGGACAGAACCTCTCTGGAGATCCGAAGCAGAACCTCTCTGGAGATCCAGACCAGAACTTGGCTGGAGATCCTGGCTAGAGATCCTGGCTAGGCTGCTGATCAACTGAACACTGTCTCCATGTCCTTCCTTCTTCGCCGACTCCGTCTACGCCTTTGGGAACCCCTGGACCTGCTGGGGTTGGACCCCGGCACTGCTGTTCCTGCAAGCAGAGCTTTAAGGCAGGCTAGTAGTTAGTTATTTTTCCAAGTTAAGAACTGGTAATTTCAAGAATTCTTTTGGCACTCAGTTCCTTTTCTCACACATTTTGTTAGTTTGTATCTTAAGAACAGATAGTAATTCTTCCTCTTCCTTCATCTCACCCCCAAAGTAATGTCCCAGGAAAGATGAAAAGTAACATGATTCACACTAGAAGAGAGTGTTCAGCTTTTCCAGCAACCATTAATTCAGTTTGGTGCTGATAATTTTCCATTCTCCCTTGCTTGTGTTTCTACCAGCTAAACAAGAATACCTGAAAGAAGGGTCAAGAAAATGCTGCTGTTAGGATACAAAATCAACACCAAGAAATCTATGGCATTTCTATACACCAATAGTGAACTTACAGAAAGAGAGACTAAAAGAGCAATCCCATTTACCATCACACCAAAAAAATTAAGATACCTAGGAATAACCCTAACTAAAGAGGTAAAGGACCTCTAGTCAAAAAACTACAGGATGTTGAAAAAAAAGATAGAGGAAGACATAAACAGATGGAAGAACATACCATGTTCATTGATTGGTAGAAGCAACACCATTAAAATGTCCATACTACCCAAAGCAATCTATAAATTCAACGCACTTCCCATTAAAATACCAACAGCATATTTCACAGACCTAGAACGAACTCTCCAAAAATCCATCTGGGATTGAAAAAAAAAAAGACCCTGAATAGCTGCAGCGATCCTGAGAAAGAAGAACAAAGTAGGTGGGATCTCAGTAACTGATCAAGCTGTATTACAAAGCCACTGTTCTCAAAACTGCCTGGTACTGGCACAAGAACAGACATATAGATCAATGGAATAGAATAGAGAGCCCAGAAATCGACCCGAACCAATATGCTCAATTAATATTTGACAAAGGAGGCAAGAACATACAATGGAATCAAGATAGTCTCTTCAATAAATGGTGTTGGGAAAATTGGACAGATACATGCAAAAAAAATGAAACTAGACCACCAACTTACACCATACACACACAAAAACTCAAAATGGATGAAGGACTTAAATGTAAGATGGGAAACCATAAAAATACTAGAGGAATCCAAAGGCAACAAAATCTCAGACATATGCCGAAGCAATTTCTTCACCGATACAGCTCCTAGGGCATTGGAAACTAAAGAGAAAATAAACAAATGGGACTACATCAAAATAAAACGCTTCTGCACAGCAAAAGAAACCATCAACAAAACAACAAGAAAGCCCACTGCATGGGAGAACATATTTGCCAATGTTATCACTGATAAGTGTTTAATCTCCAACATTTATAGGGAACTCTTACAACTTAACAAAAGGAAGATAAACAATCCAATAAAAAAAAAATGGGTAAAGGACCTAAATAGACACTTTTCAAAAGAGGACATTCAGAAAGCCAAGAGACATATGAAAACATGCTCAAAGTCACTAATCATCCGAGAAATGCAAATCAAAACAACAATGAGGTATCATCTCACACCTGTCAGAATGGCTACATCAACAAATCAACAAACAACAAGTGCTGAAGAGGATGCGGAGAAAACAACACTCCTGCACTGCTGGTGGGAATGCAGACTGGTTCAGCCACTATGGAAGACAGTATGGAGTTTCCTCAAAAAGTTAAAAATGGAATTCCCATTTGACCCAGTGATCCCACTTCTAGGAATATATCCCAAGAAACCAGAAACACCAGTCAGAAAGGATATATGCATCCCTATGTTCATAGCAGCACAATTTACCATAGCAAATATCTGGAAACAGCCTAAGTGCCCATCAGCAGATGAATGGATTAGAAAACTATGGTACATCTACACAATGGAATACTATGCTGCTGTAAAAAGGAAGGAATTCTTACCATTTGCAACAGCATGGCTGGAACTGGAGAGCATTATGCTAAGTGAAATAAGCCAGTCAATGAAAGAAAAATACCACGATCTCACTCATTTATGGATAATAAGGACCATTATAAACTGATAAACAAAAATAGATACAGAAGCAGAGCAGCCTCAAACAGGCTGTCAAAACTACAGTCAGAAGGCTGGGGAGGGTTGGGGGGCGGTAAGAGATCAACCAAAGGACTTGTATGCATGCATATAAGCATAACCAATGGACATAAGACACTGGGGGGTAGGGGAGGCCGGGGGATTGTCAAGGGGGTGGTGGGGAAAGGAGACATGTGTAATACTCTTTGTAATACTTTAAGCCAGGGGTCCTCAAACGTTTTAAACAGAGGGCAGTTCACTGTCCCTCAGACCATTGGAGGGCCGGACTATAGTTTAAAAACTATGAACAAATTCCTATGCACACTGCACATATCTTATTTTGAAGTAAAAAAACAAAATGGGAACAAATACAATATTTGTATTTGCATGTGGCCCGCGGGCTGTAGTTTGAGGACCCCTGCTTTAAACAATATAAAAATAATAAAAAAAGAAAATGCCGCTGTTAGTGGCCTTAGAGTCTATTCTCCCCAACAAATTCCAACAGCAATTTGCTTTCCCTTTTTAAAATTTCTAAATATTCAAGTGAAATACTTCATGACTACAGGCAGAATGGGCAAAGATAATCAGGTACCCTTTCCTCATCTCCATTTGAAATATAGTACTCTGCTGCAGGGGTATTTAAATGTTTGGTGTCAGTACCTCTTTGCTTTTTTAAATCCTTGAGGACCTCAATGACCTTTCAAATGTATGTGGTTTACATTTATTGATATTTTGGATTAGATATTAAAATTAAGACATCTGAAACATTTTAAAATTTTATCATAAATTTTATATAGCCCATTATATGCTAACAAAAATAACACTTTTATGCAAAATGCCTGTTTTTCAACACAAAAATCTTTAGTGAGGAACGTATCTTACATTTTCATGTATCTTTTTAACATCTGACAATGGAACAGAGCTGGATTCTCACATCTCTTTCTGCATTCAATCGGTGATATGCTCTTTGGTTAATGTTGATGAAGAAAATTGGGCCTTGCCAGATATGTCATTTAAAATTATACTTACTATACCAGGCGAGAGCCTGAGTGGATGATAAAATTATATTTACTATACCAAAACCTGACAGATGGCAGTCTCTTATGGTTCTGCAAAGAGGAAGCTAAAAGTCTATCAATGAACTTTTAACACTCTTCTAAATTTAAAATCTATTGGCATATATTTTGAGTGAATTTTTTTTACCCAGACCTGATTTTGTAACTTCATTCATTAGTCAAATGCTGACATACTTTATTTTATAATATAGGAATCATCATATTCATTAATATGATCACTGACCTCATCAGAAAGGTCTTTACGTATTGGGAAGCTGTCCAGCTCACATTGGCAGATACAAATTTTCCAAAATTCTAATTTTCCTCTGATATGTTGAAATTTTTATTGACAACAAATGCTATAAGTTGTTTTCCTTGAAATGACAGTCTTGCTTTATTTTTTAAAAAAGGGGGGGACAGCGGGGGCTGAATGTTATTTAGCACTACATAAACACAAGAAAAAATAAGCTACCACCTATACCTTAAAAACTGACTTCAAACCCTATGAATAGATGGCTTTTTCCCCTCGCTTTGAGTGTTACTAGTGAAAATAAACAATGGCTATGAAGTGTAATAGGTATCCTTGGTATATAAAAGCAATAAAGGCGGAAGAAGGAAAAATGCAGGGAAAGTAGATTAAGAGAAGAAGGAAAGAGGGAGATAAGAAAAAAAAAGAAAGTTTGGATTGGCCAACTGCTACCAACAACTGTTTTATTTATTATCCAATACCTATTAATTGCCAGCCTCTTAGTATGAAAGAAAATGACGTGCTATAAATACACCTATTATTATTGCCTAAAAGACCTTTTCTTGAATCATGGCTAAAATACTCATGACCTTGGAATTGATAAAATACATAAACTATTTTCAAAGAATGGCAATATGCCAGAGATAAAATGCATTGAACTTAACATATTTTACTCTTACCTATTACAATTTACAAGTCTACTTAGTATTCCCAGAAAAGAGAAGTCTTTGAAATCACAACTATTAAACACCTTTTATGTAACATCTCATGATCACAAGGTCCTACAAAAAAAGACTTATCTCACTTTTTAAAAAAATTTTTAAAGAAAGCATGCACAAGTCAAATTTTTTACTTTTATATAACTTGAGGTAATTTTGAAAGTTCATGTAATATACCTGGTAAAGCTTTGCAAAGGGACTGTAACTTCACACCAAAATCTAAGTGGCATTTTGAAACAGGCTTGTTTTACCCATATCCTACCTACTGCCATTTCACAGTCACCTGGTTCCTACAATCTGTAGCCATAACTCAAAGTGTAAGCCACTCCAATCTGATCCCCTGCACTCTCATCTTCATCCAATTCAGAATCTCCCCTTCCTGATAGATCCTTCCTCTTCCAAACTCCTTTTAAGATTTAATCTGTTTTATCTCCTACCTAGTTACCTCCTTGTATCTCTTAAAAATTCTTCCTTCACTTTAACCAAAAAAATCTTGTTGAAATGACACTTTCCTTAGAAATCCTCAATTATAGCTCATTCCCTGGAGTCCATCTTCCAGACTCTTATCTCCCACGTTACCATAATACCTGATTATATTCTCTCTTTACATCTTTATCATATTTTATTATAATTATGTTAACAAGCCTAACTTCCAACTCTGATAAACACTGAGTTATTTATGGGTAGGTATGGTACTATAATTATCTTTATACCTCAAACATATGGCCCAATGCCAGACAAAAATATTCAATATTTGCTGAATCAATCAATCAATTTTCAAACCAGAAAAAAATGTCCAATTTCACTACCTCCTCATTGTAGTCTTCCACACCACTGTTTCTCTTCCTCTAATGCCCATGAATCCTGATTTATACCACATTATTCCAAGTCCCAACTGTCATTGTCAGACTTCCAGGTCACTCTGTGTTGGGGGCCCACAAGACCAACCTCAGATTCAATGACTGATTAGACTCACAGGACTCAGCATATAGTTGCACTCACAGCTAGATAGATTTATTACAGCAAAAGGAAAATACACATAGAGTGATAGACACAGACTGGGGGGGGAGGACATGTGCTGGGGGGTGGGGACGCCTGGAGGAGAGGTCAATGGGGGGAAAAAGAGACTTTTGTAATACTTTAAACAATAAATGAATAAATAACAACAAAGATACATTACAGATTTAAAAAAAAAAAAAAAAGACACACTGTGGTGAAATACAGAGAAAACCAGAAGCAAGCTTGCAAGAGTCTCTTCTCAGTGAAGACACATAGGATGTGCTTAATTCCTCCGCTACAGTAAACCCTCAATTTTGTAGACCTAGGTTTAACGAACGTCAGATTTAATGAACAAAATTTCTGGTCTATATGTCATATGTGGAAATTAACACCCTGTTAATTTTAAAATTTTCTTAACAAGTTTTTTTTATAATTAACAGGTTATTTTTTTGTTATTGCTTCACTGTTATTTTTAACAAATGTTAGTAAATAGGTCATATGTTGGAAAAAACACTGTAGTAATTTCGCCAACATAAATATTACATAGTCTACATGTAAAATCCAAGAGTCATAAACAATGTTGGGTGAATGATTAGCACGTGATCACATCACATTTCACACGGTAATTGGTTCTGTCCCGTGCTGTGACTTCTGTAGCAGTTTCAACTCATGTAGGCTTATGTTCCCAAGTGTGCTAAGCCACGCCCCAGCCATGTGCATCTTTTTACTCACTGTGACTAGTGAATGTACATTTACTAGTCCTATTCAGTATAAATTGAAAATTACAGTAATATACATAGAAAACTTTTCTGTGAAATTAAACTTTTCATACATACTTAATTTTAATTATACAAACCTGTTTACATAAGTAAAAACACATTAAAAAAAAAAACCACGTTAAAAAACAACAACAAACCACGTGAACCAACTAACTTATCAATTTTCAACATACACAATTCAGAAAACCTACTTTATTATATAACTAGTAGCCCGGTGCACAAAAATTTGTGCGGGGGGGTGGGGGGGAGAGTCCCTCAGTTATTAAACATTTATCAGCACAACACTGACCACATTGGTGGTGGAGGTCTTGTCAGAATGTATTATATTATGCAGATGAAAATCTATTTAAACAGATTTGATGTAGATATTTTCAAAGATGGAAGAATTGTCCCTGTAACTGTCATCATTGCAAAGTTTGCAGTCCCCATATGGATTGCTGGATATAATAAGTCATGCGCTGTCCCTGTCCTTTGTAGCCTTTGTTACCTTAAAGACTCTAGTTTTCCATTTATATGTTTAAGTACCAACCTTACCAGCTTAAAAATGTAAGCTTTTAATACTGTTCCCTCTGTTCTGTATTCTTCCGATGAAAAGTGGAGTTGGACTGCAGCACAGGAGAGAAATTCAGAAGGGGAATATTGAAGTAATGACTGCAGTAGGAGAAGAGGGAACCTATTTCCCTGGCCACAGGCGCTGGCAGCTTCTCCAGGTGGCTGCAGCCTGGGACCTCGGGCGGGTGGCTTGTCCGTCCCCTGGGCTGCAGCCAGCCGCAGGCGCTGGCACCTGGACCAAAGGTGGGCGGCTTCTTCTTCTGTGCTTCCAGGGAGGGCAGTCAGTTATGTGTATATGTGGATGTTTTTCTTTCTTTCCTTCCTCTCCCCTCCCAGGAGGTCATGGTTCGATTTCCAGTCAGGGCACATGGCCAGGTTGCAGATTGCAGGCTTGATCCCTAGTAGGGAGCATGTAGGAGGCAACTAATTGATAATTCCCTCTCAGCATTAATGTTTCTCTCTCTCCCCTTTCCCTTCCTCTCTGAAATCAATAAAAATATATTAAAAGATAAAATCAGTAAAACAAAAAAAACAAAAAACAAAAAAAAATCAGTAAAACATATCCTCGGATGAAGATTTAAAAAAAAAAACTTACAAAATTATAATCTTCAAGGATACAATTAGATAGTAGGTAGTCTATAAAAAATATTCATACCCTTTAGTAATTCTCATTCTAAAAATGTATCAGAAGGAAATAATTACAGTGGCACAGATATGTTAATGAAGAATCAAGTATTCTGCAGTATTATTTTGGTAAGGGAGTATTAAAGACATTTTATTTCATTTGTTTTCTTAAAGTAGTATGTTTTTCCAGCAGATGTATAGTAAGTAGTTGCTAAGTAAATACTTTAAATGTGTTTTTATAGTATACATCATATTTTCTTTCTATTTGAATGTTTTAGTTGGTATTAACTAGGTATTTTATTGTAAGTAAATAGGGAGTCTTGGGTTCACCAATCAATAGTTTTCCTGAATGCATTTCAACCTTTTCTGTAGTTCAAGCCCAGTCCTTTTTACTTGCATTTTTATTTCTTCTATGTTCCTTATATGCTTCATATTATTGTGTTAGGATTCACTAATGCATTGTTATTTTGAATTAAGATATATTTTGAATTAAGGGTGAATTTTACCTTTTAAATGCAGACCTGCAAGAATCTGTTTCAATGTGTTTTATTCTGTGATTATTTTTCTTACCTTCTAAATGTTGATGTTATTTTAACAGTGGTTTTTAAAACAACAGAAATGTACTACAGTTGTATTAATCATAATACATCAATATGAAAGAATACTATACAGTTCAAAACAATGTGAAGTATAGAATAACTGTTACTCTGAGTGCCTGACTAGCAGCTAGCTCCCTATGCTCTAGCAAATTAAAACACAAATGGGCATCTGCTTTAAGAACAGCTAATCCGCCCTAGCCGGCTTGGCTCAGTGGATAGAGCATTAGCCTGTGGACTGAAGGGTCCCAGGTTCGATTCCGGCCAAGGGCACATGCCTAGGTTGCGGGCTCCATCCCCAGTGTGGGGTGTGCAGGAGGCAGCCAATCAATGATTCTCTCTCATCATTGATGTTTCTATCTCTCTCCTTCTCCCTTCCTCTCTGAAATCAATAAAGAAATATATTTAAAAACAACTAATCCCTGGGCTGGCTAGCAGCATATGGGATGGCAGGGTCCAACAGACCTATCCAAGTTGCACATTAGCTAACTCAATCTGACATTCTTTCTTGAGTTATCTGGAAGTAAGAAATAATTGTTGGTCACATGAAATTTAATTGAAGCCAAGATACTGTAAAGCCACAAATAAGTAGCAATTGAGATTAAGCTGAAGCCAATAGTAAGCAGAAACTATGAGACAGAGGGAAAAAGTGCTCTGTCAGTTTATGTTGCAACAGCAGAAGCTAGAATTGAGTCAGGTAAGTCACTGTGACAGACTACTAGACCAAGGAGCAAAGGACACACACTGCTGAGAAAAATGACAGAATAATTTCATCACCAGAGCTGTACTATATCCAAAACAATAATATTCCAGTCTCCTTGAAGCCTGGATGGCAAAGCTTCCTGTCTTCCTTAGTCTCCATGAATTTTTACAATAAACTTCCACTGCTTAAGGCCCCTTGGGTGGTTCTATTGTTTGAAATCTAACAGACCCTAATATTTCATACTTTTAAAGAACCCACAATGATATTGGCTTATATTCCCAAAATGTTAAACAGAAAATGTAGAATACAAAATACTTTATAAGCATGGTCTCAATTATTTTAATAAAAATATTTATATACACAGAGAAAAACAGAAAAAGTTAATCCATCAAAATGTTAACAGTGGTTAACCCTAGCCAATATTATGAGTGATACTGCATTTTTAACATTTTCATATTTTCTATAATAACATATATTATTATCTTAAGATAAAGATTTCTAGGGGAAAAATTTAATAAGGACTATGAATAAATACACCAAAATATTAAATGACCGTTGCCTCTTGGTGATTATAGACGGTTTATTTTCTACCTCACTGGGAAGTACTACTTCCAAATTTTTAAGTAATCATTATGTTTTTCATTATAATTAGGAAAAAGATTAAACCTGAAGGAAAGATAGAAAATTAAAGGGGTTTTCTTTTTAGTTTTAAGTCAGATTAAGGAAATATGTGTGCACAGTGGAACCTCCATTCTTGAACTTAATTCATTCCAGAAGGCTATTCAAAAACCAAATCTTTTTTGTTTTTATTGTTAACCCTCATCCAAGGATATTTTTCCCATTGATTTTTTATAGAGAGTGGAAGGGAGGAAGAGAGAAACATCAATGTGAGACACATCCATTGGCTGCCTCCACATTGGGGGATCAAACCTGCAACCCAGGCACATGCCCTTGACCTGAACCGAACCCACGACCCTTCAGTTACAGGCCAATGCTCTAACCACTGAACATACTAGCCAGGGTCCAGATTATTTTTCCCATTAGAAATACTGTAAATTGAATTAATCTGTTCCAGATCCCCAAATGAATCTGTTTTAACCTTTCATATAATCGGTACGTGTCTAATTTACTATTTAATCTATAAACACTTTAAAAACAAAAAGGACGTGAAATATAAATGACAATTTAATAAAAAAGAAATGTACAGTAAAAAATGTAATAAGCAGCAACAAAAGCAAAAATCATGAAAATATTGACAGCACAATTTCCTGAGATGTTAACATGAGGTTTAGTAGTAAACTGACTCATACTTGAGCATTCTCTCCTGTTTGTCACCTGAGAGACGTGTGACTGGTCATACAGGTTATCAGCATAAAAGGGTTGTCAGGTTGAGAAGCGAAAGCGAATTGTTTAGGATGGGAGACATTCTAGAACAGAGGTTTCACTGTAATTGACATGTCTAGGTTTCAAGATAATTCTACTTGTTCTAAAGTGTATTTTAGAGGTGTGTTAATTTTATCTTTTCATTTTTAAATTTATCTTTATTGTTTAAAGTATTATAGATGTCCCCATTTCCCCCCATTAACCCCCCCCCCCCCGCTCCTGTCCCTCCCCAGGCCTTCACCTCACTATTGTCTGTGTCCATGGGTTATGCATAGTTCTTTGGTCAATCTCTTCCCGCCTCCGCCCTTCCCTCTGAGATTGGTAAGGATTTTTAGAGTTTATTTCAATATGTATTAAGTATATTGTAAAGAATTTAGAAATTAAAGAGAAAAAATTCTAATTCCACAAAGTAGAATCTCAGAATCTGAGAGTTAAAAAGGGTCCTTGGTCTGAATATTGCATTTTAGATGAAGAAATTGATGCATAGTAGGCAAGTAACTTGGTTTTCATACCTAATATGTAGGATCAAGGCTAGAGCTTTACTCTTAAACCCAATAAAGCCCAGGGCAATTTCTACTGTAAAACACTGCCTCTAATAACTTTCTCTGTAAGCATTGAAAATGTTTATCTCCTTGAACTAGAAACTTTATAGAGAAAATATTTGACAATTGAAGGAAAAAGCTTTTTCCATCAAACAGAAATTATAAAATGAAGATTAATACATAACAAATACTAGGTGTACCGGTTAATAATGGCAGATTCTGTAATCAAAGAGAACAGGATAATTTCAAGAGAAACCTCAAAAGTGCTTTATTCAAAGTAATGTCCATCGCTAGCTACACATGCCCCCCATCTTTCAGGTAATTTGTGGATACTGTCCCGATAGAATGGTTTTGAGGCAAACCATTCAGAGACCCAATTTTCCACTTCTTCATACGTTCTGAAGTGCTGCTCAGAAAGTGTGTGTGCCGTCGATTGGAACAAGTGGTAATCTGAAGGAGCAAGGTCTGGTGAATATAGTGGGTGGGTTAATACTTCCCAGGCAAGATCTTTTAACATGTCTTTAACTGGTTTTGAAGTGATGGTGTGTTATCATAAAGCAAAATTACTTTGCCATGTCTTCTGGCCCATTTCTGGTCGTTTCATGGTCAAAGCGTGGTTCAAATTGATTGATTGTGGTCGGTTGCGATCAGTATTAACGGTTTCACCTGGTTTTAGAAGCGCATAATACATCACACCTTCCTGATCCCGCCAAACGCAGAGCATTGTCTTCTTTCCGAAGCAATTTGGCCTTGCAGTCAATGTTGATGGTTGACCTGGATCAACCCATGATTTTGTGCACTTGGGATTCTCAAAATAAATCCACTTTTCATCGCCAGTCACAATTCGATGCAAAAAAAGACTTTCTTTCATGCCGTTGAAGCAACATTTAACTGATGACTTTTCAGTTTTCCATTTGTCTTTCGTTCAGTTGATGTGGCACCATTTTCCTTCCTTTAAAATCTTTCCCATTGCTTGTGAACTATCAGAAATTGTTTGCTGAGCAACATTTAATCTTTCTGCAAGTTGTTTTTGAGTTTGACATGCATCTTCATCCAATAATGCTTGTAATTGTTGGTCTTCAAACTTTTTCGGTTGACCTGGACGTTCTTTGTCTTTCACATCGAAATTATCACTTTTAAAGTGTTTAAACCAGCCTTCACAAGTATCTTGAGGTGGAGCATGTTCACCATAAGCTTCCCGAAGTATACGATAACTTTTTCTTCAAAATAAAGTAATAAACTAAAACTTCCCACAAATGCTCTTTTTTGGCATGAAATTCGACATTTTTAAGCGTAAAAATATCTATGATGTTAACACCTTCAGCAAATTTGACATGAAGTTTTGAAGCTTGCTGTCAATACAACAAAATAGCATACATATCAAATCGCATATATAGTAACATATGTGTAACTCCATCTATTGAAAAAAAAATCCATATTAACCGGTACACCTAGTACATTGTCATATGGAACTAGAAAAAAATATTTTTGAGCTTTTCACATTGGTACCTAAAATCCCAACATACATAGGATTTTGTTATGTGTTGACAAATAATACAGAGCACATAAGTTTGTTGCTTTCAGTCCTTGAATTTTTTTAAAAAGCATTTAAGCAAACAGATTCTGGAGACAGACTATCTGGAATGTAATCTCAACACTGCCATTCAGTAGATGTATCACTTTGAGCAAGTTAGCTACCTTTTCTGAGCCTCAGTTTCCTTATTTATACACGAGGGATAATACTTAGCCTAACTCATTAAATGAGTACATATATAAAGCACCAACAGTGCATGTCATAAACCCTAGCTATATAAATAAAAGGCTAAGTGTACCTCTGCCCATCCGACCAGTACCTATGATGTGTACTGACCACCAGGGGGCAGACACTCAATGCAGGAGTGCTGGGCTGCAGTGACTTGGCAGCGGTGGTTCTCGGGTGACACACCCCAAAACCAGAGAGGAGGGAGCTCAATTCCTCACGGGGCCACGCAATTCCACCTTTGGACATGGGTTATGTTGCTGCTGGGGTACTGTCAGCCCCGAATCTGGTTTACTGCACACTTGTGTTTATGTTCCACACCCTGTATGATAGCAACTTTGCAGAGTGTCCTCTCATACTCCCACTCCGGGACCTCTCTGGGGATGTTGGAGAGCTGGTTTTGGCCTGATCCCTGCAGACCAGGCCAAGGGACCTCACCTGTTGGAGGGACCCCCGCTCACTCTGCAGATGCCAGGGAGGGACCATGGGAAGTTGGCTCCAGGGCATGTCTGGCCCATCTTGCCCAGTCTACCCCGCCAGCCACCTTCTAATTAATTTCCTTTCAATGCGCATAAATCCGTGCACCGGGTCACTAGTATGTTATAACTGCTTTTATAAAATAATGTAAATGTTTGCTGTGTTTTTATTATGGTTATTATACTTCTAGTTAAGTGGGCTATATTATCATTTAATATCACTATGGATAACTGGATAAATTAGAGAATGTCTAGATCTCAGTGACTTCATAAACATCATCTTCAAATAGTTTAGCAAACAGAATAGCCAATGATCAAATTGACTAATGATAACTGTCAAAGATTTTTCCAACTTTTTGCCAAGCTCTTCAAGTTCAGGGGGTAGTGTACAGGAAATAAGGTACACAAAGAGGTGCTGGGTTCAGTAAAGCCAGGCAATAATAAAGCATTTGTAGTAAATATGGGCAAGCAACGTGGGTCAGGAATCCAGGCAGGTGAGACCAAGGTTGAAAAGCACAAAGCAGTTACTGTGGTGAGATTAAAGAGCAGCACAAGGGAGAGACAGAATGCTCAAATTCTAATCCAGATATCAATTAAGTATATTGTTTTAGGAGAGCAAATCTCCTTTGTGGTTTTATTTGCCTCAGGTAAGACAACTGGCCTATCAGGGTCATAGATGGCCCAAAGGTCAAATACTATCCCAAAGTTCTCAAGAAAACATCAGCAAGGGTTTACTGGGCTGACATTTCATAGGTGGACAGCTGCTGTAAAGCAGGAAGAAAGTTTTAAAACTTTATTCTTGTCAAATAATTTGAGAGTTTTTCTCTTTGCAAGTCTGTGCCTTTTATTAATTCCAGCACACTCACATTCTGACAGAGGAAGCACTATGAAAAAAGAAAAAGGTAGCACAGAATAAAGAGTAGGTAGATAAGTTTTAATTTTTAAAAAAGAGGAAGACAGGACTCATTAAGAAGATAACTGAAAGATTTAAAGAAGATAAAGGAGCTGGCATTGGATATCTGATGGGAATATTCCAGAAAGGGAGTGCAAAAGCCCAAAGCTGGGGATGTGCCTGGAATAATTCAGGGAATGAAAAGGAGGCTAGTGTGTTTAGAGTCCAGTAAACAAATGAAAGAATAGTAGAAAGGAAATAAAAGAAGTAATGGTGGTCCAGATCAGTTAGGGTCTTATAGGCCACACTAAAAGGGACTTTAACTCTGAAGAGGGGGAGTCTTGGGGAGGCTTAATACAGAACAGACATGATCTGATCTATATTTTTAAAGGATCACTGTGGTAAATGTATTGCAAAGGTTGAGAAAAGGTGGAAGCAGGGAGAAGGAAAGTATTAAGTGTGAGGCACAAAAGAGACAATGACAACTCATACCAGCAGTAGAGATGGTAAAAAGTGGCTGAATTTTGAATATACTAGTATTTTGAAGATAGAGTCAATGGATTAATTTCTTTATAGACTGAATGCAATGAAAGAGAAAGAGGGGACATTAAAGATGTGTTAAATATTTTTTAATCTAAGCAAGCAGGATGCCAGATCTGCCATCAACTGAGAATGGAAAGGCTGCAGGTGAAGCTGATTGGGAGAGGTGGGGGGGGGGGGGGGATTGTTATGAATTCAGTTGTGGATATTTAGGATTCTGAGACATTCAACCTGTATAAAACCATAAACTCACCAAATTTTATCTTTCTATGTAGATGACAAGACCTAAGAACATATAAACTAGAAATTTCAGATTCACACTGAACACATGGGTTTTACACATGGCAACAGCACTTGTTTCCTAATGTTGAACTCTGAGCTCAGCGGAATCAGCTTGTTACCTATTTTGGAAGATGAAGTTATAACGAGAATTAAAATTCTTTAAACATAAAAATCATGCTTTAAATGAATCTGGCTGCCTTAATATACATCTGAATATCAATGTAGCTCAAGGAGGAAGGGCTAGAACTGAAAGTGTACTATGTTTATCCAAAAGATATAGAACCCCTAGAGTTGGACACATACATATTAGTCTCAGAATAAGTCTAAAAATTTTAACTGTGTGAACGTTTACATTCTGAACGTTTGGGTTCATCTGGCTCTGTGAAAGTACATGGACTAATGAAATCAAAGATTTAATTTAAATCATGTAGTACATTCACACTATCATAAATTTCATCATTATACAGTTCTATAATATACTAGCATTAGTTTTACTAATATTCAATTAAAATTATATTGTCAAGTATTGATAGATGATTACATATGTTGCTAAACAGTGAAGTTATATAAATGCATACTGATTAAACTTCATGGTATTAATTTCTGATAATATAAGGATTCAACTAATCCAACTCAACTATTTTACTTTTTTAATTTTATTTTTCAAACAGTTGACATTTAATATTATTTTATATTATTTTCGGGTATACAGCCTAGTAGTTAGACAATTATATAATTTACAAAGTGATCCCCCCGATATTTTAAGTACCCACCTGGCACCATACATAGTTATTACAATATTACTGGCTATATTCCCTATGCTGTACTTTACATTCCTGTGACGATTCTCTAACTACCAATTTGTACTTCCTTTTCACCCAGGCCCCCAACCCCACTTCCCTCTGGCAACCATCAGATTGTTGTCTGCATCTATGAGTCTGTTTCTCTTTTGTTTGTCACTTTACTTTGTTCTTTAGATTCCACATATGCGAGCAAGTGAAATCATGTGTTTGTCTTTCTCTGTCTGACTTATTTTAATTAGTATAATACCCACTAGATCTATCCATGTTGTCACAAATGGAAAGATTTCATACTTTATAGTCAAGTAATATTCCACTACTGTATATATATGTACAACTTTTTTTATCCACTTGTAAACTAATAGGCACTTGGGCCAACTCAACTACTTTAAATCATACATACCTGACCCCCTCAAAAAAAGACTTTGTGTACCTAATTTATACATATTTTAGAATATTCTTTAAACTTATATAAATCTTATGAACTATACAATGATGATAAATTATGTTCATTTAAGGATATATGGTTGAACTGGTTTATACTATAAACTACCAAAAATATCAATTTCAAGTAAAGTTTATAATTGAATAGGTTAGAAAGGGCAGAGAAAAAAGGCTGGATACATAGGAACTCATTCACTAAACTAACCAAGGACTCTACTAGTATTGTATCTACAATGCAAAATCAAAGAGAATAAACAAGGACCTCTTGCAGGAAGCATATATTTATATGCAGACTTGTCAAATTAAATATACACACATTCACTTCTTATCAATCAAAAAACAATGATAAGTTACTCCAAAATCCAACCAACTCTACCCTAAATAAACTTCATTTACTAGGTGGTAGGATGGAAAAAGGCTTAAGGGGAAAAATAATTTTTTCCAAGACTTTGTGAAAAAATTTTAGCCCTTATATACAAAATTCAGTTTTAAGTGTAAAGATGTAAAAAACAATCTTTTCCTCCAATCTAATAAACAGATCACTGTCAAACACAACACATCTTGCAGCTAAAGGCTACCACTTTACAAAGGTCCTCATTCCAAAATCTATGATCTTGTGGGAAAGCCTCACTTCACTTCTGGCACATGCAGATCTCTTGGCCTACTAGCTGCCCTGAGGCAGCAGAACAGGAAATGCAGGTATGTCATCAAGACAGTCTTCAATCAACAGTAAGGGCAGCCACAGTTCTTTGACCTCAACCTCCACAATATCAAAACAAAACAAAAATAAAACAAAAAACACAACTGAGGAATGAGATAGCAAAAGTGGCCCTGCTACGTTTTTTCCACACCTCATAGGGAAGTTGTGAAATTTGATGGCTTATAGAACTGTAATACCTCCTTTATGTAATAAAGACCATCACCCAACACATAGTCACTATCATGTCTCATCTAGACCAGGGGTGGGCAAACTTTTTGACTCGAGGGCCACAATGGGTTCTTAAACTGGACCGGAGGACCGGAACAAAAGCATGGATGGAGTGTTTGTGTGAACTAATATAAATTCAAAGTAAACATCATTACATAAAAGGGTTCGGTCTTTTTTTTTCTTTTCTTTTAGTTTTATTCATTTCAAACCGCCGTAGTCTGCCCACTAATAGCCCTACTCTCCCTAATTTCAGTCTAATCTCTCTATAACCTTTTCTGGCCTCTACTAAGCCTACCAAACCTCATTCTCATTTCAAGGTGCTATCCCCTTGGTTCATTATATTCTAGCCACAATACAGAAGTAGCCGTTTAGTTTCTTAGGGAAGCCATGCTTATTTTGTTGTTCTCTAAGAGTCTTTCATCCCTTCTAAATGTTATCCCCTCACAGAGGTTCTCTTAATCACATTATTTTTAATCACAGCACTTTATAGGTCTCCTTCAAAGCAATTTTTTTATACATAGTTTGTCTATTAGCTGTAAGCTCCATAAGAGTAGAGAAACTATGTGTGTTTCATTCATAACTATATACCCAGAGCCACACATTATACCTACCATAAAATTTAATGATTACTTGTTAAATTATTAACATCAACAAGACAGCTGATAATGAAGAATTAAGCAAAAAATACTCTTAGGAAAAAATACCTTACAACCCAAGTATTAAAATTCAAACATCTAGCCTGGCCAGCGTGGCTCACTGGTTGAGCTTCAACCTATGAACCAGAAAATCAAGGTTCAATTCCTGGTCAGGGCATATGCCCAGGTTTCAGGTTTGATCCCCAGTGTGGGGTGTGCAAGAGGCAACCAATCAATGATTCTTTCATCATTGATGTTTCTATCTCCCTCTCCCTCTCCTTTCCTCTCTAAAATCAGTAAAAATATATTTTTAAAAATTCAAATATCTAAATCCAGCACTCAGAATCAACATCTCTTACTTTACTAGTATATATGGTTCTAATAAGATTAGTTGTCTCATTTCCAAAGTAACCCTGATGAACTAGATGGGGGAGGAAAAAAAAAAGTAAACAGAAAACAAAAGCCCACACGTGAAATTCAAAATAAAGGGACATTTATAGAAGATCCTCAAACCCCAAAATACCTTAACAGCCTCTAAGAATATCAATGTTACCAGCCTGATAGTATCTGCTTTTGATTAAATGTTTCCTATATTCTATCAGATAATTCTGATTTATCCTCAAAATCTTGTTTTAAAGCAGGAAAGCATATGTCACCTTTTAGATTGATTCCAAGAAAACAGTAAAGATTAACCAAAAAATATGCATGAAGGATTAAAATAAGTGATAATATCAAAATAAGTGATAATCATTTGCTGAATGCCTGCTATGGGTCCAGATCATTAGGTACATTATTTCTGACTCTCACACCTAATCTCTGAGGTAGATATTATCCCTTTTGCAGATGAGAAGACTGAAGTTCAGAAAAGCTAAGAGTTATAATTAGCTTGCAGTTAGGAAGTATCTGAGCATTGAAACCTATCTTATCTGCTTGACATCAAATACCACACTATTTCCATAGGACCATCCAATGCTTTCCAAATGTTGATCTGAGTGTCACCAACGCTCTTATTAATAAAAATTCCTAGGCTCTTCTCCTAAAGATTTTGATTGAGGATGTCTAGGATAAGAACTTAAAATGTGTATTTTTTAAAATGCCCTAGTGATTCTGATAATTAGGCAAGATTAAGAAATCTTGCCCTGGGATTAAACTAGACTACACAAACATGAAAACACTGATTAATCTGATTTTATAATGGATTCTAAAACAAGTATTGGCAATTGAAAAGATCCAAAGATGTATGGAATTATCTCATTTATTTAGAGAACATTTCAGGACCTATATATAATATTCCAGACAGCATATTAAGTAGTGGAGAAATAAGAACCAATAAGTACAATCCCTGTCCTCAACTTTACAGCCTTGTGGAGAAATATAGTCTTCAAAAATCTTAAAATGAAATATGCCTTAAATATTATGCTAGCTGGGGGGGAAAAGATGGGAGTTATGAAGTTAAAATTGTTTAACTGAAGTGATTCTGTTATTTCAGCAAATCTTGTTCAGGTCTCTCCTTGCTACCATAACATCTAGTAACAGTCTTGAAATACTGCTTTTGATAGACATTTTTTAACTGACCCTACCATTAGAAAGCTCCATCAACATACTAAAGTGTTCTTGTGATGTCTCCTATACAAAGATCCTATTGTACCCCAAAGTAGTTTCCAAACTTTTTCATTTCAAGTCACATTTCTAAATCTTTCAACTTTCCACAGCATACCTAAGATGAAGACAAGCAAAGAGTGATGTCCCACAGCCACTGATAAAAACTGGTGAAGGACATATATGGCAGTATAAATACACATGCAAGTGTTACATATTTAGTGGTATGTATCCACATATGTGGTATGAATGGAGTATGTATGTATATGTATATATAGTGAAGGAGCCATTTGGTATAGCCTCCTTACTGATATGTTAAATCTTCTTCTAACAAAGGAACCAATTAATATGCAATTATTAACATACTTCAATAAATGTTGGACAATTAGAGGTGAAAAAAAACTGGTGAAGGATTAGGAATTATTTGTGGCAATGATAGAAAAATTATACCTCAGAAGTGAATACATGAAAACATGATAATTTAGTGAAATAAAAAAGAATAACATTAGAAACAAACTGCAGCAAAATAACTTGGCTCTATAAAGGGCTTAAATTAGAACTCAAACATTAGAAAAGCTCCAATTTGATTCTGATATAGGAGGTCATGACTAAGTGAAAAGGAAAAAATAGTGTCAGTTATAATTGTAGATTAGCTAGGAAATACTGGTCCAAAACTAGATTTAAATTCTAATTTTTAGGTTAACACATCCTTTAGCACTATCACCATTGTGAAAAATCAAAGCCTTCAACAAATGATCATTATATTTTGTACAAATTTATTTTGAGGAGTAAAGAACTCCATAATTTTTAAATATCAACCAAACTGGCCAATTCTACCTAATAAGTTAATCACTTTTTCCCTCATCTTCCTTACATAATAAAATGAGAAACACACCCCCCCCCCCCACACACACACAGGAAACCTACTTTAATTGTGAACTCAAGTCTTTTAAATTACATATACATAAATATTATACAATTAACAGGAACTTATCATTTCCCTCTCTTCCTTCAAATATGACTTTTTGTCAAAATATGCCCCTGCCAAGATTTCTCTCTGTTGGAGCTGCCATCTTGTTCCATCTTGCTACATGCAAATCTAACAATGAAGAAAATTATTATACTCATCCAGAAGAATGTCAAGAAAGAATGATGATCCTGATGAAATTACAAAGTATAAGTCTAATTTGGAGTCAATATGAAAACACTGTTATTAAAACCACATTAAAGTAGACTTTGTTTAGGTAAATTATACTTTTTACATTCTTATGTCCCAAAAATCTCATTATGTTCCAAAATTAACCAAGACCTGCCTATGTAGTAGAGAATGGAAAATAATTTAGTTTTTCACACCACTATAATAACATACCAAATGATATCATATGAGAATACAGTGATTTCTAAAATAAAATAAAAGCAATTTTATACTATGATATGTTAAAGTAAGGGAAATATTCAACTATAAAGGTCTACTCAAAAGTGCAATCTGTGAAAAATACATATTGACCTATAGCTTTTCCAACTAATCTGGATTACAGGTGACTCAGTAAACAATATCATTTATTTTCAAATTGGTAAGGAAAGACCACTCCTTAGTTTTAAAAAAGGAATCGGGGCAGTGGCAGTGAGTGATAAGTTCAGCCACTCTTACTATAACTGTTTTAATAGCTCTTTCCATTTAAAGGCAAGAAAAACTGAACAGGCTCAACAGTTACAGTAATTTTCCTAAGCACTAATCTCAAAAACTTTTATAGGTACAATAGGCATTAACTGGGCTACCCATTGGCATAGTATGCTTGTAAATTATGCATGACAGTGTCATGTAAAAAAAGTTTAAAAGTTCTGTATTACTATTACTATACCTATCTATGTCACCACAAAACAGGCTTAGATTTCCTTTTTGTTTGTTAATCCTCATCCAAGGATATTTTTCCATTGATTTTTAAATACAGTGGAAGCAAGGGAGAGACAGAGAGTAGGAAACATCTATGTGAGAGAGACACACCGACTGGCTGCCTCCCACATACACCAGAGGAGGGGGGCGGGGATCGAGCTGTAACCAAGGTACATGCCCTTGATCAGAATCAAACCCAGGACCCTTAGTCTTCCCGACAATGCTCTATTCACTAAGCAAAACCAGCTAGGGCCAGGCTTAGATTTTCAATCAGAGAGATTCTCAATAATTCTCATTGAAATACTTCACATAATTTAACCTCATGCAAATATTTTAGAAATGGAAATAAGACAAAGTGAATCACTGTTAGGTTTAAAAACAGCAGTTCAGATTTCTTTACACCTATGCTTCTCAAAGTGAAATACTACATGTGTGGAAGATAATTAATAAAGGCTAATATTTATTGAGCACAGTACCACAAAATGTGACTAATTCTTTGCAAGTATTGCTCATTCAATCCTTAATAATCTTAAAAGTTCAGGACTATAACTGTCTCTATCTTAACTGAAGAGGCACAAATAAGTAATTTACCCAAGAAGTAGCAGACTATAGATTTCAACCCAGAGCCTAAAACCAAGGTAACAGGGAAGAGAGGGAAGTGGTTCAGGGAAATCACAGAAATATTAACTCCCAATGTAGAAAAGAATGCTGTTTACTGGTGGCATATAGTTCTGTATACTACTCTGAAATAGTGGCCTGCAATCCTGGCTACACATAAAAATCACCAGTGGGACTTTTTTTAAAAAACTACCCAAGCCTGGGACCCTCACTCTGAAACTTGGCCTTCCATTGGCCTGGCCTGGGGCAAAGGCAGGTGTTTGTTGTTGTTTTTTTAAGCTCCCCAGATGATTCTGACAGGCAGCAAAGACTGAGAACCACTGGTAGTTCTCCCACCCTGTTATAACTCTCTGGTAGCCAACTACAATCAAATTAACTGATCACCTATTTGGTTCTGAACATTTTGCCTATTATATTTTGCATTTACCCCAAATAAATGCTTAGCTTTTCTTTTCCTTAAAAAAAAGGAAACATTACAACTATGGCTGTACCTTTTTAAATACCAAAATTTTGCCAGTTTTTCTTTGACATCAGGAACTTAGGGAGGGAAATGGGCAGATAGCATGAAAAAGTTTGAAAATCCCTTCTTTAAGCATCCACATACTCCTTAGATTTAAAACAATTTTTAAAAGTCATGCTAAAAATTAAATAACCGGTTATGAGAGTAAAATAAAAGTTCTGTGAAATATGTTAAAGAAAGATTTAATATCCATGATATTTGGTTATAATTCTTAATTCTGCTGGTGATGACAGTTAAAACATTAAGTAACTGTCCGGATGTGGTGGCTCAGTGTATTGAGCATCGTCCCATAGACCTAGAGGTCCCAGGTTTGATTCCCAGTCAGGTCACATGCCCAGATTGCAGCTAGATCCCCAGTAGCAGGTATGCAGGAGGCAGCCAATCAATAATTCTTTCCCATCATTGATGTTTCCCTCTCTCTCTCCCCCTCTCCCTTCTTCTCTGAAATCAATAAAAATATAATTTTAAAAAATAAACAGTAACTGCTACTGTGGTGATAAATTTCATTGTCTTTTCATGGCGCTGTGACAGCAATGATGCAGTTTTTACCCTATAAGTCACCTGAATATAAACTAACAGGGGCTAAAGAAATTAAAGCATTATATAAACATAGCCTAACAGCAATACCACTAGTCATATCATGTACTAACAAATGCAAGGATTTTCCTGAGAATCTTATATGAGAAGTCTCACTGTTTCACTTATTCAATTACACATTCCAATCACCCTATAGTGGTTCTCAACCTTCTGGCCCTTTAAATACAGTTCCTCATGTTGTGACCCAACCATAAAATTATTTTCGTTGCTACTTCATAACTGTAATGTTGCTCCTGTTATGAGTCGTAATGTAAATATCTGCTATGCAGGATGGTCTTAGACGACCCCTGTGAAAGGGTCGTTCCACCGCCAAAGGGGTCGCGACCCACAGGTTGAGAACCGCTACGAATGGAACCTGTTAAAGAGTCTCAGATTTGCTGGCCCTTTTATTTTACTGAAAAGGTAGAAATGTGGAAATATCTGACAAGCATGGGGCGTTTGACCCTATGATTTGAACAAGAGATCTAAGAGGAAAAAAAGAGTATAAATAGTTCAAGTCGTACAAAACTCTGGACTTCTCCGAGAAACATTACAAAACTTCCTGCTTCCGGCCAGCTCGTTATTTGGTTCAGTCTTCACATTCCTTTATTAGTCATGACCATTCAGGAAGCTACCATTCCTTACTGTTTGAATAATATCGGACTTTTAAATGTTCCCAATTCAGACTTTCAAGGACCTTTATCAAATGAAGAAGCCATCCCAGAGTTCATGCCCAAAAGAGGGACTCGTATTTCAAAGAACCCTTAGTAACCTGAGAAGTACGTCCTATCAGAGATTTTTTAAAAATTATTTGTACACATAGACCGTTCTGCAGATTTTAAGCGTCTGTTCATCTGTGCAGTTTCACCATGCACCATTACGGGGACTTGCATGAGTTCTGCAGAAATGGACTCTGCGAGAAACTGAGACCCGCGGGCAGTGTGTGAAGCACACAGACACAACGACCGCGAACCAGTCATTACCGATTGTCACCGGGGTCCCAGGCGGCCCAGATCTAGCCTCGGAGTCGAAGCCATATGTCACCAGGCTCCAAGGCCCCGGCACGCGAGCGAACCACGGGGTAACTGGGTGAGAAAACAAGGGGGAGGGGCCTCAAAAATGCGTGTCCTGCTCCCCCGGAGCTGAGGGGGTGTCCCGAAGGAAGGACCCCAAAGAAAAACCTTCCTTTCTGGGATCCTGCCTATCGCCCCAGGCGTGTAAGGCCTGCTAAAAGGGTTGCTGGGGAGGGAGGTCCTCACTTCGGAGACCGAAACAAATGAAAATAAAGCAAGTTCTCACTTCCTGGTCGCCTACTTTCCCGGAGGCCCCCGGAACCAGACGGACGTCGGGAAAATGGGGCTCCCGAGAAGTAAAGCCACCCCGCCCCGCACCCCCACCCCGCCCTCAGCCCTGCACCTCCCGTCCTCGCCCTCCTCCGGGCCTTACACGGTGACGTGACCCGAGCCGCGGACCACCACCGGGTCCGGCGAGTACTTGAGCAGCTGCTCCTCCAGGGCCCGCTCCTCGTCCTCCTCCTCCTCGTAGATCTCGTCGAAATCCGCCATCCTGAGCCCCGAGACCCCTGCCCGAAGGAGCCGGACTCCAGGGACTGTGGCCGGGATACGGGCTGCGAGGCGGCGGAGGCTGAGGGGAGGCGCCGCCGCGAGCTCAGAGGCCGCGGACTTGGCTCCCGGCGGTCTCCACTCCGGCTACAGAGGAGATGTGGTCCCGGCCGTCGCCGCCATTACCGTCAGCAATAACAACACAATGTCAACATCCGCCCGAGGGCCGACCCCTCCACCAGCGCCGCCGCCGCCGCCGCCACTCAGGCAACCACAGCAACAGCCAGAGCCGCCCGCAGCGGGAGCAGCGGGCTACGGCATCGCGAGACTTCCCGGGAGCGCGGGCGGCGCGGGGGCGCGGGGGCGCGTAGGCGCGCGTACGTGAGCCTCGCGCGCTCCCAGGCCGCCTTCCCTCCTCGGCTCCCACCCGCGGACGGCGCCTCGAGGGCGCGCTCCCGCGGCGCGTCCCCGACCCCCGCAAATGGGTCGCGGACCAGCCGCGGGGAGGAGGGGGGGTGGGGGCGGGGGGGGCGGCTCCGCGGGCCGGAGGCGGTGACCCCGATTCTGCGAACAGGGCTCCGAGCGCCCGGCGGGGCACCGAGTTCACCAAAGTCGTCTCCAACCAAAACAACTGGAAATGAAAACCCTGACTGGAAATAGAGAATTAATCGTGCGTCTGATTGGCAGTTTATCTAACAATTGAATCTCGCTTTTCGTCCGTTTTTTTTTTTTTTCCGTCTGTGATGAGGGCCATCGTCTGACTTGCCCAATTTGAGTAGCCCCACAGACACTGCAGACATTTTTGTCCACTAAAATACAGAATTTTTCAAAACAAATTCAAGCATCTTGTCCGATCATCCTTTTAAATATATTCTAATATGTGAGGCCAACGATGCTGATACTTCCTGTTCTTAAAAGAAAACTCACTGTCAAAAAGTGAAGGAGCTGAGAAAAAAAAAAAAGCACATAAAAAACAAACAAACCTGATAGACACAGACAACAGTCCAACGATTCCCAGAAAGGGTGGTGAGGGGAGCAGGACAGGGTAAAGGGGAGAAATGGTGACGGAGGGAGGCGGCTTGGGGTGGTGAACACTATACAATAGACAGGTGACGGACTGTAGAATTATACACCTGGAACCTATAGAATTTTATTAAGCAAGATCACCCCAATAAATTCAATAACTGTCTTTTTTAAAAAAAAAGAAAGAAAACTCACTGTAGTCATGCCATAAAACAAAATTGACAAATTCTCTGGATTACCTCAACCATAACCTGTTTTCTTCCATTAAGACCTTAGGTAATCCCTTCCTTCCTCCCACAAAGAAGGAAAGGGAAGGAAGAAAATGTCTAATGAACGCCGCTTACCTGCTTAGACCAGTAATACAGGACTAAGGGTCACCTGGGTACTTGGTTTCAGAGTCAAGAACCTGCCCTGGCAAAAAAAAAAAAAAAGAAAGAAAGAAAAGTTCAGGGACAGGAGTGGGCTCCTGAAGGAGTCCTGGATATTGAGCATATACTGTGGGGGCAGGAAAAATAGTCATATCAGACCCAATTCTCCAAGTTCAATCCCCTGCTAGCAGTTCACTTTAGACGAGAGAACGTGCCAAGGAGGGCAATGAGGACAGTGAGAAATGACTAACGATCTCCTACTGGAAATAGTTGAAGGAAATGAACACAGCCAAGAAAAGGTGAGGAAAAGACACAGTAGATGTGTCAGACTTGCTGTGTATCTCCTCAGAGGACATTTATTCGTTTATGCACTCAACAAATGTTTACTGAGCTCCAGTGATGCAGCAAGCACCATGCAAGTGTGTGTATGTGTGCACGTGTATGTGTGCACGTGTATGTGTGCACGTGTATGTGTGCACATGTATGTGTGCATGTGTGTGAATGAGATATAGTCCCTGCCTTACAGTAGCTTATGTATCACAAAGGGAAGCAATTGAACTTGCATTTAGGAATCCCAGAAGGGTATACAGAGGGTGCTAATGAAGCACACAGAAAACAGCTTGGTTTGGTAGTTAACAATGAGTTCTGGGGCCTGCCTGCCTGCCTTTATTCTCAGCTCTGCCACTTACTGTGTGACCCTGAGCAAGTCACTTAACCTCTCTGTTCTCCATATGTAAAATGAGAATATAATAGTACCTAGCCCACTGGAGTGTTTAGAAGAAGGCTGGGCACACAGGGACCTCCAAGGCCCCTCCAGCCAATCAACTCTACGAGGATCAGCACAGTTTTTTACATTATGTACTAGTATACTCTTTACTGTTTAAGTCAGGGGTGGGCAAACTTTTTGACTCGAGGGCCACAATGGGTTCTTAAACTGGACCGGAGGGCCGGAACAAAAGCATGGATGGAGTGTTTGTGTGAACTAATACAAATTCAAAGTAAACATCACTACATAAAAGGGTACGGTCTTTTTTTTTTTTTTTTTTTTTAGTTTTATTCATTTCAAACGGGCCGGATTCGGCCCGCGGGCCGTAGTTTGCCCACGGCTGATTTAAGTAATGCATGTCACTTAATATTCCCCAAGAACCCTGTGAGGTAACTAAGGAGGATGTAATTTATTCCTTCATTTCAGAGACATTATGTGACTTTATAATGGCCAAATGACTACTTAATAGTCACACTCAGGACTTCCAACTCCAGTGCACTGAATAAACCAAAATCTCCTCAATTTTCTTCTTAGTAGGAACCAGGAGGCCAGTGGCTGCGCTTAGTTGAAGGAGAAGCTGCAAATGATAGGGTGAGAAAAGGGAACAAGAAGAAGGAAGGTCAGACTTTTTCAGATATGGTCATACACCTTTCTGTAGTAATAGTGGCCAAGATAAGGGGCAGGTGCCCCAAAATATCTAAATCATGACATAGCTGACAATCTGCCAGGGGCTGAGGAAGTCACCCACAGCTCCTTAAACCTCCAGCGCCTTCCATGGTTCCTGCTCCAGGGGAGGAGCTCAAAAATCTTAACTGAACTGAGATACAGAGTTACTAGTGCTATTTCCAGAGCACCATGAATTAATTCGGCTTCTGAGGACTGCAAAAACCTTATCCTTATCTTAACACAGGTTCTATAGGGGAGAAATGTCCTAAGATCTATTCAGCAGAGAGATTTTTATATCTCCCACCGCCTCAGGGTAAGTTGGGGCTGCCTTATTTCTGTTCTTCCTATTTTGTTCTTTTTTTCTGCTTTAAAAACAACCTGTCAGAGCCAGCAAAAGGGTGTGGGACCCGGGAACCAAGCCCAGCGGGTGAGGAAACATGTTGACATCAGAATTCCAAACTCCACCCCCAATCCTCTGGGCTCCAGTTTCCTGTCACACTCCGTCCCCCAGTCTCTTCCCTGGGCTGAACCCCACTGGCAGTATCTTTTCCTTCCGTGTTTAGGTGCTCCCCTGCTCTCTGCTGGGTGGACTCCGCTGCATTTGAGTTCCCCTTTACATTCCTGATTCACACACTTTCACACTCACCTTCAGACCAAATGGCTTCAGACCAAAAGGGATAAGGCCTCAAGAGCCGCATGAGGCACCAAATCTTCAGTTGTTTTTAAGACAAATATTCTTAGGTTTGAAAACTTCCAAGTTCTGTCATTACCCAGCTGAGTCCCCTTGGGCAGATTTAATTTTCTAAGCTTCTTTTTCTTCGACCTGAATTGAAACCTATGTCATGGGGTTATCAAGGGTCAAATGAGGCAATGCATTGCTATGGATTGAATTGTGTCTTCTCAAAATTCATATGTGGAATCCCTACCCCCCAGTGAGACGGTATTTGGATATAGCGCTTTGGGGAGGTGATTAGGCTCAGATGAGATCATGAGGATGGGGTCCTCAGGATGGGGTTAGTGCCCTTATCAGAAGAAACCAGAGAATTTGCTCTCCCCATCACCCTCCCTTGTTGTAAGGACACAAAATGAAGATAGCCACCTGCAAGCCAGGAAGCTGGCTCTCTGGTGGGTCTACTGGAAGGTAAAGAAATAAAATTTTGTTGTTTAAGCCACCCAGTCTATGGCATTTTGTTATGGCAGCCCAGCTAACTTAGACAGCATGTAAACCCTCATTTTTTCACTCGTTCACTCATTAAATAAGTTCTAGTATGTAGTGAACTATTTCCAGGTGCCATATTCTGTGCCAGCAACTAGGGTTTAGCAATAAGGCAGTAAACAAAACACAGTCCCTGCCTTCATCAAGCATAAAATCCAGTAGGAAGAGCTAACAGATAATTATAAACATAATTAACTGTTAGAATTATGATCAGTCCTGCGGAGAAGTACAGGGACCACGACAGCCATTAATCTAACTCACTCTGAGAAATCAGGAATTCTTTTCTGGAGAAATAACATGTAAGTTGATAAACTAAACAAAAGTATGAGTGTGGGGAAATAGAAGGGATGAGAAAGCTCCAGGCCCTGGGAAGAGCATGTTTGTCTTAGTTGATTTGAGCTGCTATGACAGAGTAGCATAGGCTAGAAGGGTCTATGGTGGGAAGATAGTAATAAGTAATGGAGAATAGCACTGCTGCTCTTGGGTTCTAGGATTATGGAAAGGTGTGCAGTACCATTTCATGCATATGCAAACAGAGGCAAAAGGAAATTAGGTAACTTGACCCAAAGCCACACAACTAGAAACTGGTAGAACATGATTTAAGCCTAAACAGTATATTTCATCACCCATGATATTATCACCATGCTCTGTTGTCTTAAACACCAGCAGGGTCATAGTCAGATTGCCTTCTGTCTCCCGATACCTACAACAGTGCCTGGCATACAGTTAGTGTTTTATAAATATTAAATACATAGCTACATATGTGAAATATTGTTTTCCTTTTTCCTTGATCATTTCATACTGTATTTGTATATTTACTTTAGTGTATGTCTCCAAATATTTTTATAATAAATTTGTAAAATCCAAGTGGGTTCTCTTAGATCACCCTAGAATAATATCTATGGCAGCTCACCTGATTTAAACCAATGCTTTAAATATAACATACAAGATGGACTGGGATTTCTTCACTTCTACCTTTTAAATTCACAAATATCTGGGGACTACTCCTAAAATCTTGGGCTCATCAAGCCAGAATAGAGCCCAGAAGTCACATTGACTTCTAAAACCATGCTTCAGTCTAAATTACAATATGTGGTGCTTCTTTCTTTATTGAACATCTCCCACAATTATATTAAATATCATTAGCATATTGAGCACATACAAAAATACCTTATGTTCTGCTACAGTTCCTAAAGACTAGATTCTTTAAGGTCAAGAACTGTGTCTTGGCTTTTTATTTTTTTACTAGAGGCCCAGTGCACGAATTCATGCATGGGTGGGGTGACCAGTGATCATTGCGATCAGGGCCTGGGAGGTTGGCTGTGGGAGCGCACTGACCACCAGGGGGCAGCTCCTGCATTGAGTGTCTGCCCCCTGGTGGTCAGTGCGTGTCATAGTGACTGGTCAACCAGTTGTTCGGTCACTTAGGCTTTTACATATATAGATTCCAAGCCTTTAAATATGAACCTGGAGTGCAAGAATCATTTAATACTGCTTCATCTGTTAATCCTCCTTCCAATCTCTGGGGGAAATACAAGTTTATTCTTTCTTCTATGTAACAGTCCTTCAAATAAGTGAAGATATCCCCACCTAAAATCTTTTTCCTTTGAGCTAAACATGACCATTTACATAATTCATTTTTCCTCCAAGAAGGTAATTTCAAGTTTCTGACTTTACAAAGGCTATAGCTGACTCCTAGCAGCTTTGTTTAGTCTATAGCCTTTTTACTCTTAGAGGCTCAGAACCAGACATAGTGTGATTTGACCAGTGTGCTCGCCAGCCTCCAAGATGATCCCTAATAAGCCTCCTCATCTGGTGTTTACATCCTTCTGCAGTCCCCTCCCACAGTAGAGCTGACCTGCGTGACCAAGAAGATTTGTGAAAATAGCAGTATCTGACTTCTATGGCTAGGTTGTAAAGGACATGGCAGCACCCACCTTGTTCTCTTAAGTCATTCACTGGTGGAATCCAGCTGCCATGTCATAAGGAAGCTCAAACAGCCCTATAGAGAGGCTCGCGTGGAGAGGAACTGAGGCCTCCTGCCACACATATGGGTGGGTCATTCTAAAAGCAGATTCTCTAGCCCTGGTCGATCCTTCAGATGACTGCAACCTCAACTAGCATCCTGACTGCAATGTTCTGACAGACACTGTGTCAGACCACCACCCAGCTAAGCCCTTCACCAATTTCTGACCCACAGGAACTGTCAGAAATAACAAGTGTTCATTGTTGTTTTAAGCCAATAAGTTTTAGGGTAATTGGTTATGTGATATTACATAGGTGATACACATAGGTGATTATTACATCCAGGTCAGAAGAAAAAGAGACCAGCATTTCCTGACCCTAGGTATCATAAGAAATAGTAGAATGATCAAAGTATTAATTTTTAAAGTTGTGTGTGTGGGTGTGGGTTATGTGTGTGTGTGTGTGTGTGTGTGTGTGTGTGTGTGTATTCTTTGGTATCTTTTTTAGTTTCATTTTGTCTGATGCCCTGTAGCACTACTGTACTGCGACACTTACGTAGACACTCCATACATTTGAAATATTGGACTTCACCTTTAAGTCTTGAGGGTACAACCAATTTTACTCCTGAATGGGTGTGGTGAAAATCTATTCTTTACTCTTTTGGAACTCTCAATAGAAGCCAGTGGCCTTCTTACTCACCAATGTTAAGATTTTTCCTGTACTTCTTTGTACATGATACAGGGAAGAGTTGGATTTAATGGTTATAATCATGCTGGGTTTCTCACGTGATTGAGTTGATGCAGTATGCGGTTTCCATGGGAATTTAGGAGAAAATGTGTCCTGGTGCGCTCTCTCTCTCACTGCCCACCCCAACACCCAACAGAGACAGGTGGCCTTGCTATGGTGCATATTTTTCTCATATCTAATTTTTTCTTATAATATTTTCTTTCTGAATGTCTGTTTTTTTACATTCATACTTTTGAAGTTTCTTTTCTGATTTCATTGGCTAGTATGTTTCAACTTCTTCTTATAACCTCAGTTACTTTTATGTAGAGCTAAAATTTTAAAGAACAAATTCTCTCAAGTAAGTTACACGCCCTTGACCCTCGACCTGGAATCAAATCTGTGACCCTTGGATGCATAGGCTGACGCTCCAACCACTGAGCCTGCTGGCCAGGGCTGTAGCTGCCTTATTCACAAAACAATTCATCATGCTGGATCATGGTCTGAGCATCTACAAAGCCCTGTGAAAATACAAGAAGGTGCTGAGACCATTCCTCTCTTCCAGCTTTAGTCTCTCCTTGCCATCCTGAGCAAAGCCATACTTTAGAGCAGTGAGAAGGGCTTCTGGGTAATCATCCATTCAGGCCTACACAGTTACCCAGCAATTTAAGAATTCAGTGGGTGAACAGTCAAGATTCAAAAGAACCATGCACATTACCTATGAGAGGTTCACTGAGGTGGCAATGCATATATCACCTAAGGAATGGGCAGATTATTTTGCTGTGGATTAACATGGTGATTAGCCTGTGAGAGGTCAGTCCACAGGAGGTGTTTCCTTCAAAAGTCTTTGCAAAGCTATGGTGGCTGGTGCTCAGCTTAGAAGTGATTCTACCTTGGACCAGAGATGCCACTCTACCCACGGTTTGTTAGGTCCCTGTAACTTCATTCCTCCTGTGACCCCACTGTGACCAACCATGAGGACCTGTTATTTAAGGGCATGGCATATGAGCAGGTGATCATTCTTGTTAGTATCACAGAGCAGCCAATCATTCACAATTAGGCCATGACGATTGACTATATCAGAGCCAATTTGGACACATCTACACCCTGTGACATAAGCATGTGGTTCTATCCTGTCCTGCCTGATTTGAGACACTTTAGGAATGATGTAACTTGGCAAATGAATTCAAAATCGAAACCTCTTTAGATGATAAGCTCAGATTATCTACTAGTGATGCCAATCAACCCATGAATATAATGTTTCTCACATGTTGATTCTATAAGAGGTGCCCACAAATACAGGTTTTTTCAGGTTATTGAAATGAGTTTACAAACTTTAGGTAACTCAGGACCCTACCATCATATACAGGTCAAATGTCATTTGTGGCCTTCTTAAATGCCATTGCCAAAGGGTCAGATATTACTTTCTGTTCTCATTCCTGAAATGATCAAAACAATATTTTGATTGTCATATTGAACAGAGTAGTTCACTCAGATTTAATTAAGTCAGATTAGGCACAGACGATTAGGGAATAGTTCTACAATCCTTTTCAATACCATGTTTCTAGGACATAATTAAGAGAACATATAAACAACCTTATTAATATACTTTGAATTATATTTGTCTGTCTTTCACTTGAGCCTGTCTTTCATTTTTCAATTCAATTCAACCTTAAGAGATCTTCTTGTGATTTAACTATATAATCTTTTCATTTTCCTACATGACATTAAATTATACAGTCATAGAAATTTTACTGTATACTTTCTCTTTATGTTAGTGTTAAAACTTCCCCTTCTTCATTCAAGTACAATCTTGAAGATGGGGAAAACTTAAAACCTGGAGAATAAGCATTAAAAAGAGACCAGCCCCATGAGATTTATTATCACTGAACCTTACTGAAAGGAACTATTAGAACCTACGCCCCACTGGGAGAAAACTTCTGTTGTGTTCATTACTTTCCCCGAGTGCTTTGAAGAGTGCTTGACATATAGTAAGCACTCAATAAATGTTTGCTGATTAATGAAAGAACTGCTTTCTAATGAAAGATATTTTATCTGAACATTAGCAAGCTTTGTTCTTACAGGGGGGTTGGGGGAACCATAAAACTCTAAGTAAGCCCCTTCTGAGGAAATGGGCATGCAGAGGAGCGATTTTTCCAGTTCTCCCTGGGTCTGACTTTGCAGTTACTGAAGCAGATCTTACTTTCTTTTACCTCCCTGTCTATCCTTGTCAAAAACACTCAGCAAAATGCCTAGTACAGTGAATCCCATAGCAGATGCTCAATGAATGACGTTGTCATCATTATTATTCTTACCATCTAAGAAACTTCAAATGACTTAGTTGAATAGTCCATTCAACTCAACCATCTCTAGGCGATGCTGAGGACTAGTCTATCAGATATGGTTTTGGAAAGATTAAGAGCATGCATAAATAAGTCCTAAGAATTGTACCCCCAGGTATACTATGTTGAGATAAAACTTACAGTTTTCATATATATCAACAGTAAGGGACTTGGCCAATGTGGCTCAGTTGGCTGGGCATCCCTTGCCCCGAAGGGTTGCCAGTTCAGATCTCATTCAGGGCACATGCCCAGGTTGTGGGCTCAATCCCTGGTAGGGGGTATGCAGGAGGTAACCGAATCATGTTTCACTCTCACATCTATGTTTCTCTCTCTCTCTCCCTCTCTCTCTCTAATAATCAATACAAATATTTTTTTAAGAAACAGCAAGGAATTTGGAATGATTTGAGTTTTCACCATTAGGAAGAAAAAAATTCTGTAAAGAAGCTACAGCTTGAGGAACATTTTAAAGAGTAAAAAGTGGATGATCGAGAGAAGAATAAAAGCACCTTCAGTGGGGAAAGGTGTCCGGAGTAAGCTCCAGATATGGGGCTGTGTGTGCTATGGACCCCAAAGAGGCTGCCTGGTTGAGGCAGAGAGGTTGATCCAGAGTGTAATGGGATGAGGGCAGTTAGGTAGATAATGAGGTGACTAATGGAAAATAGCCAGGGCCAATAAAAAAGTTATAACCAATAACAAATGGTCATACTGTATCTGATTTTTTGTATTATCTTACCATTTTCTATCTACATGGGACCTCAAAGATGACCCATCTTCCTTCGGGAGGTGGCTATGACCATTTTGAGAGAAGCGTGGGGAAAGGTGTCAGGAATAAGCCACAGATATGGGGTTGTGTGTGCCATTTTGCAAGTATTTAAGTCCTTCAGGAAAACACAAATACCTTGTGACCTGGAGCAGTTATTAAAACTCTGACTCAGACCGGGCATCTGAGCAAGGCTGTGGTACTAAGCTAGGACCAGGACGTAAAATCCGGCTGCCCTACACAATGGGTCGTTGGCATGTTAAGTTGTCAGCAGGCTCTGAGGAAATAAGGGGAATCCATCAGAAAATGCCTAAGGTCTATATGGAAAAGACAGTCTCTTGGAAAGAAAACAAGGCCGGGTATCTAAATATTACATCAGGATTTCCCACTGCCCCCTGATTCTTAGATGGAATGGGATGAGGAAAGATTACTTAGGCCAACTTTCTAAGGCACCTGGTTGGGTAAAGGAAGCTATTTTTTAATTTTAACTCCATAATCACACCAAGCCACCTTACAACCTTGATTTGGTTTCCAAAACCACTGTATTCCAATCTCACTGTCAAGTAGTAAGTACTAGTACTTGATTACTCCTAGATAGACCAACCAAAAGATTATATAATTCCTGTGAAGAGGCAAGTGAGACTCTGAAACAGTCAGCATTCAACAAACATGTCAAATACCATGTGCCAATCACTCTGATAGGTCGTATGCCGAAACAACAACCTTTAGGCCTTTCCTGACCATCACCCCAAGCCCTAGTCATTTCATCTTATCTTAATGCTGCAACTATTATATATGCTTTAAATACTATAGGCTGATGCCATTTCTATTTCCAATCCCAATTTCTCTAAAGTTCAGATCCATATTTCATATCACTCCTATACATCAAAAATTTCATGCCCTAACCAGTTTGGCTCAGTGGATAGAGCATTAGCCTGCGGACTGAAGGGTCCCAGGTTCGATTCCGGTCAAGGGCATGTACTTTGGTTGCGGGCACATCCCCAGTGGGGGTTGTGCAGGAGGCAGCTGATCGATGTTTCTCTCTCATCAATGTTTCTAACTCTCTATCCCTCTCCCTTCCTCTCTCTAAAAAAATCAATAAAATATATTTTTTTAAAAAATTTCCCATTGGTTGTTCTGACCATACTTACAACTCAAAGTGTTTAAAACCAAATACTTGTCCTAGGAGGTTTTGCTCAGTGGATAGAGCATCAGCCTGTAGACTGAAGGGTCCCAAGTTCAATTCTGGTCAAGGGCACATGCCCAGGTTGTGGGCCCGATCCCCAGTAGGGGTCGTGCAGGAGGCAGCCAATCAATGATTTCTTGTCATCATTGATGTTTCTATCTCTCTCTCCTTCTGAGGATCGAGCCCACAAGCCAGGCATGTGCCCTGACCAGGAATCCAACCATGACCTCCTGGTTCATAGGTCAATGCTCATCCACTGAGCCACGCTGGCCGGGCATGAATTAAGATCTAGATGGAGATGGCATGGAGAGAATCTGTGAATAATCAAACACTGAACTAATATTTCAGTCAACAGTTAAATTGTTCTTTTCCTTTCCTTGTCTCAAAATGTTTACATTTCTCCCATTCATATAAAAAGTAACAATTTATGCTATTCGAGGGATAACAAAGAAGTGACTGTCATTATTTTACTGCAGGAGAGCATCCTTGAGGAAAAAGTATTACCTTTAAAAACTTGTTCAGAACTGGTAAATTTATTTTACATCTATTTTCTGAATATTACCTTTTTTCTTTTACTACTTTTATAGGTCAATATGATAAATTTCAACAACAGGTATTAGTGACTATTGAGATACCAATGCTCTGGATGTCAATTGTTACTGGTGTTTGTAGTAAACAATGGCAGTGTGTGCCTAGAGAATTAGGGACATTGTCTTGCTCAATCAGTTTGCAGTCAATGAGCCCATCAGCTAAATCTGATGGACTGACAGAGAACTCAAACTTGAGGAAGGGAGTGTAATACACTGACTAAGACAGTATGTTGGTTTTCCCAGAGCAGTCAGATGAGAGAGGGCATCCAGCCAAGTCCAGAGATTCAGGCCAGACTCCAAATGACCTCAATCTAACAAGACAATATCTCTTGTTTTCAACCCTGGGCAAATTATAAAAACAAGAGGATGTGGCCATTGTGGTATATTTCCCCAAGCACCATTCATTTAGCTGGGGCTTGAGCAGCTGCATAATACCAAAGGCAAACAGTGGAGCGAGGACCCCAGCCCTCATCCCACAACCAGGACTTAGAAAGATCCACAGTAAATCCAGTGACCTATTAGTTTTCCTCATTCAGCCAAGAGATAAGAAATAGAGGACTTCTCTCCCATCCAAAATGACATTCCGATCTAAATCCTAGTTCCAGATCTGATTTGGACAAGTGTTTTAACCTCTGAATACCTCACTGTGGAAATAACAGCTTTTTAAAAAGCCCTATGTCACTTATTTAATTGTGCAGAACCAATGACACAACATATTTAAGAGTCTTTGTCAACTTCAAAGTGCTATGTAGAGGTAAGATAGGATTGTGGTTAGGCATCTACCAAGAACCTTGGGTTTCTTTTGATCCCTCATCAAATACTGATTGATACCTACTGCGCCAAAAATTGTTCTCAGTGACCCCAATGGACATCAATATCCTCCAGGAGCTTTCATTCTCACAGGGAGATTCATAAAATAAACACATAAACAGTGCATTGTGTAGAATATAGGGAAGTGACAAGTGCTATGGGAGAACAAAATAGAGCATGGTACAGAGGTTTGGAGTACAGGGCACAGTAGGGGCTTTGGTATTTTTAAAAATAGTGAGAACAAGTAACATTTGAGGGAAGGCCAGAGGTGAGGAAGTAGGAAAGAGTTCTTGACAAAGGGAAGGCCTGTGCAAGAGAGGACCAGACAAACAAAGAACGCAAAGCAAGACAGTAAGCCAGCAAGAAGAAAAGGGACCAGGTAAAGAGGCACAGCCAAATCAGGGAGGGCCTTTTTAGCCATTGTAAGGTCCTTGGTTCTTGCTCTGACCTGATCTAACTTCTATTTTTTTTATTGCATTAACATTGGTTTATAACATTATACAGGTTTCAGCTATAAAACATTATAATTGGTATCTGTATACCATCAAAAGTCTAGTTTCCATACATTTCCATTCATCACCATACATTTGACTGCTTTTACCCATTTGCCTTTCTCCCACGCCTCTTCTCCTCTGGTAACCACCAATCTGTTGTCCATATCTATGAGTGTGTTTGTCTTTCTCTGTTTTATATTCCACATATGAATGAAATCATGATTCTGTTCTTTTCCATATGACTTATTTCACTTAGCATAATACCCTCAAGGTCCATCTATGTTGTTACAAATGTAATATTTCATCTTTTTTTATAGCAGAGTAGTATTCCATTGTATATGACTTCTATTTTTAGAGGACCTTTCTGGCTCCTGGATTGAGAACAGACTTTAGAGGCAAGTATAAGGGAAGGAGCCCTATCAGGAGGCTAGAGTGTGATATAAACCAGTATGATAGTGGGGGGGGGGAGTATGGAGAGTGGCCATTTTCTGAATATGTTTAAAGGTAGATCCATCAGTACTAACCAAGGGATAAAATGTACAGAGAGAAAGCAAAGAATCAAGAAAGACTCCAAGGGTTTGGGTCTGAGCCACCAGAAGACAGAGTTGCCAACAACAGAGATGTGCCCATATAGAATGGAGATGGAACTCCTCCTCCTTTTTTCCTCCTAGTTGCCAGGGCATCTTCCAGCAAATATAAAACTGTGGATAGAGGAACAAAATTGAGATGTTTCTACTTGGTGACAGTTAGAGGAACTGACCACTTACCCTATATTATCTCTCTGGACCTAAATTTCTCTGGTTGGAACATGAGATGGATCAGTTGAAAGCATCTGACACACAGAGCCTTATGCTAGAGAGGAATCCTATATAATAAAAGCCTAATATGCAAATAGACCAAATGGCAGAACAACTGGTGGAACGACCAGTCACTATGATGCACACTGACCACCAGGGGGAAGTCGCTCAATGCAGGAGCTGCCCCCAGCCTGCAGGCCCCAGGCCAGCCAAGGTGGGTGCTAGCGGGCCCCCCACAGGTCGTCCCACAGAGGGAGGCAACCAGCTGCAGCAGCGGGGGATGGAGCTGGCACACAGGCAGTGCCAGGCCAGCCAAGGCAGGTTCCAGCAGGGGCCTCAATAGCCCCACAGGTTGCCCCACAGATTGGCCCTGATCGCCAGCCAGGCCTAGGGACCCTACCCATGCACAAACTTCGTGCACCAGGCCTCTAGTGTACTATAATTATACACAAATTAATTTAATTTAATTCCATGGATAATCTCTTAAATTCTGTAGCCCACACACACAGTATATCCCCTTCTTCAAAGCACTTCACAAGGCTGGGAGAACATCATTTCACTCTCATTATTGCTTGTATATATTGAGTGCTAACCATGTGCGAGGCATTGTGCCCAGGGCTTCCATGACTTAATCCATTTAATGCTCACAGCCACTCTATGAGAAGGGTTGTTATTACTTCCATTGTCAAAGGAGCAGGGATTTACACTCAGAATCTCCTTTATTTTTAATCCTCAAGGATATGTTTTTATTGATCTTAGAGAGAGAGGAAGAGAGAAGAGAGAAGAGAGAGAGAGAAACATCAATGTAAGAAAGAAACATTGATTGGTTGCCTCCCATATGTGCCCTGACCGGGATTGAACCTGCAACCTAGGTATGTGCCCTGACCAGGAATCGAATCCAGGACCTTTCAGTGTATGAGACCACGCTACAACCTACTGAGCCACACCATCCAGGGTAGAACCTCAGCCTTGAGCCCAAGCTGGACAGTGCAGTAAAAATGGTTGAGGTTGGGATGGCAATGGAATGCATATGCTCTTATTTCAATGCTCTCCTTAAGCCCTCCATGCCCCTCTGAGATAAGGGCAGAGGCCAAAACTTCTGTTTGAATCACCAGCATTTTGCAAAGCAGTTACACATGAACAGAAAGCCCTGCGGAAGCTCCACAGAAGGAAAACCTACGTTACCTTGTTCTCCAGGTTCCCCAGCTGCTGAAGCAGAGCCTGGCATACTGTGGGCACTCCATAAATGCTCATTTTGTAAACAGACAGAAAAATGACCCAGGGGGTGAGTAAAGAAAATTGAGGGCAGGTTTAAAAAAAGAGGGGGACCCCAGGCGTTGCTCCCAGAGCCCTTCCCACTTAGCGGATCTCAGTTTCCAGTGAGGGCCCTTCCTTTCTCCCACACCCACCACTTTCCAAGGCCCCAAGCTGCTTGAGGAGCCCCAGGTGCCCACCCCATACTCCCTCCACACGCAAACTTCACACACACTCTCACACATCCACACTCATACTCACACTTCACTTGTACTTTTCACACACAGCCTGGCTCACACAGCCTGGCATACACACACGGTCTTACACATACCCACACAGTCTGACAAGTGCTCACAGGAGCATACTCACAGTCACACACCCACGCACACATCCTCCCCAGCACACACTTCCTCATGCACCCAGTCTCTCTTATTCCCATATTCATATATTCACACACTTATGCTGCATCTCCCCACTCAAGCGCTCAAACACCTACACTCTTCACTTCTACTTACACTTACACGTACCCGCTACTACTCATACGCATGCTTCAGCTCTTCACAAGCTTGCAGACATATACATTCACCTCACACACTCAAGTACACACTCATTTTCATGCTCACCCACCCTCACCCCTACCCACCCTCTCACACACTCTTCATGCGCACTTGCACGCACACACACACTCGGGTCTCCCCCCTTGCACTCACACTCCCGCATGTGCACCTGTCCTGGCTAGGATGCTGTGCAGAGCGTGGATGCAGATGTGTTTGGAGTTCGGGGGCCTTTGCTGATGGAGATGTTTTCAGGCTGTGGGTTCAATAGGATCACTTAGAATCGCTTCGTTTTCCAGTAAGAAATAAGTTAACGGGGGGGGGGGGGGCAGTGGGGGGAGGAAAGCCTGGGCTGCGGTTCTCACCCTGTGGGAACTACAGCCCCAGGAGGAGCAGCTGCATGGGGAGCACCTCACTGAGTCTCAGAGCCAAGTTACCCTCATCTAGGGAGTGGCCTCTCCAACCTCCTTCTACCTCCTTCTGCTTCACCCAAATGTGGGGGTGGGGAGGGATAGTGAGGACAGACTTCCTGATCCCAGTTCCTGTGCTCAGTCCTTGTGGCCTAGGGTAAAAGGGAGAGCAGGATCCCAACAACAAGTATAGTGATTACCAGAAGGAAGGGGGTTGGGAATAGTAAAGGGTTTAGGGGGTCAAATGTATGGTGACAGAAGATTTGACTTTGAGTGGTAAACACAATGCAGTATACAAATGATGTATCATAGAAATGTACACTTGAAACCTATATAACTTTGGATGTGAGAGAGATCTGGCTGTCACCCCATTGATCTTCAGCTTTGATTCGGCTGATCTGGCTGGCTGGGCGGGTATCCCCTTCCCCCTTTACCCACTCTATGTGTGCATCCCTCCTGAAGCTGAGTGCTGGGTGGAGGAGGACGATCTTGCCTGATAGAAGAGAGAACTGTTCTTCTGTCAAGGGTATTTGAGTAGCTGTGCTCCCCTGCTAGAACATCCAAACAAGCTTTCAAGGAGAAGGTAGGGTAGTCAAGCTTCCAAGACTCCAGACACATCCAAACCAAGTCCCTGCATGTGTCAGCCTGCTGAGAGAGAGAGAGAGAGAGAGAGAGAGAGAGAGAGAGAGAGAGAGAGAGAGAAGAAAGAAACTTATATAATTTTATTAACTAACTAGAGTCCTGGTGCATGACATTCATGCACTGGGGGGTGTGGGGGTCCCTCAGCCCGACCTGCACCCTCTCCAATCTGGGAGCCCTCAGGGGAGCCCGCTCGAATCTGGGAGTTTCTGTCTGTCTTTGCAATCATATGAGTGAATTGTCTGAGACCCCAACTCAGTTTGGTTTGTTACTCACAGAATAACAGAGGCATTTTTTTTTTCTTTGCTTCATTGGTGGAGATTTCCTGGAAGTTTTAGGATATCTTCCCTTTAATTTTTCCTAGATACTCTGATTTTACTTATGTCTCTCACCTTTGCTTTCCCTCCATCCCCCACCACAACAGTAACTTGCTCCAGGCTCACTTTGCTCTAGTGTCTAGGACAGTGGTTCTCAACCTTGGCTGCACATTAGAATCACCTGGGAATCTTTTTAAAATCCTGATTTCTGGGCCTCATCCTCCAGAAATTCTGTTTCTTTGTTATGCGGCAGTGGTAGGCAAACTGTGGCTCGCGAGCCACATGCGGCTTTTTGGCCTGTTGAGTGTGGCTCTTCCACAAAATACCGATTTCTGTGCATAGGCCACAAAGTTTCAATTGCACTGTACATGCGCGCCCACACCCGGTATTTTGTGGAAGAGCCACACTCAAGGGGCCAAAGAGCCACATGTAACTCGCAAGCCACAGTTTGCCAACCACTGGTCTAGGAGATCCGTCTGCCACCAGAATGATGATTCCCAGCATTCCTGGTGCTCCTCATGCTCTGGGCTTCTGCTTCCGGTCCTGGGGCTGCCACCAAAACTACTATTCCCAGAATTCCTGGTGCTCCCTGTGATCTTGGTTTTCCCTTCCTGCTCTGTCTCTGTCCCATGGCCTCCTGTTCTGCCAAGTCTCCAAGCCGCCAGCTCTACCTCTCTTGCATACTCACTCCTGATTGGCTGGTGAGCGTAGCAGAGGAACGGTCAATTTACATGTTTCTCTTTTATTATATAGGATGTCACCCCCCAATAAACATAATTAAAAAAGAAACATAATTACAAGCAAAAAAAGAGGGGCAGGATCTTAGCATAGAAAGTCCTCAGTTTGAATCCTCCATCTGCTATTTCCAATCTATGTGGCCTTGGACAAGTTGCTTAGCCTCTCGGACACTGTTTCCCTATCTGTCAAATGAGGAATCGGGCATTCAGCAAATATTTACTTCACTCCTAATACATGCCAGCGCGAGGCTGGACGTTTGATATACACTGGTGAATAACAAAAGAGACCCAGTTTCTGCCCAGGTGCAGCTTGCACTCAACTGAACAAAGTACCCACCAGCTATGAAATAATCCAGCAGACATAGGTATTGATTAAGATGAAGGCTTTTGAAGTAAAAGAATAAGATGTTGCTTTCATCTGCTCCAAATGTCTTTCAGCACTTACTATGTTCTGCACACAAATAAAGAAAAATCACTAAAAAAATAAATAAATAAAAATCACATTCCCTCAACCCAATTTCATTCTGTGCCCTTTCTGTCAAATGGGCTACATCAAGCTCTCCTTTGTAATCTTTAAAAATAGGAAAACCACACTAACCAAGGAGTGGACAATAAACAATTGAGAAATATAAAAGTACCTACCTCACAGGGTCACTGTAAGAAATAAATGGTGCATTAAAGGCTTAAGGCATAGTCAACACATAGTAGGTGCTCAATAAACGCTAGTTATTATTAGGCGACTAGAAGCCCAGTGCATGAATTCATGCATGGGTGGGGTCCGGCCAGCCCCGATGGGGGCCGATTGGGCCAGGGGGAGTGGCCGAGGGAAGTTAGATGGCCGGCCCTGCCCCCAATCGGGCCTGTTGGCTGGTCTTCTGGTCGCTTGGCTTTTATATATATAGATAGTATTGCCTAGTGCAGCCGTGGGCAAACTACAGCCCGCGGGCCGGATCCAGCCCCTTTGAAATGAATAAAACTAAAAAAAAAAAAAAAAAAGACCGTACCCTTTTATGTAATGATGTTTACTTTGAATTTATATTAGTTCACACAAACACTCCATCCATGCTTTTGTTCCGGCCCTCCGGTCCAGTTTTAGAACCCACTGTGGCCCTCGAGTCAAAAAGTTTGCCCACCCTGGCCTAGTGCTGAAGACTCCAGACCCCTACATCCTACAGAGTCTGAATCCTGATGATAGGCTTTGCCATCTCTAGGTGTATGGCCTTGGGTAAGTCTTTGAACTTTAATAAGACTCAATGTTATCATAGAAATAGCCATAATGATGGTGCTATAGCTGGCAGGGCAGTTGTGCAGATTAAATGAGGTCATGAAGGCAAGGCTCCTGATCCAAGGGAGGACATACAATGAGAGGTCCGGATACGGTGGATTTGAAGATTGTCATATGTTCTACAGGTACCTGTTTCCTCATCTGTGAAACCAGTCAACAAAGCTGGAGGTTTCTCTAGGTCTAGGGCAAAGGAGCCTTGAAATTTAGGGTGCAGTCCCAAGTGAGGATTGCCAAGATGAGAAGCCTTGGACGAAGTGGAGAGTGGGAGGTGGCAAGGTTCGCCTGGCAGGCCAAGGTTGATGGGGCTGCTAAACAGAGACAGGTACGCCCAGAAACTGAGGGCTAGAGAAACCCCCGGGCTAGGCACCTTCCAGGTGCCAGAGCCAAGCTGCGGAGGAGCCTTGGAGGTGAAACGCTGCCAGAAAAGGCAGGCAGGGGTGAAGATATGATAGCACAGAGGCTCCAACTTCCTGGTTATTCTGTAGGAACCCCAGGGCTCTGATACCGCTTTCCCAAGCCTCTGAGCCCAGGGAGCTGTAGGTCCCAGACAAAGCAACAGGCACCACCGACTCTTACTAAGCACCAGGAATACTGCCAGGCAGGCCTTAGTTCCCCATAAGGACTGGAAGGTGGCGTGCATTTCTCCTATGGTTAGCAATGAGATTAAGTCCGTTCTGCTAAACGGATGCAGAAACTGAGATTCTTCTACCCACCTCCCTGGACTCCTTTCAGTTCTTGCCATTAGCCAAAGGAAACTCTCCCCGGCTTTGGTGCTCACTCTTTGGTGGCCCTACACATTCCCCATCCCCCTGTCCGGGGCCAACACCCACCCATCCTTACAGGTCACTTCAGGTTTCCGTTTTATCCATTCCCAGCGCCAAGCGGGAATATATATTCAGGAGAACTACTGTAATTCACCAGCTCTTTGTTGATCTGTGGATCATTTACCATATGGGAGACCCTCTTGGAATGGGACTTGGGCAAGGGAATTCCCTGGCACATTGCCTGTCATTTAGTAGGTACTCGAAATACAATTTCCAAATATCAACTGCTGAATGACACTCAGAGGTTGTTAATTCTCTTGAGGTTCCAGGATAAGTGGAGGTATGATTCATCCCTTATTTCTCAACTCACACTTGCATCAGAACCTCGTGGAGAGTTTTTTTTGTTGTTGTTGTTTTTATTCTGATGAACTGGTCCCACCCCATTAAATCAAAATCTGTAGGGCAGCACTAGCTGGTTTGGCTCAATGAATAGAGCGTGTGCCTGCAGACTGAGGAGTCCTGGGTTCCATTCTAGTCTAGGGCACATGCCCAGGTTGGGAGATCTATCCCCAGTAGGGGGAAGTGCAAGAGGCAGCCAATCAATGATTCTCTCTCATCACTGATGTTCCCATCTGTCTCTCTCCCTCTCCTTCCCTCTCTGAAATCAATAAAAATAAAATAAATAAAATACAATAAATCTCTAGGGCATCCATATTTATATAAAACTCTCCAGGTGACTTTTGTAGATGTCCAAGGTTAAACATCAGAAATATCAAGTTGCTAAAAATTATAAATGTTTACTCTCTTTTCGGTAACTTTTTTTTTTTTTAAAACACACTCTCTTTAATCTCATTGCTAAGCAGCTATTTCGGCTCACCCCTTTCAGCAAACTTAGGCCATGGGAAGAGGGAAATTGGTATTCCTCTGAGTAGGTAATTCAGCCCTCCCCCTCCACTTTCAAAGATCTCCATCTCCCCCCCCCCCCCACCCCCCCCCAACCCTGTCAACCAGACAAAAACCACCAACTCTGAAAAAACCAGTAAAAAGGGTGGCGGGGGGCGGGGGTGGGGGGGTGGGGGAGGACGGCTAGCACCAGGGAACTGTTGGGGGAGGACGGAAGGTGGAGCATTTGCTTCAATTATCCGGATAATTGTTCCCCCACCTCACGCCATTGTTACTGAAATGAAACAATATTCTATTGGATACAGTCTGGGCCTTTTCAGGCGCGCTCCCCGCGGCGCTCAGCACACGCTGGGCACTGAGTAGGAGCTCAATAAATTTTATTCCAATGACAGAGGAGAGCTTTGAGGGTGGGGGAGGGATGACTTGTTAGGCTTAAGGATTTGGTGGTTGGCGAATATTAACCGAGGTGAAGTGGAGAGCCAAGGGCTGCGTGTCGGGAATTCGGTGCCATCAAAACCCGTTCGAAGCGCACGAGTCTGTTCTGAAATTCTGAACCAAACTTTTCACTGCTTTCCCGGAAGCCTCCGCATTCCCGTCCTGGAGGGCCGGAGTGAACTCTTGCGCCGGTGCGGAGTGCAAAGGCGAACTGAGTTTTCTCCAAGGCCCATAGGCTCTGAACAAACACTAGGGCAAAGCAAGATCATTTTTTTTTGCTGGTGGTTGAGCCCAAGGCTCGCAACCTGCCTTTTAAAATGCGCGGGGCGGCCTCGCCGGGCCCTGCATGAAAAGTAACAATATTTGGGCAGAGGAAGGGGTAGCCTCATCCCTCAGCCAGCGGAGGAATGTGGGGACCGACTCACAACTGCCCCTCTTTTCATCCGACTCCAGAGGGCTTGCCTTCGCTCTGAGTGTGCATTTTGCTCATTGCAGCCTCGGTTTTAATGAGAGCCTTTAACTCCCCCGAGACTGTGTGCAGGTTACACCCTTATCTGGAGACCCTCGCTTTTTCCACTCTGCTTACACACCCCGTGAACAATCGCTTCTCCGACGCTTTTCAGGAGAGCGAGAGCCCCACTTCTGCTGAATGCCCGGCTCAGTTCATCCCAGGCAGGCGGGCTTTTGATGGCTACAATAACAAGTTACGCCCAAAGAGTGTCTCTTTGGTCAGATCGACCATGCCTGGCTTCACGTTTGCAAGTTAAACGGGCAGAAACCCGGTTGAAACTCCCACGCCAGACGCCAGGGACACTTCCCTCCGCCTTGCTCAGAGCAGAATTGGGTAATGGGTCCGGGCAGGGGGAGAAAAGAAGGGAGGGGTACGGGGTGCTGGAAAAGAGTCCCGATTCTCGGCGGCACTCTAGAAGAAGAAGAAGGGGGGGGGGGCACCATTTTCTCTGGTATTTCTCTCATTTATTTTTTCCACTTTTCTTTGTTGGCAGCTTTACCCAAATTAAAAAAAAAAAAAAAAACTCAGAGCGTTTTCTCCTTCTTCACCTAGGTAGCTGCTTTCCTCCAGCCCCTGAAAATGTGACTCCTTCATAAAATCAAAATTTGTGATTATTCAAATGTTGGGGACTGTGAAAAGAGAGGAAGAAAGAGAGAAAATTAATATTGCAGCTGTTCTTCTGATTAATGAGAGATAATTGCTCATGAAAAGTCACCCCTGTGGCATTTTGTTGTCTCCTGGATCTTTGTTCTTTTCCACTATTATTGAGGACTTTCTTGAAGACTAAGCGGTTCTTTTCAATTTTTGGGTATTCAGAAAGGGTTGCCTGGTTACAGAGAATGGGGAAATCTCGGGCTATATCGGGTAAGATGTGCCACAGACAGCAATATCACAATGCCACTCGGAGAAAAGGATGGATACAAGTTAACGATGCGCTTTCAATAAAACATTCATAGACTTGTTCACGCTTTGATAATGACCTCATTAAAGGGAGCTGGGGGCAAGTAAGTCCTGTCTCCTGTTTGTGTTCGCCTAACAAAACCCAGCTTTGAGATCATTCATCGCTTTGGAAACTAATATGAAATCAATGTAAGAGAAGCAAATAAATCCGAGGCGGCCCCGCCAACTCCCGGGTTGTCCCGCCCTGCTCGCGGCCGCGGTTTGGGGCAGGGGAACCATGTGGGCAAACGCTGAAACGGAGAGAAAAGGGGCTAGGGATGCGGGGGGAGGGGGGCCTTTTGGGGAAGGACACTCAGAGGGAGGGGCAGAGTGGGAGTTACAGCCGGAAAAACCGCAGAGTACTTCAATGGGTCAGAACTCTAGAGCCTGTTGAATAAGCGATGCTAAGGCCCCGCCCTCAACTTTCTCGGACTTTGCCCAAGAAAGGAAAAAGGAAGAAGGAAAGAGAAGGGAATGACGGGTTCAAGTCAGGTGTGATCCGGGATTGGGGTAAAGTATTCGAAGCTATTTTGAAAGCAACAACCAAGAATTCAAATCTCAAGTTGGAGCGTTCGGGAGCAGAAGGCGGCACCTCTGAACTGCTTTGATTTTTTTCTCAGTTGAGGGTAAGGGTGGGGGGTCCAGACTAGGCAGGGGTTGGGGGACGGAGGGAGACAATTTTGCTACCTTCGCATTTGTGACATCGTCTTACACTCAAGGAAAACAAAGCCATCCTGTCATCCCGAGCAAAAGGGAGGAAATCAAAGGATCCCCCCGCCTTAAAAGAACTAATTTTCTCCTTGAATTATGAAAGCAATGGCTTAGGTAACAGCCTGTACTCTGTACCCAACTGCTTAATACCGAATAAATCCTTCCACGTGGCTCCCCGAGTCCTGGCAATTAGAGCTCATTATAGGCTCATAAGAGCTCTCATTTCAGGGATTACTTAATGGACGATGAAATTTTATCGGACAGAATCACTGAGAAATAAAATTGTGCAGCAGTGGGGGCCCCATGGGGGCATGCCAACATCTTCCCAGGGTCCCCTCCTGCTCTGAGCTGATTTGAGATGCTGCCGTCCTGGAGAAGGTTCTAGCTGGGCAAAGCTGCCCACTGCCTTGGAGGGAAGGCTTCCTTGCGTGTGCCTGGGGGGGTGGGGTGGGGGAGGCGGTGGTAAGGCATAGTGGGGCCTGCTTCTGAAGACAGGACTGGAGTGGAGGAACGGAGAGAGAGAGACAGACAGACAGACAGACAGAAGGGGAAACACTGAGAGATCCAAGGAGAACTAAAGAGAAGTCTAAGACTCTAATGTTGAACATGACCCCTGCCCCCAAACACTTGCTCTTATTGGGCTTAATCAATTAACCAAGTATCCTAATAGGCAAATATCTCAGCCATGGCTTTGGCCTCAGTGTGGCTCTAAACTGCTGTTCCCCTTGCAGCTCTAAGCAACCCCAGGAGCCTCTCACTTTTCTCAAAATTCCTTAGCGCTCCAACCTTACGTTTCTGTAGCCAGGTATGCATTTAGTTAGACTAGACTAGAGGCTCGAGCTTTGCAATTAGGACTCTCCGAGATAAAATGGTTCTCACAGAAGCACAACTTCCAGCACATTAGCATAGTTCTTCCTGTGAACACACCCAGAACTGCTGGGAACATGGTGACCCACACCTTCAGCCCAAAATAGGTCTTGGATAACTTCTACCACATCCAGAGGTGGAAATAAATAACATATTTAATTTATAATATCTTATAAATATGTTATATAATTTTAAATACATACCTACATGAATATATCACTTGCAAGTGCATGGGAATATCATATCATCTATTTGGACACGTTAGGCCTGTAAACAACACCCTGTCATTGAGCATCTCTGGATGGTGGAGCTCCCAGTCTTCTTTTGGGGGCTGGCATGATCCCAGGGACTGCCTGGATTCTCCTGATTTGATTCGAGTGAGGTCGGGCTGAGCATCTGCGATGGCTGCACCGGCAAACCTTGTGGTACAAAAGTAGTTACAGCTGAGCTGCCCTGAGTTAAGCCCCGAGATTCCTTAATTGTTGTCACAAGATGTTGGATTAACACATTTCTGGAATAGCTGTCTGTTTACACTCTGGAGACCCACCGTCCACTAACCACTTTCTAATTGAATTCTAATCACATTCAAATAGCTCAATAACCAGCCTCAGCTGCAATTCATAAAACTTTAATTGCCATCCATAAATCCTGGGCTCCCCAGAGCGGGGCGTCCCTACAACCCAATTACACTTCCCTAGCAGGCAAGAGAGACTGTCACAGAGATGGAAAGAGAAAAGGAGGGACAGAAGGACAGAGGACAGAGAGACAGCCGTGCCTCCAGCTAAGAAGCTGGTGCTCCCCTAGGATTTGAGCTCTTGGTTCTCACAGGTGCAGGAAGTCCTGCCCCCACATTTCTTAGCACCACTGTGGACTCAGGCCTGAAATGAGCTGTTTCGGGGAAAGGGTCAGATTTGTAGCTGTTGCTCACCCTCCCTACTCCAGACAGATTTTTTACAGGGGGTGGGGGTGGGGGGCCGGGAGAAGAGAAAGCTGTGGCCTTGCCTTCCCCAAAGATCAATAGCCCCATCTGGCAGCCACCCTTTCACGTAGCCACGGGTGTCCAAGTTTTCCACGGAACCCTGTGCCACTCATAGATGTCCTTTTCCAAATACTCCTGCCATCCGAGGCTGGATTCCTCGCATGGCTCAATTTCCTTCTATCTTTTTTGGGGTTTTAAATGAGTGCAGAGGGGACAGTGCTTCCCAGATAGTCTGCCAGCTGCCCAAGATCTATAAATGCGAACATGCAGGAAGGAGGACCCAGAGCAAAGAGGGCTGGGGCTTAGGTCCTCTCTCCAAAGTCCTTGGATGGAGTTGGTAAGTGGTGGAACCATTTGGAGAAAGAAAAGAGTGACGCTTCAACATCTCTCTTTGCCAAAGGGGGAGCCGCCCATTAGAAAGGGACACAAAGAAGGGTCATTGATCTGAGTAGCCCCAAGTGCAAAGGCATTTTAGAGCTTCTCAAAATTAGAATGAAAAGCCCGTCAGCTTCTTAGCCGGGAGGCCTCACTGTTACTCCCGGGATCCCTCCTGAACTACCCACATGAATGACCTTGGCCAAGGCCAAAAGCTGGGGGACTCCGCGTGCGCCCGTATGTGTGCCCGTGGCCTAAGCTGTGCTCCGGACTGGGCTGCTGCCAGTCTTTTCCTGCACAATCCTGCTCCAAGCTGCAGGCCTCACACTTTACCGCGCCTTCGTCACGGTTGGCACAGAGGAGCAGGGAGCACTGGGCATCCCTATTAAAAAGGCTTCAAAGTCTCCACCTGGTGCGCCCTGCGGCCGGGAGCGGAGGAGTTGGGCTGGGGCCCAGGATAGAGAAGGGGTGGGATGGAGGATTCAGCTCTGATTTCTCGGGAAAGCGTGGAGAAAGAGGGGGAGGAGGCCGGCCTCCCCGCGAAATTAACAAAACCTACATTTTGCAAAGTCTCCCCCATCCCCCTCCTCCGAGTTATTCCCTGCCGCGCGCCCGCCCCTCCTCGCCGCTTCTGTTGTGTGTGACTCGGGCAGCCTATCCCGAGGGTGGGGAGCAGCCGAGGAGCCTGAGCCGAGCGGTACTCAACTGCATCACGTGCCGGAGTGGGGGCTATAAAATCCCGGAGCCGGGGCGCTGGGCGGGGGACCTCAGGACCAGCCCTCTCCAGGGACCCCTTTGTTCGCAGCCCAGACGCCGACACCTCCGCATCCCCAAGGGCTTGACTGGCTGCACCGGCTCTGCGCCCCGGGCAGAGCTCGGAACAGGAGAAGGGAGGGGGCGCCACAGCCTGCTGGGCCCTCCAGCCACCCACCCCTCCCGACATGTCGCGCTCCTTCTATGTCGACTCGCTCATCATCAAGGACTCCTCGCGACCCGCGCCCTCGCTGCCCGAACCGCACCCCGGGCCAGATTTCTTCATCCCGCTGGGCATGCCGTCCCCGTTGGTGATGTCCATGTCCGGGCCCGGCTGCGCGTCCCGCAAGAGCGGCGCGTTCTGCGTGTGCCCGCTCTGCGTCACTTCGCACCTGCACTCCTCTCGGGGGCCGGCGGGCTCCGGGGGCGGGGGCGCAGGGACAGGGAGTACCGGGGCCGGCGGCGGCGGGGCGGCGGGGGGCTCCGGGGCCTTGCCCCTGCTCAAGAGTCAGTTCTCTTCGGGTCCTGGGGACGCGCAGTTTTGCCCGCGCGTGAGCCACTCGCACCATCACCACCACCCGCCGCAGCACCACCATCACCACCACCAACCCCAACAGCCCGGCTCGGCGGCGGCGGCGGCTGCCGCGGCAGCAGCGGCAGCGGCCGCAGCGGCCTTGGGGCACACGCAGCACCACGCACCTGTCTGCGCCGCCACCACCTACAACGTGGCGGACCCGCGGAGATTCCACTGCCTCACCATGGGTAGGGCGGGGTCTTGGGGCACCTGCGCGCCGCGCCTTCTTGGCTCTCGGGAACCGACTTTTCCCCTGCGGTAGAGGGAGTGGGAGCTTGGGGGGCGGAGGGAGGAGGGGCTTTCGGTGTAACTGGGAAGAGGTCCCAAGAAGTTCCACGAAGGTGGAAGTTAGCTTGCCGGCCTCTCCAAGGAGTCTGGTGCGCTTCATTCCTGGTCCCTGGCCCCCAAGTGTTCCGTAATATGGGGGCCTCAGGGACATCGAACTTGAGGGCTGAGCAACTGGCTGAGGTTTGGGGTGGGTGTGTTTGAACTTTAGTGTGACACTCGGCGTGGGGTTGGCTCAAGCGTTTCCACTTTGGGCTAAGCTGGATCGCCTCTACCTCTCCGCTAGGCCCGAAAGGAGATGATCCGACTATGCCAGCCCCAGCCCCCCTTTAATCCTTGGGCTTTACGTTCCCACACACCGAAGGCCTTTCCGCGCTTTGGGCATCTCTGTCCTTCCAGGCTAAGTAACGACGTGATAGGACGAGGGAAGGGTGAGGGATGGATACAGCTATTTAGTTGAGCTCCCGAAGGGGTCCTCGAGAGGCATCTTTTCCAAGGGATGGCACGGGGCTGGGGGTGGGGTGGGAGCGAGTTTCTCGAGAATGACCTCTCTGCCCTCTCTTGGCCCGCGTGCAGGGGGCTCGGACGTCAGCCAGGTACCCAATGGCAAGAGGATGAGGACGGCCTTCACTAGCACGCAGCTCCTGGAGCTGGAGCGGGAATTCTCTTCCAACATGTATCTGTCTCGACTCCGGAGGATCGAAATCGCCACGTACCTGAACCTGTCGGAGAAGCAGGTGAAGATCTGGTTCCAGAACCGCCGGGTAAAGCATAAGAAGGAAGGGAAGGGCACGCAGAGGAACAGTCACGCGGGCTGCAAGTGCGTCGGCAGCCAAGCGCACTACGCGCGCTCCGAGGACGAGGACTCCCTGTCGCCGGCCTCGGCCACCGAGGACAAGGAGATTTCCCCCTTGTGAGGGAGGGAGGGCCGCCTCCCTCTCAGCACCCGCTCCCGGGAGCCCCCGCAAAGCCGATGCGGCAGGCACCCAGGGGTCAAATACGCGCCCGCTCCGTGGTCCCGTCTGCAGAAGCATGGAGCTGAGTGTTCCCAGGGCGTACCAGCCGGGCCCATCCTTCGCGTTTACTCCTTGGCCTATTTGCTTAGGTTCCACTCTCGAGAATGCGAATAGATTTTGTTTAAATGTAAATAACCTAGATTCAACTCAGTCTTGTCTTATAACAGAGAAAAAAAACATCATTGGCTTAAGTTTAGCACCGTCTGGGTTTTGTTTTTAAAGCGCTTGTCATTTTCCCTTCCCTACTGTCTTTCAGAACCTGATAAGAACACCGGGTTTCCTGATGATTTCCTTTTGTTTTTTTTTTTTAAATAAAAGTATTGATTTGCAAATAATTTAGAAAAGTAAAACCTGTAGGCCTTGCTTTCTGAAAACTTGCCTGGGGAGAGTTTAAAATCCAAGTGTTGGAAGTTCCTTTTTATGTGAATAGTTTTATATAAGATTATATTTATATTTATTTAAATAAATGAAACAAAATCAAGATTTTGCATTCATGGTGTTTGCTCTCACCCTCTTCCCCTGTCTCCCTCTCCCCAGGAACTGGGAAAAAAGTGTTTGTGAATTCAGATGGAAGTGTTGACTAAAACTGGTACCGTGGGGCACTTGGTCGAGGGAGGTTGGGGCGCTACAGGATTTCTGTGTAACAGAAATTTCTGCCAAGGAGACACCTTCAGTCCTGATGCCACCTACCAGGAAATAATCCCCATCCTCAAAATAGCTAGCCTCCTCACAGTGGACAGGACAAATCACTCCATTTAGAGTGATGCTGACATTAATGACAGGCAAACCTTTTAATTTAGTTAGAAAAGGTGAAAATTCCTTACCTAGTATTTCTTTTTCTGTGGCAGCCCTCCCTTTTTTCCCTTTCCCCTCGTCTCTCTTTATACTAAAATCAGAATTATGTGAAGACATTTGAATAGTTGCAATAGTTTTAGGAAGAGCAGGATGGGTCAAAGCAGGTTGTAAGTGCACATGGAAACTTACAAAGAATGCTGTGACTAGAAACATGGCCATTCCTAGTTGTTCTTCTAGCTAAGAAATTAGCGGGTCTCACCAATGCCAAGAAAACAAAAGGTTACACTCTCACTTTTCTAAACTAGCTCAAATGTGCCTTTGGACTCTCGTTTTTATGTGATTCTTTTCTGGTCTCCCTAACTTTAACCTGAATTGTCTCCTTTCTATTCCCTCTCTCCCCATCACTTTTCGGAGTTAATTCTGCAAGCCTGTCCTGGAGGAGACTGGCTGAGCCCTCGGCAGCAGCCTGGCGCTGCCAGGTCCTGGCATCTGAAAGAAAAGCGGAGCTGGGCGCAGGGAAACCAGGGAGTCATTTTGTGCAAGCTAACGCTCATGAACACCCGCGGATGTTATTTCTGATTAGTTTCTGTAAAGATTCCACCCAAGAGGTCAAACCACAGGAACTTTTAACAGATATACAGACCTCTAGGTTTGAATTACTATAGGTCTGTCGTAACCAACACCTCACCAGGTGGGCTTGGGGCTCTAAAACTAGGGGTCAGGAAGCTAATTCGGGAAGGAAGAGAAGGGAAGGAGGATGTGATACAGGTTTTCCCGTCAGAGTCTCTCCCTCTCTCCTTCCCTTCCTTCTCTTCCCCATGGGAGAGGGAAAAAAACCCCTTTCAGATACTCCAGGCCTGTCCATCAATTCCAATTCGGGCACTGGCCCAGAGAGGCCGGAGGGAGGACAGACCTCACGGTGCCGAACTGAACACGGAGCGGGCGCCGCTTTGTGCAGCGACTTAGCCTGGCCCTGCACAGCGGTCATGGGCAACCAGCTCGCCCCTGGGGCAGGGAGGCGCAGCCTCAGGGTCTCTCTCGAGCACAGCCTTCGGCCCCTCGCCCTGCCCACGGCGGAGGGGAGAGGGCGCCGGCCCGCTGCCTTCTCTGAAGATCCCGTTTCCCTCCTTCCCACTAGACAGGCCTCTCCGGGCCCCAGTACGCGGGTGGGAGGAAGTGACTGTCGAGGAGCAAAGAAGGCGCCTTTAAGGAAAGTTCCTGCTCCAGATACAGAGCCTCTGCTGACACTTTCTGCCCTCCTGTCCCACACTAAGCCTCGCCTGGGCGGTGGGCAGACACTGCCTCCTCCCATCCACACTTGGCCGGCCCCCTCTGTCCCCGCGCTCGGGCCTGGCCCTCCCCAAGTCCACGCCTGGCTCCAGGCCCTGCGCCCTGAACGCACAGCCACCCACTGACCACGCCCGATGCTGCCAGCTCCGCCGCCCGCCAAGGCGATGGGACACCCCCGCCCCCCCCCCCCCCCCCCCCCCCGCCCCCGGACTGGGTTTGAGCTGCTTGCGCGGTCTCAGTCCCCCTCCCTCCTGTCTTCCGGGGAAATTACTCAGGAAAGAGAGGGTAAACAATGAATCCTCACCAGAAGCAAAGAGATAAAGGCAAAGATACCTATCTAGTCATTAGACGTTCTCCAAAGAAAGGTTCCCCAGGGTTTTGGGGTGGGGGTGGGGGTCGGGGTGGGGTAGGGGTATCCTATTTGTCCTAGGACATTCCGTGCCAACCGACCTTCTGATCACGTTCAGAGTGAAGCCTGAGGTCTCCTTGTACACTAGCGTGGATTCTCCATCCGCCCCCTAATCAGTTGATGTTTTTGAAGTTTGCAAATCAGAATATGGCATTGGAAATCTGTCTGCTTTTAAAGGCCTACAGTTTCTCCTCAGGTTAAAAATACTTAGGCCAACACTCAGACACACAGATGCTCCGCTAACCAATCTTGATATGAAACACGCCCAGGGAAGTGTCTCCAGGTTTATTTAAAGGGAAATGTGGGGTCACCTGGACAACTTTGCTGCCTGAAAAGCACTAGATGCCAGTTTTCACTGCCTTCTCTTGAGAAACAGGACTGGGCCCCTGTATTTCAGGGGCCTAGAGATACATAATGGGAAGAGAGAAAGAGAATGAGAATGAGAAAGCAGGACCTTGCTCCACTAAGAGAGAAGAAGTGAGCAGCAGGAGCCATTAGTGTGGCCGAGTCCGCCTCCTGGAGAACAAGTCCTGTGGTAGCTTTAAACAGGAACGGAGTTGGAGGGTTGGGGATGGCGAGCAGGAAGGATGACTTCCTGCCCTTTGTCCTGAGCCAGTCTAGACATTCAGAGAAAACAGGAGGAGCAGAGACATTTCCCCTTCACCCACCCACTCAGTCACCAACACACACCCAAGGCCAAGCCCACTCAGCAAGGCTTCTTGGTTTCACCCAGCAGCCCATCCTAGGGTGCCCGTGGGCCCAGGTGATAGAGACACTGGTGAAGATAGACCCTCTCCCCTTATTCTGAAGTGGTCATCACAGCTTAGTTCCCACCCACCTCATTCCTCCAAGGACATCTAAGAATATTTTAGGAGAAAGAAAAACTTGGGATGTCAAGTCTTTGATTTCTGGCTTCCTTCCTCGTCCCCTCATTCCCACTCCCCACCAATTCTACCCTTTTAAATCTGATCTGGACTAGAAATGTAGTTTGTTTGGTCCACCCTGACTGTGGTCAGGGAATTGCCAGAAAGGTGATTGCTCTAGCTAAAAGAGGTCACAGAGGGCAACAGGGTCTGTGTGGATAGGTGTATGTACATGCATGTACATGGTTGTGTGAGTGTATGTGTGCATATGTATATGTGTATGTGAGAGAAAAATAACTTCATTGGTGGTGGTCATGTTACATAAAGAGAAGAATTGCCCTGACCGATTTGGCTCAGTGGATAGAGCGTCAGCCTGCAGACTGAAGGGTCCTGGGTTCGATTCTGGTCAAGGGCATGTACCTTGGTTGCGGGCGTGTGGGGAGTGTGCAGGAGGCGGCTGATCGATGTTTCCCTCTCATCGTTGTTTCTGGCTCTCTGTCCCTCTCCCTTCCTCTCTGTAAAAAAAATCAATAAAATATATTTTAAAAAATTAAAAATAAACAAAAAGAGAAGAATTATCTGAGAAAGACAAATATCACATGATCTCATTTATTTGTGGAATCTAATGAACAAAATGAATTGACCAACAAAATAGGACCCAAGGCATGGAAGCGTGGAACAGACTGACACATCTCCATGTGGGGTTGGGGTGATGAGAAGAGATAAGCCAAAGAACTTATATACTTATATGCATAGCCTATGGACGCAGGCAATAGGGTAGTGAAGACCTGGGGGTGTGTGGGTAAGGGCTGGGAGGAAGGGAGTAAAGGGGGGGGGGTAAGATGGGAAATATCTGTAATACTATCAACAATAAAAATATATATTTTTTTAAAAGCTAAGAGTTATTTTTACCAGGTTTCCTTTTCCCCCCACCCCATTTATACCTTTCCTGCAGGTTCCACTCATTTTTCATGGTACTTCTTGGGAGATTTTTTGGAGGGAGGTGGAAAGGTGCTCAGAGTTGGGTTGGGGGAAGGAATAAAAAGCTGAACATTGAGGGGAGACTAGAGAGAGCAATGGGTTGGATCTTAGGCCAGACCTTAAGGGTGTGAGGGGAGGAGAATGACACTTCCAACTGAAGAAATTTGGTTTAAAGGAGCAATCCCTGATTTAAAAGGAGCTCCTCCTATCCTCTCCAAACACAGCCTAACACCTCCTAAACATGAATGCAGCTCAGTGCATCAAAGCAATTGTTTCTATTTTCATTACTCACAGGGGATCTTTGTATGTACCTGTTAAGGTGACAGACCTCTTAAAAGGGAACATTTTTCCATGCAATTAAATGGTGCATTTACTAGGCTTCTATTAACATAATTTAATATAAATCTATTTTATAAATCTTTAGGCTCACATTACTGAAAATTGAACCTGGGGGGGGGGTGGCGGGGGGGATGCCTACATCTCTTTCCTAAATTAGGGGGAGTCAAATCCAAAAACTTGCTATTCTAAGCCAATGGAAATATTAAAAGTAAAGAAATCTTTTGTATTGTCTTTTGTTAATGGTGGAGGCATGGAGAAAAGAAGCAGCTTTTCTCACAGAAAATGAGAAATTCCACAGAGATGCCTGCAGGGCTCCTATATTCGAGGCCCTGGGGAGGGGCCAACAAGAACAGGAATTTAAAGACATTTCTTAGGAACAGGATGGAATCAGAGCTCAGATTGGGGGGGGGGGGGGCGGAAACCACATTAAAACCAACCTTGACTCATATTTGGAAGCAAGTTTCTTCTGTTTGGGGAAGAAAAATCCGAAGCCTCAGACCTCACAGTCCTGAAAGCTACTCCATGTGGAGGTAGATATCCTTGTCTGTCCCCATAGCTGGCCTCCTTGTTCTCAAGGGCACCCTCCAAAATTCTGGGCATCGCCTTGTCTCTGAAAACAGTGCTCTGTGTGCCCGTCTATTGATGTCCATGCCTGCCCTTCTGCACTGGGCATTGCTTTTCCTCAAGCTGAGCCCTATGTTTTCCTGAGCCTTTGTCATACCTTTGTCGACCCTTCCAAATCCCAAACCCAGGAAGGCCCCAGGGACTCCTCTGAGTGAATCCTGACAGATCGGAAGTGTGTGCTGTGTGCTTAGGAAAGTAACTAGTTTCAGATTAATGAAGCAGTGACAATTTCAATCTGCTTAAAGGCGGAGGTTGGCACTGCCCAGGCCTGAGCGTGGGGAGCTCGCCAGGCTGGGCTTTATATTGTCCGCTTTTCTGAAGAGCAGACAAAGATGGATAGAGAGACATTGAAAAGCAGGGGGCGTATTTCAAACAGCCCCATAAAGAGGGCTGTCACTTTAAGACAAGAACCATAGTGCTTTGATGACTTTGTATTAGCTGCAACCATTTCAAATAAGGAACTCAAGTCTCTAGTGAGAGGGAGGGAAAAGCAGAGAGAGAGAGAGAGAGAGAGAGAGAGAGAGAGAGAGAGAGAGAGAGAGAGAGAGAGAAGCCCTATTTAGCCTGTGTGAGCACTGCAGCAGGGCTGATTCTTAGGCAACTGCTAGATTTCTGAAGTTCACGGAGAAACAGCCCACAGCAGGTGCAGAGAAGAAAAGGCAGGTGGAAGCTGCTCCTGATGGGAAAGGCTCCCCGCCCGTGGGCTGCAGCGGGCTCCGGAGCCAGCTCCGCCTCAGTTTCCCGGGAAGGGCTGGGGCAGGAGCACAGCCCTGGCTGGCCCCAGACCGTGAGGATTATCATGGAAATTTTCGAGAGCCTGAAAGAGAAAGGAAGGAGGAGGAGGGCAGGCTTTTGGAGGCCACCTTCACAAAGCCTAATTTAAATTGTTTGGGGTCAAGCTGCAGCAAGCCGCCTCCCCCTTTTCCTCCTTAATTAATTAATGACCACAATTAATTATTAGGGTCTTGCATCTCAAGTCGTCCAAACGCCTCCAACAGGGACGGATGAGTTGCTTGAGCCAGAGGCACTGGTATAACTTGGGAGAAGGGAGTGGGGAGTTGGAGGTGTGCTCGCCCTTCCTCTCTCTGTATCTGCCTCCCTCTAGGTCTCCCCTTGCCTGCGGTTCTCTGTGTCTGTCTGTCACTTTCTGCCTCAGTTTCTCTCTCACACTCTCTCTTCCTCTCTCACTCCCTTTCTTTGTTCTCCTGGACCAACTCCCCACCCTCCTCCAATCTCCCCGGGCCGTGTCTCGACCCTCCCAACTTCAGGACCCAAGCTGTCCCGCGAGAAGGGAGGGTGCCCAAGCTGCGGCCCCCACCCGGTCACCCTCCCCTCGGAATCCCACCGCGTGGTCGGAGGCCGGACGTGAGTGGGCAGCAAGGTAATTTCACCTGCTCTATCTAGAGTTAGTGACAACTTCTGTTTCTTTCTTCCTTCCTTCCTTCCTTTCTTTCTTTCTTTCTTTCTTTCTTTCTTTCTTTCTTTCTTTCTTTCTTTCTTTCTTTCTTTCTTTCTTTCTTTCTTCCTTTCTTCCTTTCTTCCTTTCTTCCTTTCTTTCCTCCTTTCCTCCTTTCCTTCCTTCCTTCCTTCCTTCCTTCCTTCCTTCCTTCCTTCCTTCCTTCCTTCCTTCCTTCCTTCCTTCCTTCCTTCCTTCCTTCCTTCCTTCCTTCCTTCCTTCCTTCCTTCCTTCCTTCCTTCCTTCCTTCCTTCCTTTTTTATGGGAACGGGAACCGAACCGGGAAGGAGATGGCGCCGGCTTTGGAGGCCGGCGAAAGGGCTCCCGCGAAAGCGAAGCTGGAGGGAGAAGCGGCCGCCGCTGTTTCATTAGGCGCTATTTGAACCTTGCAACATGTGGTAATTTCTGGGGCAAGCTGAAAAGGGGGGATTATGTAGGAGGGACACAAGGAAATTAGCGAACGGTTAATTTAACTCGTTTTCTGCTAGACTTTTCGATACATTCCTCATTGACTGAGGGGCAGGTGAAGCTCCCGCCCCATGCAGGCGCATTCACGGTGGGAATAAATGGTTCTTTTTCAACTCACACTGTTCACAATATATCATCAGGGAAAAGACATGCAATGAATATGTTGATTTTTTTTATTAATGGAATTACACCCTGCCATGCAGGTGTGAGGGTAAAAACCTATACTGCAATGAAATAAGATTAACAATGAAATTAGAATTTTATTAGCTTTCTATGTCACATAGACCTGGATTTGAACTGTCAAAACAAGCAACCAGAAAAGATATTCCGAAGGCAGCCCTGCCAATCAACCAGGAGGAAGGAAGCAGCGTGGAATCACAATCATTGCCAGCTTCCAGGTCCTTCGGCGCCTGTCTTGGTCCTCGCGCGGTAGGCAAGTGGGCGGGGGGCCCCAGTGGGTATCCGCCTGGTCTCCGGACCCGCGGGCAGTTCCTGGAAACACCACTCGGACTCCAGAGGCCAGACACAGAGCAGGCCCCCGCCCAGGGTAGAGGAGCCGGGAGGGCCCGAGGCCGCCCAGAGGTCAGCCGGAGGGGCTGGGCCAGCGCGGCCTATAGGCCGCAGGCTTCGCCTCTTCTAAATCAGCTGCCCGTGACCCGAGGGAATGGAGAGAAAAGTCGGGATGCCGGGCTGCAGGCGGAGTAGGGCGCCCCTTGGAAACCGCACCGAGTTTTGTCCCCCGGGCCCGGGAGCTCCGGCGCTGCTACCTGGGTCTGGCAGGCGCAGAGGTGCCCTATGCAAATGGCTCACTATTGAGAAGGAAATACTTCCAATGGGCCTTTGTAACCTTCTATAGAAAATCGAGGTATTCTGCATGACAAAGCACAATTAAGCTTTCTATTCAGGAGTTCTGCAGCTGGTAGCCCGTTGGGAAAGTGGGAGGAAACGCGAATATATTAATAGTGTGGCAAAAGTTTTTTTGTGTGCGTGTCCTTTGCTGGGTCTGGGAGGGAGAGGGGCGGTGGGTGGACCCCGAGGGGAGGATGGCTCCGCCCGGAATCCTTGCCACTTGAAAGGCAACTCCTCTGCCCACGTGGAAAGCTCTGCTTGTCTGGCAGCCCAGGCATCCTGACTGGTCCAGGAGACCCCCGTGCGCCGGACAGGACCGGGCAGGCCACGCGGGCACCGGCGCACGGGCGGGGCGGGACGGGACGCGTGCCCCAGCCTAGTCTCTTTGTCCCGGGAAAGCTGTGCTGAGACCAGGCGCCCAGCTATACTTGGTCACCCCGCAGACTCAGGGGGCAGGCTCAGCAGCGCAGGAGGGATGCTGCAATGGGAAGATGTGGGAAGGGCAGAGCCAGATTGTCAGTTCAACTCCAATTTTCTCCACACTCCTCTCTCATAATTGAGATTCACTTCCCAATCATTCAATTTTGCACTCGCCAGAAAGAATTTTTTGCTTCTTATTCTCCATTCTCTGTCCTCTACAGTGGTTCTCAACCTTCCTAATGCCGCGACCCTTTAATACAGTTCCTCATGTTGTGGTGACCCCCAATTTCATTGTTACAAATTGAACATAATTAAAGCATAGTGAGTAATCACAAAAACAATATGTAATTATATATGTGTTTTCCGATGGTCTTAGGTGACTCCTGTGAAAGGGTCGTTCGACCCCAAAGGGGTCGCGACCCACAGATTGAGAACCGCTGCTCTAGAAACATGTCCACCCTCCTCTGTCCTGCTTGGTGCCGGCAGATGCGGGCCTTTGTGGATTGTATTATTTCCTCTATTAACGGAGTCACCTGCCGCTTCTTGCCTCTGGCTACCATCTGGGTTTGGTGAGTGAGTGGCTTCTAGATGTCTGTCTTCTTCCCTGTTCCCATCTGTGAGGTTCTTGACAGTCACTGCACCCGTCATTTATACATCCTCAGCATTCATCACAATGCCCGACACAAAGCCGATACTCTGTAAATACCAGCTGAATCAAGGCATCATTCTGCTTCCAGGTCTCCACCAGTCCCTGCAATCAAGGAAAGAGCTATATTTAGAAACACCTATATTTCATCATATATATATATATATATATATATATATATATATATATATATGCTCGCATATACATAGGTGCTCACATATATATGATAAGTATATGTACATATGTAGGACAAACATGTATATATAGGATAAATATAGATAGGATATATTGAAGGTTCTGGAATCAGTCTGCATGCTCTACATTTACTAGCATTATGACCTTGGGCAATTCGCTTAACTTCTCTTTCATTTTCCTCATTTGTAAAATGGGGATAATTAATAGTACCTTCCTTATAAGGATGTTGAGGATTAAATAAGGAAATATATGTAAAATATATAGATATTCACATAAGTTAGAGAAGTTCTAACTGAAAAAGTAACTTTTGGATAAAGCCCTGAAGAGAGTGTGGGGAAGTGACCATATGGCTTGTGGGGACAAGAGAATTTCAAGAGAAAGACCTGGGTGGGAACATGCTTGAAATAGTTGGGAAACAATAAAGAGGCAGAGTGACTAGAGAAGAGTGAGTGTGTTTATGGATGGGGGAGAGGGAGGTCAGAGTGGTGATGGGTGGGTTCTGTGGTTGTAGTAAGGACTTAGGCTTTGATTCTGGGAAACCTTTGGAGGATTTTGAGCAGAGGAGTGATATGCTTTAACTTATGACTAATTGGAATGAATTTGGCTGCTGTGCTGAAAGAAGCAGGGACATTAAGATTCTGTTAAATTAAGCAAGGTAGGAGATCATGGTGGCTTGGACCAGGATAGGGATAATGGGAGTGGGGAGAAGCACTGAATTTTTGGATTTGACTGGGGAGAATGGCCAGGATTTGCTGACAAACTGAATCTGAGGAGTAAGGGAAAGAAAAGGGTCAAGGATGATACCAAGGTCTTTCTCCAAGCATTTAAAAGAAAACAGATTGCCAATATATAGAAGGAGCAAATTTTGGGCTCTCTTAAGCTTGAGATGACAATTAGACATCCAAGTGAGGACATCATGAAGACAATTTGAAAAAATGTCTGAAATTCTGAAATGAGATCCAGACTGGAGAAGTAAATTAAGGAGTCATGAATATAATGACGGTCTTAAAGCCATGTGACGAAGGGGAGCTCATAAAGAAGTGAGCATAGAGTAGAAAGGGAAGAAGTCCAAAGACTAGCCCTGGAGAACTCTTAAGATTTAAAAGCACAGGTGTGTGTGTGTGTGTGTGTGTGTGTGTGTGTGTGTGTGTGTGTAGAACTAGCAGAGACAGAAGCAATGAGGTGAGTTGTATAATTGCCCAGCTTATTGCCTGCAGAGAATTTCCAAGACACAGTGCAGGGAGGGTAACCCAGACAAAGGCCAGCAGTCACCATGAGGTAAGGAGATAGTATTCAGAAGTAGCGGAGACCAAGGTGACTAGAATTCATAGGACATAGTACCTGTGAAGTAGCAAACTGTTCAGAAAGAAAGCTGTAGAAATCTGCAGAAGGTTTCCTTCAATCTTTTAGCTGATTATTCATCAGTAAATGAAGAACCTACCTGAGGCCAAAGAACAAACACCACAAAGGAGCAGGCTGAACAATTTACCCTCTCACACATGCCTGGTCACTAAAACAAGGTATTACCTCAGTCGTAGAAATGAGTGATCACCTCTCCTCACTTACTTTCCTCTCATTATAGCATTCCCTTCATCTAAAAACCAGAAAGGCTTGTATCTTCAGACTAGAGGCCCGGTGCACAAAAATTTGTGCACTGGGGTTGGGGGGGGGTCCCTCAGCCCGGCCTGTGCCCTCTCAGTCTGGGACCCCTTGGGAGATAACGACCTGCTGGCTTAGGCCTGCTCCCGGGTGGCAGAGGGCAGGCCCAATCCCTAGGTGCAGCCCCTGGTTGGGCTCAGAGCAGGGCCAATTGGGGAGTTGGGGCGCTGCCCCCTGTCATGCACAGAGCAGGGCGGATCGGGAGCTTGCGATGCCACCCTCAGTCACACTCAGGGTAGGGCCGATTGGGGGATTGGGGCACCGCCCCCTGTCACACTCAAGGCAGAGTCGATGGGGAGGTTGTGGCGCCACCCCCTGCCACGCACAGAGCAGGGCCCATCAGGGGGTTGGGGAGCTCCCCCCCCCGCCCCGTCATGCACAGAGCAGGGCCCATCAGGGGGTTGGGGAGATCCCCCCTGTCACTCACAGAGTAGGGCCAATAGGGGAGTTGGCACACCGCCCCCTGTCACACACAGAGCAGGGCAGATCAGGGGGTTGGGGTGCCACCCTCTATCACCCACAGAGCAGGGCCGATCAGGGGGTTGGGTCACCGCCACTGTTACACTCAGGGCAGGGCCAATGGGGAGGTTATGGCTCTACCCCATCACACACAGAGCAGGGCCTGTGAGGGGGGGGTGGGGTTGGAGCGCTGCCCTCTATCACCCACAGAGCAGGGCAGATAGGGAGGTTGTGGCCCCGCCCCCTGTCACACACAGAGCCGCAGGGCGATCAGGGGTTTGGGCGCTGCCCCCTGTCACACTGATCCCGGTGCTGGGAGGCCTCGAGGCTCCGCTGATTCTGGTGCATGGGTGAGGGCTGGCTGGTTTGCCCTGAAGGGTGTCCCGGATCAGGGTGGGGGTCCCCACTGGGGTGCCTGGCCAGCCTGGATGAGGGGATGATGGCTGTTTGCAGCTGGTCACACACCCTTCAGGGTGGGGGTCCCCACTGGGGTGCCTGGCCAGTCTAGGTGAGGGGCTGAGGGCTGTTTTCAGGCTGGGACTGAAGCTCCCAACTGCTCCTTTTTTTCTTTTCTTTTTTTTTTTATTCTGGGCCAGCTTTAGCTCTGAGGCTCCAGCTCTTAGTCCACTGCTCCTGAAAGCAGGTATCTGGTTTGTTTCGGTTCTCGAAACTCTGTATCAACTCCAGCTCTGAGATCCCAGCCGGCTGAAAGCTGGTTTCTGGGGTTTTGTTTAGCGTCTGTATTTGTTACAATGTTTGAAACTGCAGGCTCAGAGGCCCGCCGCGGTCCTCCTTCACTAAAGCAAGCAAGCCTCATGTTAGTTTCAAGCTTCCTGGCTGCCGCCAGCCATCTTGGCTGACAGTTAATTTGTATATTGCCCCGATTAGCCAATGGGAAGGGTAGCGGTCGTATGCCAATTACCATGTTTCTCTTTTATTAGTGTAGATGGGCACTTGACTGACTTCTCTGCTTATAGACTCCTTCCAAAGCCAGAAGAAGATAGATAACATTTGGATGTAGTCTTAAAACAAAAGTCAACACTCATATCTTGGGGGACATATGAAGAAAATGGAAATGGAAAAAGTTTAACCTTTGAGACACTTATGAACTAGAAGGTATTGAATGGCAGGTTCTGGATGCCCCAGGAATTCTCAGAAGAGGACGGCTCACGACAAGAGGAGTGGGGAGCTGATACCTAGCTGAAAATTGCTCAGGAATGCACAAATTAGGATTGATATTTGGAAACCCAATTTCTATATTTCCCATTGTTTCTCTTTTCTTATAATAAGAAGTCTATCTTTCCACCTATTTTTATTTAATTAAGACATAGTGAGTTTAATGAGTTTTGATTCTCTCAGTCAGGAAGACCTGTCAATATTTGATAGGCAAGCAGAAAGAGGCACTAACAGAGACCTATTGAAATATTTTAGTCACTTTCAAAAATCCAAAGACAGGTTCTTTTTTGCAAAGCTTTATTCTCTTGTTATGAATTCCTCTCTTTCTGAATTGTCTTTTGTGATTACTCAAAGATCAAGCAGCTCGTACAAAGTACGCGAGTCAGTTTTATGGATCATGCCGGGTAGGTAGCCTGCTGCCTTGCCTTCATTGTTGTCAAGCTGAAATTATGTTGTTAAAATTTTTAGCTGGCTACTTATTTATGATATAAACAAATGGTTGCTGGTATCAAACTATTTTTGAATAGAGGATTTCTCTGCATTCCTTTGGCTAAAACGACATCCTTAAAAAGGGATACACAATAGTTGAGGTTTGATCAAATACATGAAAATTTAACTTCAGTTGTGATTTTTGGCATAATAAAAGGTAAAGCAAAGTTACCAGTTTACTATAAGGCCTTTGCACCAGAGATTTTGCAAAGTGAGAAAAATCTAGAAGCTGCTCATGTAATCACTTATGGCACCATCAACTTTGGAGAGTAGTTATATTTAAATATAGATTTTTCCACTATGAAAACAGATATATTAGTAGTAGTTCCAGATACGTAAGAAAATAAACAAATTTTTAAAACCCTCCTTCATACCAGTTTTTAATCTATAACCATATACCAATTTTGTCGTATATTCCCTGAGAAACAACTATTTCCCCCACAAGTGACTTCTGAGGGAATGGGATCTATCTGATAATAAGATTATGAGTATGTATTCCTGGCAAGTTTTGTTGTATTTCACATTGACTTCTTTTTTCATCTCTTCATACTAAAATCTTATTTGCTATTTATAGAGACTGACTTGTTTTAACTACATACTTGATTGGAATGATAAAGAAAGGACTACTACTATTTCTCCTGCAAGCCATTTTAATATTTCTTTTTCTCTAGATGAAGTTTCTCTAAGTAAACATGACTATGGGTACTGGGGTGCTTCATTTTATAACGAAAGCCTAAAAGTAATTCCTTGTCTTGTATTCCTCTTCACATACATACATGTATGTATCCTTTCTACACCACACACAGAATCACAATCTTGCAACTGACTGAAGTGAATATGTTTTATGATGTATTTATTTCTCTCTCCAAACTCTGAGAGAAAAGCTGGCTAGAAGCCCGTGGCCATTAAGAACTCATTGCTTGCCAAACAGCTACTGTTATTTGTTCAAAACACATTCATAGAGTTGCCACTGCAACAACTTGGGAGGAAAGTAATTTAAAATCACACCATCATTTTCCATCCTCCAGCAACTTTACATTTCAATGCCTCACTGAACATTTCAGGAATAATCAACAGGACTCAGATTTTTCTCTTTTAACTTGCAGGCTACACGTTTGAATGGTAGAGATGTAATGTCTTGGGAGGTTTGACTAAACTCCTTTTTCTTCTTCTCCTAAGTGTAGGCATTTTCTAACTTTCCCCTCTTTCTTGTTTTTCTTTCTTTTTACAAAAAAAGAAATTTCTATTGATTTCAGAGAGGAAGGGAGAGAAAGGGATAGAAACATCAATGATGAGAATCATTGATCAGCTGCCTCCTGCACGCCCCCTACTGGAGATTGAGCCTGAAACCTGAGGCATGTGCCTTGACGGGGAATGAACCATGACCTGATTCATAGGTTGTCACTCAGCCACCGAGCAACACCCAGCGGGCTCTGTCTTGTTTTCACTTTTTCCTCAGAGCTCTCACTTCTCCCCTCAGATCAATGGTCCCTTTTATAAGGATAATTTGCATCTCTAACATCTTTTTGTGAGTGTGGTAAAATAACACAACATCAAATTTACCACACTAACCATTTTTATTTTTTATTTATTTAAATATATTTTATTGATTTTTTACAGAGAGGAAGGGAGAGGGATAGAGAGTTAGAAACATCGATGACGCCAAAACCGGTTTGCCTCAGTGGATAGAGCGTCGGCCTGAAAGGTCCCAGGTTCGATTCCGGTCAAGGGCATGTACCTGGGTTGCGGGCATATCCCCAGTAGGAGATGTGCAGGAGGCAGCTGATCGATGTTTCTCTCTCATCACTGTTTCTAACTCTCTATCCCTCTCCCTTCCTCTCTGTAAAAAATCAATAAAATATATTTAAAAAAAAAAGAAACATTGATGAGAGAGAAACATCAGTCAGCTGCCTCCTGCACACCCCCTACTGGGGATGTGCCCACAACCAAGGTACATGCCCTTGACCTGAATCGAACCTGGGACCCTTGAGTTCACAGGCCGACACTCTATCCACTGAGCCAAACCGGTTAGGGCAACACACTAACATTTTTAAATGTGTAGGTCAGTGGCATTAAGTACATTCTTATTGTTGTGCAACCATCACCACCATCCATCTCCAGAAACAATAATTCTCCATTCCTCCCTCCACGCAGCCCTTGCAACCACCATTCTACTCTCCTATGAATTTGACTCCTCTGGGACCTCATACAGTATTTGTCTTTTTGTGACTGACTTATTTAACATAATGTCATCAAGGTTCATCCATGTTGTAGCATGTGTCAGAATTTCATTCCTTTTAAAGGCTAAATAATATTCCATTCTATGTATAGACTACCTTTTATTTACCTGTTCATCCATTGATGGACATTTGGATTGTTTGTGACTAATGCTACTATAAACATGGGTGTAAACTATGTATTCTAAAGCACTGTGACCTCAGTGCCATCTCCACATTTCCCACTGTTGCTGGCCATGTTCACTTAGCTGTGCTATGGCTGATCACTCCTTCCAAAGGAAATTCCATGACCACAGCAACCCAGGCTTAACATATACAATATATCTTTTATTTTTCATCTATTTTTAGCATCACTACCTAAACTTAGGCCCTTACTATTTTTAACTCTAATTAGTTAATTAATGAATTCCATTAAGCATGCGGCGTGTTTCCTACCCCAGCATCTTAGCTGTGCCATTCTCTACACCTGAGCTCTTCTTCACCTCTGCACCTTTCACCATCCCCCCTTGACACCTTCATGTGCACCCCAGCCCACACTAACTTCTCCCTTTCCTGGATCTCTTTAGCAATTACTATAAATCACTTTTAGTCCTTATTAATTAACTGTCTTGGAATTATTTATCCACTTCCCTGTGTCTTAGTTCCATAACTGGAGTGTGCATCTTGTATTTTAGTCGTAACACCAGTTTGTCCCTGGGAGCATGACCGTGCAGCTTCCCCAACGCTTTCATTTTCTGGGTTGTACATCGTGGAAGGTAAAGACTGCATCATTTGCTTATCCTTTCTTCGGTAACTGAGAATTTACTGTTTTTAGCCCTGAGCTAGGGTTACAAACTGGCATGGGGCATGCTCCCTCCTTTTCAAATACTCCCATTTTAATGGGGATGTAGCACTAGAGCACACAATGCAGTATGAAAATGGTTTCACAGGAGCCCTGGACAGAGCTAACTCTACCTAGGGGAACTGAAGAGGCCTTACGTATCTTGACATTTCCGCATTGACAAATGGCCCACTGAAAATCACAGCAGTTCCTTCCATGTGATAATTCATGGTTTTCACAATTGATTTTTCTGTCTCTGTAGAGAAGCCATTAGCCTTTTCATGCATTTGCCTGCAGGATCCACACACATGTTTTAAACTACTGATTGTTGGGAAAAATAGTCTAGGCCTCAGGAATTAGAATGACAACCCTCACTCCCAATTCCACTTTATGGTGGATCCATATAACTGCCCCTCCCTCAAAGACAGTGCCCCATGGTCAGGGAAGTGTCAGGATACATGGGTTACGTCCCAGGAGCCTGGGTAATTGATTTGGAAAGTACAGATGGCACTCATTTCTCAAGAGAAAGCATGGTAAAAATTTGAGAGATTATATCATTTTCGATGATGGTAGGAAACTGATATTTTCACTTCTCTTGTTATGAAGCCCATATCCAAAAGCCTGATCAATATAGCTGATTTAATGGGTTAAAGAAGGGAAAACCTTTTCTTGCCTCTGATAGGCCAGCCTTAGTTAAAGGTCAACACTGGGAGCTGAGAATGTAGTCAACACACCCATCTCAGCTACAGGGGTGAAAGTGATGGGGGAGGGGGTAATATTTCCAAAGAGAAAAGAGCAATACCATCACTCCCAGGAGAATGAATGGGTACCTGGCAGGTTAAAAGAACCAATATTCACTTTATCTCACTTTTCATTCGGTATAATAAGGGAAGGGGGACTGGACAGGAAGAGAGGACCATCCCAGCATTGTCTGGTTCTAAGGATTGATTGGACCAAGTACTATATCTACTGTCCACTTCTCTGGTTCTCTTCATCGTATCACAAGTTAGAATTCTTACAAATCACTAGAAAAGCTGCTCCTTACAATGAGTATACAGAATTTTAGTACACTATTGTTTAAATGTTGAAAAGGGTTTCTTTCTTTTTCTCTCATTGCATGTTGGCTTTTCACAGTGTGCAATTTTGCTGCATTTATAATCACTATGTATTTTGTTTTGGGAGAATGCATTTTGTCATTAAAGCTTTTCACACAACTAGAGGAATGATCATCTTCACTATCAATATCCCAGTACAGCCTGCTTTCCCCGCCCCCATTACTTTCAAATAGGTTGCAAAACTCAGAAGGATAGTAATTGAAGGGAAAACTAAAGCCAATTTGATTTTCTTAATCAAGAAATGATTAATTTGTACATGGCAGCATTAGAGAACTATAAAAAAGACTCCATGCATTCCTTTCACATTCCCTTTCACAAAGTCACCATTTAAATCCAGTCCTGTTTGTGGTATAATAATGTAGAGCTTGTGCACAAAGTGACAGTAAACTAATGCAAAGACTTTTCTCATGAATAGGAGAATGAATGTTGTTTTTTTTTAATTTCAAGGAAACTGTATTTAAAATGCAATTTTTGAAAAATATAATAAAGCCAAATATAAATATTGTGAACAGATGTTTCTTAAGAAGTTTCTGAAATGAATAGTCACCATCTGGAACCACTAACAATGAGAAGGTAAGCAAGCACCTGTTTCTTTTCTTTAAAAAGATTTCATCTCTGTATCAAATTATAAACAAGCACGGCAGTTTCCATAAAAATGCAATATCCTATTTACCAAACTGTTTAGAAAAATATTGATAAGAATATAGATGGTTTAGAAAAGTGTGCTCCTAAAAGGTTTAGTCCGTTTTCAGATTTTTTGCTTACTCATAATTTTTTAAAGATCAAACTCTTCAGTGGGAGCATGTTCTGTATTTTTACAGGCATGCACAAAACCTGAATGGACGCTAGCATTGCCACCACCAAGGCGTCTATTTGCTCATTACCACACTTTCTTAGTAGGTGCTGCACAATATGAGTTGAACCTATAAGCCTGGAAGCCTGAGAAGTTGATTGCATTAGGGGCCCCAGTGAATATTCTGTATATTTGTGATATGGTTTTGCAGCAATTTGCACCAAGAGGCACAGTCTTTTGCTTCATCCTTTGAATCAGGGCTAAACTAGTGACTTGATTTAGCCAATAGAATGCAGAATGAGGGACAGCATCCAGCTCTAAGCCTAGCAGATGTTTTGCACACTTTCATTCTTTCTCGTGGGACCCTGCTACAGACATGTAAGTAAGCACGGGCTAGCCTGCCGGAGGACGAGAGACCCCACAGAGGAAAGGCCAGGTATGTCTGTGAAGTCCTCCTAAAGCAGCTTGCAGCCACCCAACTCCCCGGCATGTGAGAGAGCCGGCCCAGATCAGGTTCTTAGCCTTTTGCCTGTAGCAGGAGGGTTTTGGTTTCTTGAGGCCTAATGATTGACAGTGGGTAATGCAAGCTGTTAAAAGATTTGAAGAACTTCTGGCTGCTGCCTTTTTATCTCCTTGAAATATGGGGAGATAGAAACAGTTGCAGGGATACAGTTAAAAAAAAAAAAGGAGGTGCTGGGATTTACAGGTAGATTTCCTTATGCAGGTTGGAGGTTCCAAATAAATGAAACAGAAAAAACATATTGAGTGAGTATAAGGATATGGTTATCTTACTGAAAGACGTAATTTATTTTTAATAATTTCATCATTTTTAATATAATTACAAATTAGGCTAATCTCTTGGTTGAAACCCATCCTTCTTACAAGCGAATTCTTTTTTTATTGAATTTATTGGGGTGACATTGGTTAATAAAAACAAATGAATTCTTGTTTCAACAGTTGGTTCCACATATTATATGCTCTTTTAAAATAAGTCAGTCAGAGAAAGACAAGTATCACATGATCTCACTCATGTGGAATCTAATGAACAAAATAAACTGATGAACAAAATAGATCCAGAGACATAGAAGCATGGGACAGACTGACGAATCTCAGAGGGAGGGCAGGGTGGGTGAGTAGGGAGAGATTAACCAAAAACCTTATGTGCATATTTGCAAAACCCATGGACACAGACAATAGTGTAGTGAAGGCCTGGAGGTGTGGGGTGTGGGGGTGTGGGGTGGAGAGCATCAATGGGGGTGGGGGAACATCTGTAATCTGTAATACTTTCAATAATAAAGATAAATTTTAAAAATATTCAATTAATTAATTTATAAATTAATTCTACTTGTTTCCTGGCTAATTAATCTTCATTATAGTAGTTTTACTATAAGTGAATTAATTGGACTATATTAACTCCATTCGCAGATTGATCTGATAGCTTTTGACACTGGGTTTCAAAGAATAAAGCAATCAAAGGTTATTTTTCATATTTGTGATGATCATTTATTGGTGGCCTCCCTGGCATCTATCTTCCACTTTTCCTTTATCCATACTCCAAAATTTATTTTCTTCAGTCATGTGATTTGGGTGGGAATAATCTAACTCCAAATTCCAGGTAAGGGCTCCAATTGGCTTATGTCCCATGGCCACTTGTGTTGGTTCTGGAGTGAAGCACACACAGTCAAAGCTAATGTGATGCAAGGAGATGTTTGCTGGAATTCTGATGTGGAGAAGCCTGTCTCCTGCATGTATGGGATATGGAATTGTGGAAGTCACTTTTCTGCAAAGAGAGGAGACTCTAGAGTTGCCAGAAGGCCACAAAACAGAGCCAAAGGTGAAGCCAAACCATGGAGAGCAGATAAAAGACATGCGTCTTTGGAAACATTGTTTGACCTGCTGAAAAGAGCCTTGTCTGAAGTTGATTTTGCCTCTAGAGTTTTCATGGATGTGACTAACAAATCCCTGTTATTATTTAAGGCAATTGAATTGTTTTACCTTCACTTAAAACTGAAAGACACTGACTGATACAACCTCTATCTTTTATTGCTTTGCTTCAAGCACCCCAGTTCAGAACTTCTTTCCTCTTGCCTGGCCTATAGTGGTAGTCTCTTAACTACCTTCCTTCTTCCAGTCCACGCTGCTCTGATCTATGCTTTGTTACAGGGTTAATATCTCTTAATTACACCTATGATCATACCTTCTTGCTCAAAACACTTCAATGACTCCTCAATGCCTATTGCACTAAAAACAAATATCTCCTTTTGACATGCCAGGCCCACCTCAGTGTGCCCCAACTGTCCTCCTTAAAGCTTCCTGTGGCCTCCATTCCCTGTTGGTAGGCACAGAAGATCTTTTCTAATCTTTTTCTTATTTGACAGATCAGTAGTGTTTAACATTAGTAACTTCTCTGGTTTGTGTGATACAACAGTCTCTTTTTAAAGTCAGACCCTTCTTTACCCTGTCATCAAACACTGGAGTTTTTCCAGGCTGTATTCTGGGGTTGTTGCTCTTCTCAGTTCATGCACATGTGCTGGATTTAAAGTTCCTTTTAAATGCCAATGAATTAGAAATCTAAACTCCAACTGAGATTGCTCCTCTAAGTTTCAAATCCCCAAATCCACTTGTCCATTGGATATCATCATCTCAGACTAGTCCAGGGGTGGGCAAACTTTTTGACTCGAGGGCCACAATGGGTTCTTAAACTGGACCGGAGGGCCGGAACAAAAGCATGGATGGAGTGTTTGTGTGAACTAATATAAATTCAAAGTAAACATCATTACATAAAAGGGTACGGTCTTTTTTTTTTTTTAGTTTTATTCATTTCAAATGGGCAGATCCGGCCCGCGGGCCGTAGTTTGCCCATGGCTGGACTAGTCAGTCACCTTATGCTCAAACCTGCCCTTCCTCCAGGGTTCCTACCCCCATGAGTAGTTAGATCACCTATCAAGGTGATCAAACCAGAAATTTGGAAGTCATGTTTGGCTCCTCCATCTCCCTAATCCTTCAAATCTAATCAAACGCCAAGTTGCATTAATTCTACCTGCCATACATCTCTTGACTTTGTGACTTCTCTCCATTCCCTACGGTCACCATCTAGTACCAGCCATATTCACCTGTCCCCTGGTCTGCTACAACAGTCTCCTAATTGGTTCCCAGGCTTCCACTCTGGCTTCCTTTCTTTTCTGTCTCCACCTGAATATTATCTTTTCAAAATACAAAAATGTGATCATGCCACTCTCTTGTATATAATCTCTCATTGACTTCCCAATGCCCTGAGAATCAAGTCCAAATTCTTCCCATGGTCTCTAATGAGCCAGCCCCCTGCCAGCCTCATCTTGGGGCCATTCTCCCTTTTGCTTTGCTCACCACACTCTTCTTTGTCTGTAGGCAGCACCTACTATCTCTGCTCCAGCAATATTCTCGTCCTCCTTTCTGCTGCCCAAACCCAAGGCTCTAGTTCACATACCCTTCCCCAATGCCCCGGATTGCCAGCAAACCTCTCTCCACCCTGTGTCCCCTCCTTTTTTTTTAATTGCTCATCACAATTGTATGACCTGTTCAGTGTTTGTCTACTTGCCTGGACCTTAAGCTTCATGAGGATGGGAACTGTCTGTTTTGTAACCTTTGATACCAAACTTTTTTTTTCCTCTGGGAAAAAAATACTTTGGAGGAAGAAAATGAAATCCGAAAAGCACCTTTTGAGTGCTTACCTAAAAATAAATATAAGTTAGTTATTTTTTAAAAATTTATGTTTGCATAAACAAAGAATTGGAAATAAATGCAAAAGGAAGGTAAATAATTTGCATAAAGTAAACATCCTAATAGTAAAACGTATTTTTAGCTTGTATAATAAACAAGTATTTACAGATGCTTTTTTAATTTTTATTTTTTAAAATATATTTTTATTTATTTCAGAGAGAAAGGGAGAAGAAAAAGAGAAGCATCAATGATGAGAGAGAATCATTGATTGGCTGCCTCCTGAACACCACCCACGGGGAATTGAGCCAGCAACCCAGGCATATGCCCTTGACTGGAATTGAACCCTGGACCCTTCAGTCCACAGGCCGAGGTCCTATCCACTGAGCGAAACCAGCTAGGAGCAGATGCTTTTTTAAAAAGAATATTTCAAATCCATTATTTAGCCCTAGTTGGCCTTGACTAAAAGATCATGGGTTCCATTCCAGTCAAGGGCACATGCCTGGGTTGCGGGCTCGATCCCCAGTAGGCGTGCAGGAGGCAGCTGATCAATGATTCTCTCTCATCATTGATGTTTCTATCTCTCTCTCTCCCTCTCCCTTCCTCTCTGAAATCAATAAAAGTATATTTTAAAAGAACCCGTTATTTAAATAAGTCTCTTATAAGGCCATAAATTTGGGAAAGTAAAGAAGTAAAAATTCTCAAACCTCTCAAACATATTTCTGTCTTTATACTTATTTGTTATGATGGAGGAAGTTGCTGATAAATATCTTAGATGATGTAGAGAGATAATTGCTAACTACAATGTCACAAGTTGAAAATTTGAATTATAAATGATCAATTGTCATTATATGGGGTTCCTTTGGATAAGAGCTTTTTAAAAGTAGTCTAAATTTTAGTTTAATGCATTTAAAAATAAATTTATGCCACTTAGCAACAGAAAATGTGGGCTGATTGTTAGTTCAGCCTTTGTATTTGGGTAAATGAGTCAGAACCTTCCAGAACCTAAGCTTTTCTTAGGTGGTAAACTAAGATTCTTGGAAATCTTTAACTCTTTGTAACCACATGAACATTGCTCAAAAAAGCTAAAGTTTGAAAGCTTTAGAGAAGGTGAGAGCACAGACTACAAACTGATTTTATTTTCATTCACTCAGAAAACAGTTATTCCCTATGCCCATCAGTTATCAGGGTTTTAGGATCTCTGTCAAATACAGGTGCTCAGTTTTTTAAAAATTAGCATATTATAACTGCATTTAGGGCCAAAAATATACTAACCATAATTTTAGATATTTTGTGATCTTTTTTTTTTTTTTTTTAAATTTCTTTTTTGGGAAGGGGCAGAACAGAGATATGTTTCTTATTCTTTTTTTTTTATATAGTTTTTTTTTAATATATTTTATTGATTTTTCACAGAGAGGAAGGGAGAGAGATAGAGAGAGTTAGAAACATCGATGAGAGAGAGACATCGATCAGCCGCCTCTTGCACATCCCCCACCGGGGATGTGCCCGCAACCCAGGTACATGCCCTTGACCGGAATCAAACCTGGGACCTCTCAGTCCACAGGCTGACGCTCTATCCACTGAGCCAAACCAGTTTCGGCGATATTTTGTGATCTTAATGATAATAATTTATTCTATTCATAGCTCTATGCTAAGTGCCCTGTATACATTATCTTGTTTAATTCTCACAACAATTCTATGTGATAGGCACTACTGTTTTCTTTCTCGTCCCCCTCCCCCCAGGGGGTACTATTATTTTCTATTCCCTTTATACAGTGGAAGCAACTGAGGCTCAGAGAAGTTAAGTAACTCACCCACAGTCACACAGGTAGGGGGAGCTAGAATAACACAGCATGTTTTCTGACTCCAAAGTCAGTAGAGTTAGCCACAGTGGCGCACTCCCACTGTCAGATTATGAATTTGCATGCTACTGTTCTGATCAGGCAGGTGGCAATGATGCTAGCAATTTCCAATTACATAATCATAAAAAGTTTAATTTGATACCATATTTAATTTTTCTCATTTCTCACAAGAAATATGTTTCCTTCCAAAGAGTTTTAGCAATCAAAAACATTTCTTTTGTCTAGGAAATGAAAGGCCTTCTCTTATCTCAGGACAATTAATGGCTATCAGTATTGGTTTGACTTCCAAATACTTCTATTTTAACATAATTTAAATTCTATCTATGTAGATGAGCCCTGCCTATTTCCCTATCAGGCCTGAAGTAGGATATCCTGGAAGTCGGAAAACCAGTCTGATGGGAAGGACTGCCCAGAACTCAGAATGCAGTGGGCCGTGGGACAGGAATTGCCCTAAGGAAGATTAACTAGACACACACATTAAATATGGGAAAGTTTCCCCCCCAAAATAAATGCAGCTAACCATAGATTTGGAAAGGCTGGAGTCCCACTCACTGAAACAATTATCGAGCACCCGTCCTCTGCCAGGAGCTGTGCTCCCCACTTTCTTGCTACTCCCCACCCCACCCCCACCCCAAGCCTCCTGTGCTGGTCAGAGTCTGGGGTTCTGATGAAACATACATGCATCTCACTTTTCCCCTGCCTCTACCCAGAGACACATCATTAGGCCCCTACTGGCAGTGGAAAGGGCTGCAGACAGGCCAGTCCCTAAGCCCAGCTCTCTGTAGCAGGCCCTTAAACGGGTTTACATCACCCCACCCCACCTCTCTGCCTGCTCCCTGGTCTGTTACCACCCGGATTATGCTTCAGGACAGAAGTGGTTGGGGTGAATGAGGGCAGAGGCCCAGCAAGAAAATTCCTAAACAGCAGATAGGAGAAATTGTAAAAGTAGTGAGTGCTTAGAATTTACGACCTGCCAGTACACTACCTTTGTAACCTCCAGCTCAAGCAAAGTAACATTACTGCATGTCACAGCCAAAGAAGCTGGAACTGAGAGGCTGTGACATCATAGCCACAAAGGCCGTGCAGAACTGGGGTTGAACCCCTAATATGTCTGATTTGTGCGAATCAAAACAACAATGAGGTACCATCTCACACCTGTCAGAATGGCTATCATCAACAAATCAACGAACGACAGGTGCTGGAGAGGATGCGGAGAAAAGGGAACACTCGTGCACTGCTGGTGGGAATGCAGACTGGTGCAGCCACTATGGAAGGCAGTATGGAGTTTCCTCAAAAAACTAAAAATGGAACTCCCATTTGACCCAGTGATCCCACTTCTAGGAATATATCCCAAGAAACCAGAAACACCAATCAGAAAGGATATATGCATCCCTATGTTCATAGCAGCACAATTCACCATAGCAAAGATCTGGAAACAGCCTAAGTGCCCATTAACAGATGAGTGGATTAGAAAACTGTGGTACATCTACACAATGGAATACTATGCTGCTGTAAAAAGGAAGGAATTTGTACCATTTGCAACAGCATGGATGGAACTGGAGAGCATTATGCTAAGTGAAATAAGCCAGTCAATGAAAGAAAAATACTACATGATCTCACTCATTTATGGATAATAAAGACCATTATAAACTGATGAACAAAAATAGATACAGAGACAGAGCAGCATCGAGCAGACTGTCAAACTACAGTGGGAAGGCCGGGGAGTGTTGGGGGGCGGAAGGGTGGATGAGAGATCAACCGAAGGACTTATATGCAAGCATATAAGCATAACCAATGGACACAAGACACTGGGGGGTAGGGGAGACCGGGGAATGTCAAGGGGGGGAAAAAAAGGAGACATATGTAATACTCTTTGTAATACTTTAAGCAATAAAACAAAATTTTAAAAAAAATGTCTGACTTGAATCCAACAGTCTCTACTGCAGGCCTGCGAGGGTGTGTCTGAAGGCAGGGATCCAGAACTCACTGCCTGCTGGAGTCCCAGGATTCCTCAGCCCCAGGCCAGCTTGTGAGGGTGGTGACAGTCACAGGACATTTCCCTTTGCTTTCAGGGGAATATAGTCTCACTTCCTCTGGGGCTGGAGCTCAGCAAGAGTTCCTGCTCTTGGTTGCATTTTTCAATCTCTTCTCCTTGTTTCACGGGTCTAAATTTATTTTATCTTGAAAACTATCAAGACCTTGCTAAGGGCCTTCAAATACCCACCTTTTCTTTCTGTTCTTTGTTGCCCAGCCTCTTAAAAGTGATCTACACCACGGAGGGAGGAAGGAGGAGTTATTGTTTAATGGGTAAGAGTTTCGTTTTTTATAGGACAAAAGCTGTGGCGATGGATGGTGATGATGGTAGCATAACATTATGAATGTATTTAATTCCACTGAACTGTACACTGAAAAATGGTTAAGATGATGAATTTTATGTTATGTGTATTTTATTTTTTTGAATATATTTTTTATTGGTTTCAGTGAGGAAGGGAGAGGGAGAGAGAGATAAAAATGTCAATGATGAGAGAGAATCATTGATAGGCTGCTTCCTGCAAGCCCCAAACTGGGGATTGAGCTCGCAACCCCAGCATGTGCCCTGACCAGGAATCAAACCGTCACCTCCTGGGTCATAGATCGCCACTCAACCACTGAGCCACACCAGCTCAGCCCAACAGCTATTATCTGTATTTTAATCACAATAAAACAAATTGGAAAAAGTGGTGTACACCATTGCCCCCGCTTGGATGAATAGCTGCCCTAGCTCTCCAGGACAGAGGAGTTTCCAGAGAGGCAGGACTTTCAGTGCTAAAACTGAAACAATCCCCCCCCTACGACACTCCACCCCCTCCCCCCCAAAAAAGAAAGAAAAGAAACCTGAAACAATCCTACATCCTTATTTCTCCCTCACTGTGGGGCATGTTCACATTTAGAGTCAGGAATCTGCCTTTCTCCATCCACTGAAGCAGACATAACAACTAACCTAGTGGTCTTCCTTCAATTCTGTAGCATTTTACTGGTGAAGTTCTCCTTCTGGATATTTCTTTACCCCCTTTCTTTATCCTCAGTAGATGACAGTCTATGATTTCCTTCTCCTAACAGCTCCTTCTCCATCTCCTTCATGAACTCCTGCTTCTATTGCCAAATTCTGTTCTCAGACCACACAAGGTCAGGCAGGTGTGGGTTCAAGTTCTAGTTCTTTACCTGTGAGCTCCTTGAGCATGAAAATTTATTTAATGCCCCCAATGCTTAGCTTATTCAATCCCCCTGAATCTATAATATAGGGTTAATGATACCTATGTATAGTGTACTGTGGGGACTAGAAAGGAATATTTAGAACATTTAAGATAGTTCTTGGCAGAAAGTAAGTCCTCAATTAAAGAAAGTTATTGTTACTACTTGGTCTTTTAGGTTTTGCATTTCTTTTTCAAGATAAAATATTACTTTGTCATTTCTATGCAGCCTCAAGTTTCTTTCTAGCTCTATGACCATATTCTAATTGCCACCTTTACCAGGCTGTCCTCCAGCTCTATCCATTCAAAATATCTAAGACCAAAGCCATCATAATCCCCTCCAACCAGCTCTAAGGGTCTCTTTCTGTTTCTAGGATTCCCTGGCATCCAGGTTCAAACACTCCAGGCTGTCTTTGACTCACTCTTCTCTCTCCTCACCCACGGTGGCCAAGTCAGCCCCAAATCTGATTGACTCTATCTGAAGCACATTCCTCCTGTCCCTCCTCTCCTTTTGATCCCTAGTGTCACAGCTGGGACTGTTGCCTCCAGTCTCATCTCTGTATTTAGTTGTCATGTGTCTTTAATCTACTCCTTTATGGAACAGTTCCTTGGTCTTTTGTTGACTTTTATGACCCTGTGGCTTTTGAAGATTTCAGGTCAGTTATTTTGTAGAATTTCCTTCAATTTGGGTTTTCTTGATGTTTCCTTGTGATTAGATTCACATTGTACATCTTTAGCAGAAGTATCACAAAAGTAATGTGTTCTTCTGATTATATATCAGATGGTGACAATTTCAATTTGCCCCATTAAAAGGTACCCCTGTAAAGGTACTCTCCTCTCCTTCATAATGAATAACTATGTCAATATTCCATTCCTCCTTAAACTCTCTACTTATTCATTTACTTATTTACACCTGTATGGGCTCATGATTTCTATTTTATTAACTAGGTTATAATTTGCTACTATTATTTAATTTTATGTGCATATCCTGTCTGTATTGGCCAATGGGAGCACCTCAAGCCACCTCAGTGTCCTTTGACAGGTTCTCACCACTGTTTGAGCCCTTTCTTGGTTTCTGGCATAAGGTGTTTCAAAAGCTGCTCTTGTACTTTCTTAGTCCTAGCTCTAGACTCAGCCAGTCCTCCAAGGAGCCCTCATTTCTTTTGGTGGAGAATAGTATTTAGAAATCAATATTTGAGCAGTAGGTTTGTTCAGTAGGGGACAGAGCTAGGGAATATACAAAGACATACATTTACCTAAATATTTCTTGTTTGTTGAGATATATATATATATATATATATGTGTGTGTGTGTGTATATATATATATATATATATATATATATATATATATCCATACATTTTTACCTACACTAATTACAATCTAACACCACAGAGTTTATTCTAGTTCTCTCCCTTTCCATAAAACCTGATTCCTATTATCCTCATTATATTTTTAATTTGATCAATTTTGGAAATGTAGCTAATCTCTCATTTCTTCCATCACCTTTTCCCCTACAAAGAAGCCTTCCTCCTCTGTTTGGGCTCTGACTCCCCATGCCAGAGGCTGCCCCTCTGCATGGACACCCTCCTCACCCCTCCTGGGCTTTGCCATCCCGTCCTCCCCTTCACGTGGGTGTCCCATGTCTCCATTGTGCTCCAGCTTTGCCTCCCGAAGCTGGGCCACCGTGGCTCCCTCTCTCCCTAGTCATGGAGGCCTACCGTGCTCCATCCACCTAAAAGGAAAGAAGAGGGGAATGGTGGGGAGGGAAGGAAAGGAAAAGACAGGAGAGCCCTGGCTGGTTTGGCTCAGTGGGCAGAGCATCGGCCTGCAGACTAAAGGGTTCCAGGTTCTATTTCAGCCAAGGACACATGCTGGGGTTGTGGGCTCAATCCCCCTCAGTAGGGGGCATGTTGAAGGCAGCCAATCAATGATTCTCTCTTATCATTGATGTTTCTGTTTCTCTATCCCTCTCCTTTCCTCTCTGAAATCAATAAAAATAGATTTTAAAAAAAAAGGAGAGGGGAAAGGAGGAGCAATACCTAATGTTTTTGTTTCTAAAAGAAGACAAAGGTAAGGTAACTATGGTGAAATGTTCAGATTTAATGAATCTTGGGTAATGAATAGGTATATGAGTGTTTTTCATAGTATCCTCTGTGGTTTGCTTTTCAAACTCTACTTGGCAAAGCTTTTTCTTTTTAAGTTTCCAGTCTATTACAGCCTAATACCTTTGTAAATGCAATAACAATGAATATCTAGAAAAAGCACACAAAGATCTATAAAACAGAGACCCTCTAATATTTATAATCACATTCAGCAGACACAGGTGCCCCTGTGAAACTGCTATGAAAGGTCCTAAGTGCCTCCTCCCATTTCTACACTCCTCTCCCCGTCGACCAGAACAACATTGTGTGGACCAGCAGCTGTTCCTGGCCCGCAGTTTGAGTACCACTGCATTCCAGGCTTTTTCATGTTTGAACTGTGACATTAAAAAGTAAAATTAAAAAATAAAATGAAACCAAGAACCCCACTTCTACTGTGAAAAGTCACAGGTGTGCTCTTGGAAAATGCTGGTGTCTAGCCCAGCTGGAGCGGCTCAGTTGGTCGATGTGGCCCCTGCACCAAAAGGTTGCTGGTTGGATTCCCGGTCCGGGCACATACCTGGGATGTGGGTTCCAACCCCGATTGGAGAGCTTATGGAAGGCAACCAATCTCAATCTCTCTCTCTCTCTCTCTCTCTCTCTCTCTCTCTCTCTCCATGTCATTGGGTGAACATTTAAAAAATGTGGGTGTCTGGGTGAAGCAGCCGTGGGCAAACTACGGCCCGCGGGCCGGATCCTGCCCGTTTGAAATGAATAAAACTAAAAAAAAAGAAGACCGTACCCTTTTATGTAATGATGTTTACTTTGAATTTATATTAGTTCACACAAACACTCCATCCATGCTTTTGTTCCGGCCCTCCGGTCCAGTTTAAGAACCCATTGTGGCCCTCGAGTCAAAAAGTTTGCCCACCCCTGGGGTGAAGCCTCCAGATCACCTTCTGCCGGCCTTCATGCCATTGTCAAAATATCCTGCCAGAATAATGATGTATGGAGACTGGCAGGGCTGCTCTGAGCCTGACTTCTGGGAATCTAGAGAGGAAAAGAGGGAAAGAGAAGTCCAGAGAATGAAATGGCAGCAGACGGAGCCACCAGAAAGCCTCTTAGAAAACAAGAGAACTTCTGTGAGGGAGGAAGTGGGCAGCCCTTGCGAAGAGATGACATGGGAGAAACTGCATCTGCATTTCTGGAGCTTCCCTAGACAAGGCCCTATTCTTCCCAATCCGTTCCCAGTTCCCGAGCCTGAGTCACTTGGGGAGGCCTGGCGGCCGCACTGAAAACTCCGCCTTTGGCTGGGGGATCAGCAGACAGGCCAAATCCTTGGGCGTCTTGCCTTTTGTCATCTCTGTGGCGATTTGACAGACACTGTTGTTTCTGGGACCCCTGTAAACAAAATCCCTGCGGAAAAGGAGAGATAAGGAACAGATGTGATCATCACGATCTGAAAAACAAAGCAAAGCAGAGCAGAAAGCCAAGGCACTGCACCATGTTCTCCACCGGCCAGTACAGACAGGGGGGAGCCAAGTTTCTATAGAGTCTGACTTCTTGGCACGGGCGCTCTGAGTGGGCAGTGGGTGTCCCACAGCAGGAGGAACTGGGCTGTCTCCCATGTTTCCTAGGAAGGCCTGTGTGTATAGGGAAGCCATTCTGATGTGAAAAATGTGTCAGGTTAGTGCCCTCTCCCCAGGGGCCTCAAAGATCGTTTTGTTAAGTGTCAATTTCCCAGCTAAATATTGACCAGTGTTTTTTTTAAGTACAGTTAACCTGGATTTTCCATAACAGTTGCAAGTGGCGGTTGTTGTTGTTTTCAATGAACGCTTTAGCGCTGCCATGTGGAAAATATTGTTTCTCATATTTCCTGTTTGAAGGCTTCAGGTTGATTATTCTTCATGCTAAGGGTAGTGCTGTCCATGGCTGACAGCTTGAGAAGGGGCGCTGAGGACGTTCTAGGGGCAGAGGTAAGGCCTGGACATCACTCCCAGGTGGTCTGAAAAGGGGGGTTCCAGAAACCAACTCCCAGTATTCTGGGTCTGGCATCCTTTCTCAACCCATTCCTCAGAGCATTGCTGCTTGTTCTATAGGATTGTTTTCCTTCCAATGTATAAACTGGGGGTTTTGGCTGCATGTGCTCATTAAGAAAACCCTTGTCACTTGCCACAAGTGTAGAAAGAATGTTCCAAATGTTCCTGGAAACGTTCAGCCGGCTCATATCCATGCTTAGGTTCTCCCTACAATTTTCTCACACCCCCCCTTCCCCCCGGCCCCCAAGACTTTGGGCAGAGCGATTGCACTCTTTCAGCCAGGCAGACTGGCTGGGCATAGGTAACGGATGAAGTCATTGCCGTGGATGACTAACTGACATTGTAAAGTTCTTTGGGGATGGGTGAGGGGGGTTCCTGGGCTGGGCTCTGTGAGTGGGGCCAAGAAATAAGATTTATAACAACCCATCAAGGATTTAATACCCTTTTGCAGACATGCTCCCAAATGGAGCTTATTAAATACAGACAGGCTTATTCTAAAGCAAAGAAACTCACTGGGTGTAAAAGTAGAGCCTTTATTTCCAACCATTTATTCAGGACAGGGTATTTCCATTTAGATGTAATTTTTCTGGTGCTGGTTGAGCCTATTTATTCTAATTTCTAATTACAACAGAAAATGTCTGACATTGAATTCCCTGGCTATGAATTCCCCCCAGTTGAGGGCTTGAAATTGTTCCATGGTTTTTTAAAAATATTTTAATCTATTTTTGTCTCTTCCCTCTACATTTATTTTGTGAAAGAAGCTAGCACAGGTACTAAAGCAATGGCACAGTGGAAAACTAACCCTAGTGGATCAAGGAGGATTAACTTGCATTCAAAATAATGACTCAAGAGAATGAAAAGACAAGCCACAGACTGGGAAAAATGCTTTGCAAAACACATATTTAATAAGGGACTTGTATCCAAAATATACAAAGAAATCCTAAAACTCAGCAATAAAAAAGCAATCCAGTAAAAAAAGTGGGCAAAAGATCTGAACAGACATGCCTCTAAGAAGATAGGCAGATGGAATAAGCATGTGAAAAGGTAATCTACAACTGTGCCATTAGGGAATTGGAAAGGAAAACAATAATGAGATACCACTGTACACTCAGAATAGTGAAAATCCAAAACAACTGACAACACCGAATACTGACAAGGATATAGAGTAAAAGGCACTCTCATTCATTGCTGGTGGGAATGCAAAATGGTACATATACTTTGGGAGGTAGTTTGGCAGTTTCTTACAAAGCTAACCATAGTCATACGAAATGATCCAGCAATCATGCTCCTGGGTATTTACTCAAATGGAACCTTATGGCCACCCAAATACCTGCACACAAATGTTTATAGTAGCTTTATTCATAATTATCCCAAAGTGGAAAGAGCCAAGATGTCTTTTGATAGGTGGATGTGATAAACTGTGGTACATCAGACAACAGACAAAAAGAAATGAGCTATCAATTCATGACAAAGACATGGAGGAAATTTAATGTGTATTTCTAAGTTCAAGTCAGTCTATAAATTAGGCTACATACTTTATGATTTCAACTACATGACATTCTGGAAAAAGCAAAAGTATAGAGACAGTAAAAAGATCAGGGGTTGCCAGGGGCTTGAGGTGGGGAAGGGAGAAAAAGACAAATAGGCAAATCACAGAAAGTTTATAGGGTAGCAAAACTCTTTGATATGATACTGTAATGGTGGATACACAATAGTGTGCATTTGTCAAAACTCATAGAGCTGTACAATAGAAAGAGTGAATCCTAATATAAATTATAGCCATCCTATATAATAAAAGGCTAATTTGCAAATTGTCCCCTTGACTGGGAGTTTGACCAGAAGTTCAACCAGTGGGTGGGGCCTGCTGGCCAATCATCCATGGCTCCTCCCCCTGGCTGGTCCAGCCCGATCAGTCTGATCAGGGCAGGCCAGCTGGACCCCACCAATGCACGAATTCGTTCACCGGGCCTCTAGTTGTTAATAATAATATGTCAAAATTGGTTCATCAATTATAACAAATGTACCACACTAATGCAAGTTGTTAATGGTTAATGATAGGGGAGGCTGTGTGTGTGTGTGTGTGTGTGTGTGTGTGTGTGTGTGTGTTTGAGAGAGAGAGAGAGAGAGAGAGAGAGAGAGAGAGAGAGAGAGAGAAGTGGGATACATAGGAACTTCTTATGCTACTTGCATAGTTTTTCTGTAAACCTAAAAATGTTTTAAAATATAAAGTCTATTAATTAAAAATACCCAATATGGCCCTGGTCAGGTGGCTCAGTTAGAGCATTGTCCCATACACCAAAAGGTTGTGGGCACATATCTAGATAGCAGGCTTGATCCCGGGTCAGGGCACATATGGGAGGCAACTGATTGATATATCTCTCAAAAACCAATAAAAACATATCCTCGTGTGAGGATTAAAGAAACAAACAAACAACATGACTGAAAATGGTCAGTTTTCATCATAAAGACAAACTGCCTTCTGTAGCATCTCATTTCTGTGCTGGTTCCATGAGGGCCTTTGTCTATCTTGTTCATTACTACATACTCATCACACATAGTAGGTTCTCATAAAGACTACTGAATGAATATGCTCAAAAAGGTTTTTCCATGAAAACTCTGCCCTAATGTTAGTTGCACAGATAGACCTTGACCAAATGTAACCATTGTAATAGCAGTTAATACATATAGAATATTTAATGTGTGTCGGGCATTTTTCAAGACCCTTGACATGTAGTAATTAATCTCCTCCTCATAATAACCCTATGCAACAGGTGCTTATGCACAGATAAGGAAACTGGGCCAGGAAGAGTTTGAGCACTTTGTCCAAGGTTATAGTACCAATAGTGATGCAGCCAGGATTTGAACCCAGAAAGTCTAGCTCCAGAGGCCACGCTCTTTTGACAACTCTGTTTAAATAGGATCGGAGAGAATAAAGAAATATATCAACAAATAATCTCCTCCCTTAAGGAGATTTTGAATTAGGACAGCTAGGCATGAAGACTACAAACCACTCTGGTTTGCTGTTTTAGGAGATGTAAGAGCCTCTAGAAGGGAGTTTTGATCACCTGGGTCAAGGACTGCAGAAGGATACCAAGTGAATGCCCTTTTCTGTAATAAATCTCTAAATAAATTTCCCTTTAATGGGTTTGAAATATTCATAATCATTCCACTGACGTGGAACTGAACCATCACAGTGAGAACCCAGTGCACGCTTGCTGATAATGGCAGTGATTTTAATAGTAGGTCTCCTACTGGGGGAAGATGTTAAACAAGCACTGGACTGTTTTCCCACAACTCTCCTACCAGTTGATCAAATAAAAACCAACAGCTAATAAGTGCTGTCACCCATTCTATTTCATACTTGCTGAGAGCCCTCAGAGCACTTCCGTCATTGGCAGGCGGCAGAAACAATGACCAGATCACCCAAAAAGAGGTTTTCCAAGGAAGCTCAAAGTATCTCTTTCAGAATTTTAAAGGTACACTGTTGTGGCATCCTGACTGCGCTTACCTTTGGAGCCAGACATCAGCTTATGAGCAAAGGCTTTGAGAGGTAGAATTTGGATAAATTAGGAAGTGAGTGAGTGGTTGAAACAAGGATATAAATGCCTTGTCAACTCCCATAGATGCTGCACTGGGTCCTAGCAGAGAGCCTGTCTACTGTCCAACCACCTCCATTCCTGCTTCCCATCCCCACGAGTAAGGAAACAACAGCCTTGGCAGATGTGCCATAGGCGCAATCCACCAGCGTGTAGATCGCCGAGAACTGTCGTTCGTGACCAGCCACTTTCCCCACTGCCTCCTCGGCAAAGAGAGGTGGCACCAAATGAGAAGGAAGCCTCATTCTTAGAAACCCTTTCAATGTTCAAATATGCTCACTGTCACTCTGGAGCAGAAGCCCAGGTAGAGATTGAGCTTGTGTGTGCGTGTGTGTGTGTGTGTGTGTGTGTGTGTGTGTGTCCAGTCTAAGGAAACCACTTTGCAGTTTGGCCATTAATTATCTGAGAGTGTGGACTTAAAGTGAGATATAGGAGGTAAAAGAATAAGAAGTGGGAAGAGCCTGGCCAGCTCAATGGTTAGCATTGACCTATGAACCAGGAGGCCAAGGTTTGATTCCCGATCATGGCACATACCCATGTTGTGGGCTCCATCTCCAGTGTGGGGCATTCAGAAGGCAGCTGAGGCAGCTGATCAATGATTTTCTCTCATCATTGATGTGTCTATCTCTCTCTCTCGCTCTCCCTTCCTCTCTCTGAAATCAATAAAAATATATTTTTTATTTATTTTTTTAAATATATATATTTTTAAAAGTGGGAAGAAATGTTTGGGGGCAAGGGTACGTCTCTGCAAAGTTGCAACTACCTGAACCCACACTGACATCGAGCTCCAGGACTGTGCCGCAGCCAGGACCATACAGAGAGGAAACACTGTGGTGGGGACAGTGCCCAGGGCAGTAGCTGGAATAGAACCAGCTGCTAGAAGGTTCAAATAGAAGGTTTGGGACCCCTCGCCCCAAGATGCCATTATAAATAGAGAACCCACCCATTTTTGAGCCTTTGGTTCGTCTCTTCAAGGCATCCCAGATGCATCCCTGGACACTTACAACCTCAAGAGGCATTTAATGACAAGGGAAAGAGGGCTGGGAAGGGTGGAGGGTGTTTGAAACTAGTTTACCTAATCTTTCCAGCCTCATTGTCATCATCTATAAAACAGGACAGTAATAATAATTTCTACCTTAATAATCTGTTGGGGGGAGGGTTAAATAAAAGAACATGTGTAAAGCATCCAGCAGTGTCTCACGTGTAGTAAGAGTTCCACAAATGACAGTTATTGTTTCACATGATACTTATCCTAGAATTGTTTGCAGATAGCAAGTCACTCCCATTTAGTTATAAGGAGTCTGGGAGCAGACCCTGAGTGCAGTCATATTTGTCTGTTTTCAGGAACTGAGGCCTCCTTGAAGATAGAGACCTTTTCTTATTCTAGACATTGTTCCTAGCAAAGAGCCTGGCACATGGTAAGCAATGTAGATGGTTACTATAGTAAATGGTAATCTAGGTTTGCTGAATGAGTGAGTGAGTGAGTGAGTGAGTGAGTGAGTGAATGAATGAATGAATGAATGAAAACCACACTAAAGTGAAGAGAATGGAAATCTAAGAAAGAAGAGCAATACATGTGCCTGATTTGGTGTGTTTTGTTTTGTTTTGGTTTTTTTTGCTTAAAATTAATTCTCAAATCTTCTCTGTTGGGATCTTGGCTGACATACACTTGCTGGGGTTGACTGGATTATTTAATTGCTATTTTCTGTCTCTAACTACTGTGATTATGACTCAAGTAGTGGATACATTTACGGTGCTATGTAAATAACAATTATTTTAATTACGGTTTGACCTGTACAGTATATTCTGACAGCATAGCTGACTGAGCATTTGTGTATGTGCACTCTGGAGGGGGGAGGGGGATCTGTTATGAAGATACAACGGAATCTCCCCTCTATGCACATGGCAATTTCAGAATTATAACATGGAGAAGTAAAATACCACTGTAATTACAGCAAGTTTGTGGAAAGAAATTGTTTTGAAGTAGCATATAATCTAAGGATATTGTATTTAGGTGATATAAAGTCTAATTCTCTTGACACTATATTGTTTTTGGTGCCAGGAAAAAATGGTAACGGCAAATTTTCAGGCTTCCTATAAGAGTATGAAAGTGCCTTGGAGACTTAAGTGTGATTAAAGCAACAACAATTAGTGTAACATGCACAGCCAAGTGATTGGCTTGTAGTAAATGCTCAGTAAGTATTAGGTATCATCACTTGGCAATAGCATATGTCTAAGTAAGCATTCAACGTAAATGATGTGCTGTGTGCATTTAAAATGACCTCCACAAGGAACTCAAAATTTAATTCTATGACACCTGGTAGACCCTTATGAATCACAGCAAATGTTATTTATCTTTTTTGAAATGCACAAGGGATCATTGTAGGCACTGGAGGGAGTGGAGAATGGTTGGGGTCCATGGGTAGGACACAGAGATGAATACCATAGTACCTGTTTTTACAATGAATAAAAGAGACAAGGCACTTGTGGAATAAAAAGAGGACTCTTACTGAGCCTTACTTCATGCCCGGCTGTTCTAAGTGCTTACTCATACTAACTCATTTAATCTCCATACAGATAAGGAAACTGAGGCGCAGCAAATGTAAGGAAGGTATCACAGCTAGCAAGCAGCAGACAAGATTCCAATGTAGGCTAACTGACCCAAGGGTCCATCTCCTGACCCCAACATTAAATTCCCCCCTGAAATGTGTGCACATAGCAGTAACACAAGTATAATCCTCAGAGAGTGGTAAGAAAACCACCACGGGACATTCCAGCCCAGAGGTCCGGGGAAGGCTTCTCTGAGTACTGACATTTGAGATGAGCTTGGAAAAACCAGGGGAAAGAAATGTCAAAGAAGAGAAAACAGATTCCTAGAGCCTTTGACAGCCCCTCTCCGCCCCAATTCTGGGGTAAGTCCCTCCTCTGGACTTCTACACCCTTAGGACATTTCCTGCCATTGTCTGTTTTGTTTTGTTTTTGTCTCTTCCCAGGTAAATATAAGCTCTTTGGGAACAGAGACCTGCCTGGACTTCTCTGTACCCTGAGCAACTGGATACCCAGTAGCCGTCAACAGTAGGGTGGGAAGTAAATTGTGGGGAATTCATACAATGGAATACTTTCCAGAAATGAGGATAAACAACCTACAATTTACAAGGGTTTACTGATATGATCTACCACCATGATTTTTTTTTTCTGAAATTAGATCTTTTACAAAACAAAATGACTACATTTAACTTAAAATACGATATGCCCTACAGAAAAGTACATTCCTATAGTGCTAAGATATGTCGAACATGCAGCTCATTACTTGAAACATACTTTTGTGGCAAAATCAGTAGGACTATTGGAGCCAAAGTAAACCTTTTAAATGCATATGCCATGGAGGATGAGTGCCTTTCAATGATAGGAGAAGTTAATATGGCATTTTAAATGAACATGACAATAACTCCTGCTTTTGTTCTCATTTGAATATGCTGTATTTTTCTACTCTACTTACACACGGAGGATGCTTACTCTAGTCTGGAAGGAAATCTACAGCAGTGGCTGCTGGAGGGGTGCTATTTGAGGACATAGACAATAGAGGGAAATCAGGTTACACAAGAGAGGCTGAACAAATTTAAGAAATTCACAAAATTGCCAACTTATAATAATAAATGGATTCCCAGAATTCTTGCCAGGAACACTGTTTTTCATGTTATCAAATTCTGTCCCTGCTGTTATTGAAATGGTAGAATATTTGAAGCATATTTTTTCTTACACAAATGTTCCTGGCCTTAGGATCTGAGCCAGTTGATCCCTAATGCCTACACCACTCCCTAGGAATAACGTGAGCCCTTAGAAAAGGCCATTCCTTCTTAGAAGACTAATGTGCTTCCTGGAGATATGGAGGACTATTGGATTTTTTAAAAAGATTCATTCCTGGAGTACCCAAACCTCTCCCTCTAGGGACTAGGTCATTTTCCCCTTCTTCGGGATTAACCCTAACTCTGTCCTTTTTCAGACACTCACGGACAAGCTCTGCGCTGCTTGTCTAAGTGCTGTTAGTTCATCCCTCAGGCCCTCTCCGTATCCATTTCTGACCATGCCTTTTCTTTTTCTTTTTTTAAATTTTACTTCTTGATCTTTGAGAGAGGAAGGGAGAGAGAAACATCAACTTACTGTTCCATCTTTCCATGCATTTATTGGTTGATTCCTGTATGTGCCCTGACCAGGGATCAAACCCACAACCTTGGTGTATTGGGGCAATTCTGTAACCAACTGAACTACCCAGCTGGGGTCTGGCCATGTTTTCTCCATGCACCAGGCAGAGACTCCTTCCTTCAGTGGATTAAAAAGATGATATTGAACATTATTTTATGCATAATTTGAAAAAGACTGGATTCATCACTTTTCTCTTCAATAAACATTTGATGATTACCTGGTATATGCCAAGCTCTATCTGCCAGGCACAGGACACAGAGTGGTTTATGAAGCAGACAGGCTCCCAGTCTGCAAGGGCTTAACAGTCTAATAGGAGAGACAAAAAGAAGCTGAAGAAGAAGACAAAGATGAAGAAGGAGAAGGACACAAACTAGGAGAAGGAAGACAAAGAGAAGGAGAAGGAGAAGTAACTCATCACAGAAATGTGTGATTATTTCTGCGAAAGGAAGAATAGGAGGGAGCACTCACAAAGAACAAATTTTAAATCCGAGATATGAAGGGTAGGAAGGAAGGCTTGTGTAGGGGGTGGAGAGAGGAAGGGATGGAGTGAAGTTTTCCAGGTGAGGGAACTGCGTGCAGATCTAGAGGTGGGAAAGACCTTGATAGGTTTTAAGAAGTTAAATATCAGTGTAGAATGAGTGTAAGAAAAGAAAGTGATATGGGTGACACTGGAGAGGTATGCAGGGCCACATATAGGAGTTTGGATTTTGTTTTAAATTAGATGAGAAGCCATTGAAGGATGTTAAGTAGGAAGTGACATTGGCCAGATTAATGAACAAGCATACTGACCATGAGAATGGCTGAAATTAAAAAGGCAGATAAACATCAAGAGTTGGCAAGGGCACAAAGCAAAGGGAACACTCATACATTGCTAGTGAGAGCATAGATGGGTACAACTACTTGGAGTATGCACCCCCTACAACCAAACAGCAATTCCACTCCTCACTATATTCCCAACAGAAATGCATGCATAGGCTCACCAAATGGGACTGTGAATGTCAGGCATGAGAATGTTCACAACAGTATTATCCTTGATAGCTAAGAACTGGATACTCATAGCTATCAACAGGAGGGTGGGTAAGTAAATTGAGGGGAATTCATGCAGTGGAATACTTCCCAGAAATGAGAATAAACAAACTACAACTTACAAGCAAGAACATGAATGAATTTCAATTACAAAATGTTGAGTAAAAGGAGCCAGATACAGAAGCATGCACACTGTATGATTCTATTTCCAGAAAGCTTTAAAGCAGGCAAAACCAGTCTGTGGTGTTGGACATTAAGATAGTTGGGGCCCTTGCCAGTTTGGCTCAGTGGATAGAGCGTCGGCCTGCGGACTGAAGGGTCCCTGGCTCGATTCCAGTCAAGGGCACATGCCTGGGTTGTGGGCTCAATTCCCAGTAGGGGGCGTGCAGGAGGCAGCTGATCAATGATTTTCTCTCATTGATGTTTCTCCCTCTCCCTCTCCCTCTCTGAAATCAATAAAAATATATATATATATTTAAAAAGATAGTTGGGTATCCCAGGAAAGGAGCAGTGTGGGAGGGGCATGAGAGGATTTCTGAGATATTGGTCATGAGTGTGTTCATTTTATGTAAAATCACTGAGCTATATATTTTACACAAAATCACTAAGTTATACATTATGACTTGTGTTCTCTTTGTATATGTGTGATATTTTAACAACATATGTAACTTACACATAAAAAGACAAGAGTTTACATTTAAAAAGAACACCCTGGCTGTTGCATGGAGAATGTATTGACTATAGGCAAAAGGTGTAGAAAAGCAATTAAAGGATAATTCCTGGTGAGAGGAGTTTCTTGGGACTAGGTGGATGCACTGGAGATAGAGAAGAAGGGACAGGTTTGAGATTATTAGAAGGTAAAATCAATAAAACTCACTAATGGCTTGAATAATGAGCGGTAGGGAGAACAAAGTGAACTCCTACATTTGGAACTTGGGCAGCTGAGAGGATGGTGGTGCTGTCATTACCTGAGATGGGAAACATTAGGGAAGAACTAAGTTTGGGTGAAAATCTATGGCTTGTGAATCAGGACTTCCCACCACCTCTGTTGGTGTAAGGCTGGTCCCAGGAGAAATGGAGAAGGTTGAAATGACTCAGCACCCATAGCTTTGCCAGTCCTGAAATGGACTCTGGACAGAAAAAGGGGGAACATTTCCATTCAAAATGAGGTATTCTCTTCCCAGAATTCCACAATCTCTCCTCCATTTCCTCCCCACTCCCTCACCTCTGGATCTAACAAGCAAATTCCCACTACCAGGAAGGCACCAAGGATATCCTTACACTCCTCTCTCTTGGCCAGAAAGTAGAAAATTCCTATCTCTTCCCCTTAGATCAGAGATAGTTGTAAGCAAAAAACCTCCACAACTTTTACTAGGAAAAAAGAAAAGCAACCCAAATACCACCAGCGACACAGGGGGACAGGAAAGTGGAGTGTTTTCTGAGTTGTCTTGGTTCTGACCCAAACGGTTCTGTCTACAAAGCTGCCATGCTGGGGATGGTGGAGATGTCCAGGGCACAGCTGGAGAGGTGGCCAGGGACCCTTTATGGTGGGCTTTGGAGGCTGTGAGCCAAGGATTCTGCAACTTGGTCATATTCTAGTAGTCACTGGGGGACCACAGTTGGATTTGCATTCTGGATGGATCCCCCTGGCAGTATTGTGAAGATTAGAGGGGGGCAAGCAGTTAGGGGGCTGTAAGCAGTCTGGAGAAGAGATGCTGAGGACTTGAAATAGGACCCTGGAGGCAAGAGGGGAGGAAAGGAAAATATGGTGCAAAGAAAGATTTGGGAGATAAATCTGGAGGCCTTAGAGATTGAACAGATTCAGAAGAGGAGGAAAGAGGATGAGTCAAAGATAATGTCCAGCTTGGAGGGGCCCTTGGGGTTGTGATAGCAACAACTGAGAGAATTTAGGGGAAGAAGCAAGTTCAGAGGAGTCATGTGAATTGGACCAGTTGAATCCTGACCTGGTCAGAGCCTAAATCCTGCTTCCAGGAAAATTCTCATTGTTCAAGCCACATCCCTACCCTACAGGCCTGCACTTACTGTCTGATTTTGTTCATATGCTAATGAGCTGTTTCTTAAAGACTAGATTTTAAACTTTTGGGAAATAGCTTTCTATTTCTTGTAACTTCTATGGTGTCCCTTCCTGGTCACCTAGCAAGCTCCCAGCCCTGCTCAGAAAGGTATTTAATAAGCCTTTTGACTTTTATGGCACTTATATGATGTGAATCATAACACTAGAAAAAGACACAGGAACAGGAAAACCTACCCTGCTCAGATTAAAGGAGGGAAAAAGCATTTTACTTCCGAGCTTCTTGATTAGCAACTCTATTCCCATTCTGTTTACAGAAATGATTTCTAACTGCAGACAGCATGAAGATGGCTGTGGGGAGAGCACTGCTGGAAGCCAGGGGGGCCCCGTTCTTTCCTTACCCGAGAATGACAGCTGGGATGAGTCACCAGCCTCTCCCCCTCAGTTTGCTTGGGCAAGTGGCGGGGAATTGTGGCCCTTTCAGCCCTTGGCTGTGAGGGGCATCGAAGAAGCTAGCATATGCAGAAGCATTTTGGAAAATGGCATGGGAATATGGGGTCATCTAAAGTGAAATAGAAAAACTGAAATCAAAGAAGTGACCTGTACTTCCAGTGGTCTGTCCGGATTTGAAAGTATCAGGGTAATTGAAATAGGTACACGCTGCTGGCATTTAAGCTCTGGAAGGTATGTGCGATGGTGATATAAAGATGTGATTTTCACACAGCTTTAGAATGAAACTTGTAGCACTCATGGAGAGGGCTGTGCATTTTCTTTCTTTTTTTAAAAAAAATATATTTTATTGTTTTTTTTTACAGAGAGTAAGGGAGAGGGATATAAGAGTTAGAAACATCAATGAGAGAGAAACATCGATCAGCTGCGTTCTGCACACCTCCTACTGGGGATGTGCTCACAACCAAGGTACATGCCCTTGACCAGAATCGAACCTGGGACCTTTCAGTCCACAGGCCGACACTCGCTCTATCCACTGAGCCAAACCGGTCAGGGCAAGGGCTGTGCATTTTCACCAGTCATCTTGGCAAGCCACTGTTTTAAGTAGCACCCATCAGACCCACTCTTCCTCTGTCATCCAGGTGGGGTGGGGGCAGGGAACTCTTGAGTGGCCAATTCCACTTTCTCAGGTTTTATGGGTGGCTTGAGGGAAAGCAAACAGTGCTCAGACAGGCAGATAAGATAACCACTATCTGAAGTGTGAGCCTGCAGTTTTCAGTTGTTTTGGTTTTTTTTTGAAGTGGTTATGCGAGGCAGCAATCTCCGGTGTTTACCTATGCCGCCATCTTGGTTTCTCTTCAGTTGTTTTTGATTGGAAATATATCCAGTCTCATGTCAGGCCAAAATTAAGTATTCAAGCTCATAACTATAGGCAATTCATGTATTAATTATGTAATGTGAATTTCTACCTGCAATAATAGACTAGTTAATACGTTAGGTATTATGTTAAACCCTAAGAAGTGCTGATGTTCAACTGGTTTTGGACCTACAGAAACAGCAGCTACATATGACAGAGTTGTCAAATGTCATTCAGAGTCTGTCACTGGGAAATTCAGGTGACCCACAGAAATCTTTGATAGAATTTAGTCACCCCTTACTTTTTGCATGCATGATAGTCCAGTGTGTTTCTAATGATCTAAGGAGTATTAAATAAAATTTACATTCATGTATGCGTTTTTACAGATAAAATCATGCCATTGCACCTTACTTAGTAGGAGATGGGCTAGTGGTAGAGAATTAAATGCAAAAATTGGAAGTCATCACTGTCAAGCCTGAAATCAACCAGAATGGAAATAGGTATTAGATCTGAATGATCAGGATTCTTCTTAAAGATGTATGCATGTATCTGTCAAATGATATTTGTTTCTGTAGTAATATGACTTAACCATAAAAGCATGTCTTTTAGTTGGATAAATCACTTTGGTTCACTTGGCCTTAATGTTCCCAAGTAGACACAATGGGAATAACCCACAGTACTTATATCAGGTTTTTCATAGGGCTGCCATGGAAAATTATTTACTAAGACCTACCTCCAATAATGCCTGCTGACTTAAGATAGCTATTTCCATGGGGGAGCCTCAGAAAGCTAACCCTTTTAGCTCCACAATGCAGGGCAGTCTGTCAACATATTGTTGTTGTTGTTGTGTGTGTGTGTGTGTGTGTGTGTGTGTGTGTGTAATAAATGCAAAACTTACTACGACATTCTTTACCAGAAGCTAAGATTTTTGTTTTAATGTTTGAGAATTCCAGCAACCAATGCAGATTGAACATCATGAGGACTGAGTCAGGAGCCAATTTTGGACATTTTAATTTGAGTTGAACTTAAGTTCAGGTCCTGAGTTATCTCTTTGAAGTCCCTGCGGGCCTGTTGGATTTCAAATCTGCTCTAGAGTTGCATACGGACTGCCAGGCCCTGCCTCTCCTCTCCCCACTCTGGCCTCTGTGCCTTGGCTCAAGCTGTTCCCTCTAAAGGAAGACCTTTCTTACCTTTCTTCCCCAGTTATTTCTACTTAGTCTTCAAGTGTTGGTTTAGAGCAGGGGTGGGCAAACTTTTTGACTCGAGGGCCACAATGGGTTCTTAAACTGGACCGGAGGGCCGGAACATGGATGGAGTGTTTGTGTGAACTAATATAAATTTTTAGTTTTAATCATTTCAAACGGGCAGGATCCGGCCCGCGGGCCGTAGTTTGCCCATGGCTGGTTTAGAGTCTACCCCCTCTGGGAAGCCTTCCCTAACCTCTGAAGTTCGGGAAAGCACCCAATTGTGTGTGCATGGCTTTCTATTTGTACCTCTGTTATCACCAACCTTTTTATGTTGAAATTACCTGTCGACCTAGCACAGAGCCTGACATTTGGTAGGGGATGGAAACTGGCTTTAGTTTTCAATACATCAAATGCCCTCTTCCCCACCCCCTTGAACTGACACACACACACACACACACACACACACACACACACACACACACACACACCTTAGTGTTCTGAGATGACTCCGGAGAAGTGCAATTTCAGGCTTCTGGAACGGAACCGGTTTTTAGGGGTGACTGGGGAGCCTGAGGGAAGGGAGAGGCCCTGACTTGGTTCCTCTCCAGAACATTGGGGAACACTTTGTGGCTTCCTTTCAGGCACTAATTGTGGACTTTCCTAGAATGGACCTCGCTGGACTCTGAGCTGGCCTCGCACGCCCTCTAGTGGTTTTAAATCAGAGCCGGAATTCAACAGGTCGGGTTTTCTCCCAGGGGGAATCCGCATTAACTTGAGACATCTACTACGCACGCAGTGAAGTCTTTTCATAAACACAGTTAGGGAGCAACAAAATAAACTGAAGGCACACACAATATGAAATCCTTGAAGGGTCTTGGGTTCTTTACTTTGCATACTCTAGTGCATACTCTAAGAGTCTGTATGTACCCAGTGGATAATTGAAAATGTGGTTAATCATAGGCAATCACTCTGCCATTGTCAGCTTGTGAAACATTAGCTCAGGAAGTTGGGTGACAGCACGTGTTCCTCGTATCTCCCCAAGACAACGTCACCTCGGGATGACAAAGGGACAGATTTGGGGATGTCTGGAGTCTCGGTTGCAATCAAATTTCAATCCCAGGGAAACCCAATTGTCTCTTTTGAACAGGACAGTTTCTTAGTTGAGAGCATTCAATCATTTTGTAATTCAATAATCAGAAAATTACAGTTCATCCGGGACAATAAAAACTGTCATTTCAAACCCAGGAGAGGACACTCTGAACTATCCCAACCATACACTTCTTACGGGACCTAACCTCCTGAATCACTTAAAAACAACAGCAGAATAGAATTACTTTCCTCAGAAGGGTTCACAGTTGTAAATATCACTTCCTTGGGGAATATTCCTTGAGGTATCGGACCAGCTCTGGCTTCTCACAGAGCCTCCCACAGCACCAGATGACATCAGAGCTCTTGTCACGCCTGCCATGTGATCAGGGCCCGGTTTGTTTTCCGCACCAGAAGCTGAGCCCCACAGTGCAGAGGTCTTGTTTGTTTCTCTACCACAGCACCCCAGAGTCTAGCACAATGCCTGGCACCAGAGATGCTGAATAAACATTTGTCAGCTGCCTGATAAAGCCCAGCAATCCAGCAGGTCACATGCTGAGGAGACAGGCAATGTGAGGTCATGGAGGAGAGCTGATTTTGACTCTTACTTTAGGGATATGAGGGACCCCTTCACTTGAAATGAGCAGAAAGAACATATGATTAAAGACTCAGTGGTAGCTGGTGGGACAGTTGAGATTAGCACCCAGAAGACAATGTGCATCTGTAGCCACGTTAGCGCAGGGAAAGGAGAAACTCGGAGTTCTCTGCTTAAATTCCTGACTCCAGCCAAAATCATCGTCTCCATGCCTCCTGGGGCTGCCTTTCTCTGCCCAGGGCCTGGTGGAAGTTGGCCTAGACCAGTGATGGCGAACCTTCTGAGCTCGGCGTGTCAGCATTTTGAAAAACCCTAACTTAACTCTGGTGCCGTGTCACATATAGAAATTTTTTGATATTTGCAACCATAGTAAAACAGAGATTTATATTTTTGATATTTATTTTATATATTTAAATGCCATTTAACAAAGAAAAATCAACCAAAAAAATGAGTTTGCGTGTCACCTCTGACACGCGTGTCATAGGTTCGCCATCACTGGCCTAGACTCTATGGACGGTTGACCTCCAGATCATTTTATTACCTCAAAATGTGGGCACGCAGTTTACCTTTCTGAAGGCATTTAAAAAAACTTTTTTTAAAAATATATTTGTTATTGATTAAGATATTACATATGTGTCCTTATCCCCACATTATCCCCTACCACCCCGCTCATACCCTCACCCCCCTGTTGTCCGTGTCCATTGGTTAGGCCTGTATGCTTGCATATAAGTCCTTTTGTGAGATCAACTAAAAAAACTTTTAATTGATTTTTAGAGAGAGAGGGGGAGGGAGATGGAGAGGGGGAGAGAAAGAGAGAGAGAGAGAAGAAAAACATGGATTGGCTGCCTTTTCCTGCACATCCCCCAAAACCTGGGCATGTGCCCTGACCCAAAATTGAGCCAGCAACCTCCTGGTGCATGGGACAGCATCCAACCAACTGAGCCACACAAGCCAGGGCTGAAGGTATACTTTTAAAGCACTAAAAAATCAAGTGAGAATGTAGATACATTGATGAGCTGGAAGTGACAAAGAGAGAAGGCCCGAAGTGTGTAGACAATAAAAATAAAATAATGGGTAAGAACAAAAATATAATGAAGGATATAAACATGAGACCAGGAAGAGAGAACTAACATGTTCTTTCTTTGTCTCCTTCAGATTTCTGTTTATGTCACTGACTATGCAGAGCCAGATCGAGTTGAACAAGCAGCATGTCTGAATAGAGTGTTGTAAACACACACACACTGAGAATCCCACAGGAACCCTGTAAATGTGAGCACGTCAGCAGGGAGACATCCAAGTTTTGGTAGGCTTAACGGAGATATCATGCAGCTGTGTATGTGTTTTCAGCTCTTCTATCCCAGGCACTTCATTTTTGAGTGAGGGTGGTTGTGTTTGTAGTTAGAATGAGCAAACCCTTTCTAACTTTATTAGTTAAGATTGTCAACAAAAGAATGCTCAACCTAAGAAAGTCTTTTTTTTTCTTTTAATATATTTTATTGATTTTTTACAGAGAGGAAGGGAGAGAGATAGAGAGTTAGAAACATCGATGAGAGAGAAACATCGATCAGCCGCCTCCTGCACATCTCCTACTGGGGATGTGCCCGCAACCCAGGTACATGCCCTTGACCGGAATCGAACCTAGGACCTTTCAGTCCACAGGCCGACGCTCTATCCACTGAGCCAAACCGTTTTCGGCAAGAAAGTCTTTTTAAAAACACACATACACGTGTGTGTGTGTGTGTGTGTGTGTGTATTATATATTATATATATAATATATATATATAGATGCATACATTGATTTTAAAGAGAGAGAGAGATTTGTTGTTCCACTTATTTTTGCATTCATTGGTTATTTCTAGTATGTGCCCTGAACAAGGATCAAACCCGAAACCTTGGTGTATCTAACCAACTAAACTTCCCTGCCAGGGCAAGAAAAAGACTTATGAGTTTATTTGAGCTAAAATGACAACAATTGCCAGGACACAAAATCTCAATGGATTGAGAAAATGCTCTGGAGAATGGCAGTTTTGCAGCTTATTTAAGGAGGGTTACATGAAATCCATTGGTGGTAAATTAAGGGGGCAGGAGAAAGCAAAGCAGGAAAATCTCTGCGGTTCAATAAAAAGTAAAATTGGAAGACACATTGGTGGGCACGGTATAGTTAAAAATTAACATTTAGAGCACATAGAGATGGTATGCTGGCCACAAGATAACTGTAAGGGGTTCTTTGGTCTCGTGCTCTGTTGCAGTGGTTCTGCCCTGAGCCATCTGGAAAAGAAGGTCATTTTAAAGGTATGTTATCTTAGATCCAAAAAGACAGTAGACAGACTCAGATGAGGTAAAGGTTCATCTTTGTCACGGAAGCTACAGGCCGAGGATACCACTACCTGTCATGACCCACTTTCAGTTAGGAATTTTTCTGTCCAGACCATCCCATGTTGTTTCTTTTGGCCTCTGAGTGTGTAGGGCCCACTATGCAAGCCTCCCCTGAGCTTGTCAGGTTTAGTATGTGGCCCCTTTTTGGTCCACAATTCCTCCCTTTGGTCATACATCAATAGGAAGAATGCATTGATGACCAATCGCTTGGTTGGATAATGTGGTCCCACAGTGCTAGGAAGGCTCATTCCTAGGATGTCTTAGTGTCAGTGTTTGTCTTGTGAAATGATGAACTATTGGGGATGCAGCAAGACTCTAACCTTGGAGGCAAGTCAAGGCCAAATTTTTTCTCAAAAAGGAAAGGCAGATAAATGGGAGACAGTCAGGTCTTATGGGGCTTCATTAAGAAAAAAACAATCTGGATAATTTCTAACCTGCAAGCGATCATGATCCAAGTGTTGCTGTCTGCTGTTTTCTGTATTTTGAATCTAGTATTGTTGTAGGTGGCGGGAACAGCACGAGGTGTTAGACTGCTGGGGTCAGACCAGACCTGTGTTCAGCAACCTCAGTACTTGAGTTCTGGCTAAGAAAGAATTCAGAGCCAAGACTCAAACTGTAAGACAACATCCTATATAATAAAGAGCTAGTATGCTAATTAGACCTGACAGCAGAGGAAGGACCTTCCATAACTACCAGTGGGCAGGGCCACGAGGCAGCCGGGGCTGCGAGGGCTGAGTCTTTTGCAAAAATTTTGTGCATCGGGCCTCTAGTTGGGAGTGCATTGGGAGTGAGGAAGCTAATGGTAACATGCCTGGTTGGGTGGGGTTGGGCATCGGGGATGGGAACAGCACTGCCATGCTCCTGGGAGGGAGAACACTCTGGGTCCTCTGTCCTGAGAGTTTTAAGGGTGGAGATTTTAGGGGAGGTCCCAGGAGAACATCTTAATAGAGTATTCAGGGTTATGGTCTCCACTGATTGATTGGCCGGCCGATGCCAGGGCAGGGGAGTCATTATTCAATGCAGCTAGTCCTGAGGGCAGCCTTGGTGTCACTTGTCTGGTTTTTGTTGCTTTACTGGGCCTGGAGCTAAAATACAACTGAGATCTAAATGTTATCTCTAGGGAGGAAAGGTCAGGGGGTCCAAACCACATAACCAGTGATATGCTAAGGGAGGAAAGGTCACTCTGGGGGCAAGGTCCCACCCTACAATTGTCCTTTGATAGGCACCTGGGGGAGCTTTCCACCCTGGTGGCCTTCTACACCTGACCCATCATCCTTGCTCTGCTATTGTCCATCTACCACAGTATAACATTTACTTACAGTTTGAGGGCACCTAATACACTTCTTCAGTTTTCACAATGTGACCATGAGATGTGTTCCCATTTACTGGTGGTATTATTATTATTATTATCATCATCATCATCATTATTTTAATATGACTTGTCTACTTCACTTTGGAAGCACTTAAGTACCATTCATTATTAATCTGATTCCTGCTGGTTGTGCAATTAGAAACTGTAACTTTAAGGTTTAATTGGGGCCGAGGCTATAAGGATGCAATGGCACAAATTACAGTTACCATCAAAAAATTTCCAGAGGTTGGAGGACAGTAAGGGTTTCATAAGTGAATGGCCGGTGCCTCAGCAGCAGTTACGGAGGGCCATTTTTTAAAGTAGCCACTTCAGCTTCCATCTGAATGAACATAGCTAGTAATTGTTGGGTTAAGGGGTAAGCATGTTCCCATAATTAGGTTCTACCATCTTATATAATAAAGAGCGAATATGCAAATTGACCATCACTCCACCACAAAGCTGGCGGCACCCACAGCGGAAGGGGGGAGGAAGGGGTTTCCGTGACACAAGATGGTTGCACCCACAGCGGAGGCCGAGTTCCTGTAACGAGCCTTAACGAGCAATCAGCAGGGACCTGAGGCTGTGCCCCCACCAACGCCCCCCCCCATGGGGCTTGACAGGGGACCTCATGCCGGGAGACCTCAGGCCACGCCCCCTGCCCCGGCACTGGGCCATGGGACCTGAGGCCACGCCCCCCTGCCCAGCAGGGCTTGACAGAGGACCTCAGGTCACACGCCCTGCCCCGGTGCTGGGCCAGGGGACCTCAGGCCATGGGTCCCTGCCCAGTGGGGCTTGACAGGGAACCTGAGGCTGCGCCCCCCTCCCAGTGCCGGGCCGGAGGACCTGATGTTGCGCCACCCACTCGGCGGGGCTTGATGGGGGACCTCAAGGCACACCCCCCACCCGGCCCGGGCTGGGGGGCCTCAGGCCACGCCCCTCATCCTGGCACCGGGCCAGGGGACCTCAGGCTGTGCCCTCCACCCAGTGGGGCTTGACGGGGGTCCTCAGGCTGCTCCCCCCTGCCCGGCGCCAGGCCAGGGGACCTGAGGCTGTGACCCCGCTCGGCAGGGCTTGACAAGGGTGGGGCCAGCTGTGTCTGGAGCTAGCCCAGTGGGCATGGGGCTGACTGGGTCTGGGTCTCATGCGATTTCCAGGAGCACGTGGGTCGGCGGGGACTTGACTCTGGGTCCCGTGGCATGCCCCAGACTCTGACAGGAGGAAGATTTTCATATACATTTTACTAATTTTCTTTCATCTCTGACACTTCTATCATAGAGAAAGGACAAATAGCAATATTAAAGTATTTTCTCTAATTAATCCCCTTTTAATGTGCATGAATTTCATGCACCGGGCCACTAGTTTATATGTAAATTTCCTTTCTCAAGATTCCATTTCTACTAACCTTCTACAATGCCCCTTGTCCTTCTTAGTTTGTCTTTTTACTCATTCAGAAATAACCAACTTATTAGGATAAACTACTTCCTTTTAATTTCTCTCGAAGACACATTCATCTCTTTTTCTTCTTCTGTAATAATAGTCCTTCTAAATTTCAAAAGAGAAACTGTAAAGAGTATTCTTATTAATATAAAAATTATCTTATATACCATTAGCAATTATTAATAGTTGGGCTATATAAGAACAAGGTTTGAGAAAAGTCCAAAGAACAATTATTATAATGAGTAATATTATTAGCAGATGGGTAAAGACGATCAAACAAAGTTCACCATCAATTTGTAGGTATACAGGCCTTCTGAGGTCTTGGGATAGCTGTTTACCTCTGATGTTGGTGGCTTCTTGTCTTCCAGGAGCCTTTGATGTCCTCTGTAGACAGAGGTGAGTGTCAGAGACAGGGGCAGATGTACATTTGCAGTGAGGCACCTTAAACATTTTTTTTAAGTGAGAAATATAAACCCTTGAATGAACACCTTTAAGTTTAGCTGCACATGGATTAGTTAGTAATACCCAATAAGGTCCCTTTCAACAAGGTTGGAGAGAGTCTTTATTTATTTTTAATATTTTTATTGATTTTAGAGAGAGGGGACAGGAGAGGGAGAGAGAGAAACACTGATGTGAGAGACATCGATTGGTTGCCTCTGATGTCTGTACTCCAACCAGGGATCAAACCTGCAACTTGGGTAAATGCCTTGACTGGGAATCAAACCAGTGACCTTTCATAGCATGGGATGATGCTCAACCAACTGAGCCACACTAGCCAGGGCTGGAGAGAATTTTTAATTGATGTGTTTTCTAATGGACAATATTTCCGTGTTGTAAGTCATGGTTTTTGAAGTCTTCATCTCCCAGGGCACACTGTGAAATGAATAAGTTACTAGTTTATCATTTTCTTTAAGCTGGTTAATAAGTCCTTGATAATAATGCAGGATGTCTCCTTTTAGTAAGGTTGGTTCATATGCCCCTTTATCCAGATACATAAGGTGACACGTGACTATTTAACGAGGAGAAAGACGGTGTTTGCAAAAAGGAGTAGATCTCAGGTTGACAATCACTATAGGGAGAGCTTTTGGCCAAGGGAGAATAAAAGCTTTTAAAATTTTACCTGGTTGAGTTTTAATTGTACCATTTGTACATTCCACTAATCCAGAGGACTGGGGTAATTAATCCAATAAAAATGCTGTAGCATAGGCCAAATGTTACAGATGGATTGCATTATTTGCCCAGTGAAATGAATTCCTCGGTCACTATGTAACTCAGAGAAAACTCCGCAATTGAGAATTTTCTCCCAAAAATAATTTACCTACCATTAAGGCTGTTGCTTTTCTGCAAGGTAAGGCCTTAACCCAGTGAGAAACCATACAGATCATAACTAACAATATTTGTATACTTGAGATGGTGGCATTTGGATAAAATCCAATTACCATACTTCAGATTAACCTAAAGGAAGTAGGAAATGCCCTTGGGACCCATGGAGTGATTTTCTAGGGCTGTATTTTGGACACAGACATCTACAATAGACTTTATGAGCTACAGTAGGAGCTTCCAGTAATACTGGGGTGGGAAAAAAATAAGTTTACAGTTGTATGATAAACACAGAGTTTATCTTGTATTATTATTTATTAATTATTGTATTATTTTCCACATGAACAGCTGTAAACCTCCTTTTGCCCCCACCCTATATTGTTTACTCCATGAAATCATCTTCTAAGGGCCTCAACGTGTTAGCTCATGTACCTGTTGAAGTTTAGGTAATTGAGCCCCTATTTGTAAGATTGGTTTCCCATTGGGTCAAAACCAAATCTGCTTATCTGGGCCAAAGTTCCCCCTTTTGTTGCCATATCCTCCTTTCATCTTCTGTAGCTATCAGTTGGCACTGTAAAAGACAATCTTTTATTGATTTAATAGGAAGCAAGAATTCTCGGGTCTGGATAACTTGGCTGTTTAATGCTACCTATCTAGCTGTAGCATCAGTTAAATGATTTCCTTTTGCTTCCATGATGGCAGCATTAGAATGTCCTGACATTTTGATGATTGCCAATTGTCTCAGTTGCTGTATGGCATCTAACAATTTCGCAACCTGTTTTTCATTCTTTATGGGCTGCCCTGAGGACGTTCAGTAGCCTTGCTGCTTCCATAACATTCCAAAGTTGTGAGCTATACCAAAGGCATAGGAAACCTGTAAGAGAACATTTATTTATAAAATCACAGAGGGGTAATTAGTAGAATTGATAAGTAATTAGTAATAAGTAATTAGTAATTAATAAGAATTCTTTCTTAGCCAGAATTCAAATTTAAATTCCAAATTTAACTATCAATGTAAATACTGGATTTTGTTCTTTGGCCAATTGACAAGTTCAAGTTATTGTTAGAGCAATTAATGTAGCCTGTTAGGCAGATCTTATTCAGGTAAAGAACAACCTTCAATTATGTCCATCGTGGAAGTTATTGCATATCCATCTGGGCAATGTTCTTGTTCATCTTTCAGATATGATCCATCTGTAAACCAAATTATGCAGCATTATCCTATATAATAAAAGCATAGTATGCAAATTGTCCCTTTGACCAGGAGTTTGTCCGGGAGTTTGGGAGTTTGACCAGAGGGTGGGGCTGGGCTGGGGGAAGGGAGGGAGGTCTCAGTCTGCAGCCAGCAGCCGGCAGCCACTAGGGATCCTACCAGTGTATGAATTTCATGCCCTGGGCCTCTAGTCAATAAGAGTTTTTATAAATCATTCCTAGGAACAAGAAAGTGGTCAGTAAGCAAAACACACTTGTTGGATGTCTTCATCCTGCAAAGAAGGTAGCAAAGTTGATGGGTTAAGATTGTTACATTCTTCTTCTTGGAAAAAACACCAGATGACAGATGACTGCAGGAAGGCCTGAAGGCCCTAGGATCCTGGAATGAGATGCGACAGCGGCTTCCTTGGAGGATTTGGCCAGGAAAAGGTTGTGGCCGGGTCAGGCCAGGGCCAAGAACGTGGAGTTCACAGAGGTAAGGCCAAGGACAAGGAGGGGATTTCCAGCACCAAGCTGGGCCACGTGGTCAAGGACATGAAGAGGTTTTAAAGATTATGTCTACGCAAAAGCAGACACGCTGGCCAGAGGACCTGGTTCAAGGCATTTATCATCATTGGAGACTACACTGGACATGTTGGTCTGGCTGTTAAGCGCTCTAAGAAGGTAGCCACTGCCATCTGGGCGGGGGGGGGGGGTGTCATCATTTTGGCCAAGCTTTCTATTGTCTCTGTGTGGCAAGCCTACAGGAGAAACAAGATTAGCAAGCTCCACACCGTGCCTTGAAAGGTGACCAACCCCTGAGGCTCTGTGCTGGTGTGCCTCATCCCCACCCTCCAGGGACACTGGCATCATCTCAGCCCCTGTGCCCAAGAAGCTGCTGCTGATGGTCGGTATCGACAACTGCTACACCTTAGCCATGGACTGCACTGCCACCCTGGGAAACATCTCCAAGGCCGCCTTTGATGCCTTCTCCAAGACCTACAACTACCTCGCTCCAACCTCTGGAAACAGACTATATTCACCAAGTCTCCCTATCAGGATTTCACTAAGCAGCCATAAAGAGCCTCCCCAGAGTTTTTGTGCAGAGGACTCAGGCTCTAGCTGTGGCTACCACATAATTTTATAAAATAAAATGAATTAAGCCTGTTTTGTTTTTTAAATACGGTTCCATCAAGTGAAAGTAATGTTAGGCATAGAAAGCAAGAATAAGCCATTAGAAGCCAATCAACTGACGGAAGTGTTGAGGGTGATGAAAGTTCATAGAGATTCAACAGAATTGTGGACGAAAGGGGCCACATGCTGACCTGACAAGCTCAGGAGAGGCCTGCATGGCAGTTTTGCAGACCTAAAGTAACCACAAAGGATGGTCTGAAATTAAACCTTAACTAAAAGCAGTTACGTCCTAAGCCGATATCTTCACTGATAAGGTCGACCTTTACCGTAACTGAGCCTATCTGTCTTTTTGCATCTATGATAACATGTCCTTGGGATGTCTGGGTAACTTGTGACTTCCCTTATTATGGAGCCCCTGGGGCACAACCAGGTGTGCTGAGCCCAGGACAGATGCAGCAGATTCTTTCATTTATCATGTTAATTGTTCCTGCACCCACCTAAGTATGTGTCCATCATTTTACTTTTTATCCTATCACAGAGGTTTCCCCACTTCGCTTAATCCCACCTCCTTAAATCTGTCACCAATGAATTTCATGTATAAATACGGATGTAACCCTGCCATTCTCCGGAGCACTATCTCAATTCGTTGAGGTTCTGCTTCCTGGCATATGTCGACAGTTTGGCTCAAATAAACTCACAATAATTCTTTACAGGTTTCAATGGTTTTTTACATTAACAGAATGAAGAACATAACTAAAGGAGAGCCCATAAATATTTCTCCTGTTTGTTTGTATAACATGGCTGTAGCAGAGATGGCTGTCATGCAGGAAGGGAGCCTTTGCCTACTAAGTCTAATTGCTGACTATAACATCCTATGATGATTTCTGTGGTTTTGAGTTAAAAACTCCTAAAGGTGTTTTTAGATGACCCAAGAAAGAGCTTTAAATAATTCTTTCTTTAGAGCTTTTATAGCTTGTTTTCCTTCTGGGTTCCACTGAATTGGGTCAGGTTGATCTGATTTTTAAAAGATATATGGAGCAGCGGTTTTCAACCTGAGGGTTGCGACCCCTTTGGGGGACGAACGATCCTTTCACAGGGGTTGCCTAAGACCATCGGAAAACACATATATAATTACATATTGTTATTGTGATTTTTTAAAAATTAAATCTTTATTGTTCAGATTATTACATTTGTTCCTCTTTTTCCCCCCATAACTCCCCTCCTCCCAGTTCCCGCCCCACCCTCCGCCCTCACTCCCCACCCACTGTCCTCATCCATAGGTGTACGATTTTTGTCCACACCCCTTTCCCCCCCAAGAATAGTCAGTCCATTCCCTTTCTATGTCCCTGATTCTATTATAATCACCAGTTCATTCTGTTCATCAGATTATTTATTCACTTGATTCTTAGATTCACTTGTCGATAGATGCATATTTGTTGTTCATAATTTGTATCTTTACCTTTTTCTTCTTCTTCCTCTTCTTAAAGGATACCTTTCAGCATTTCATATAATCCTGGTTTGGTGGTGATGAACTCCTTTAGCTTTTCCTTACCTGTGAAGCTCTTTATCTGACCTTCAATTCTGAATGATAGCTTTGCTGGATAAAGTGATCTTGGTTGTAGGTTCTTGGTATTCATCACTTTAAATATTTCTTGCCACTCCCCTCTGGCCTGCAAAGTTTCTGTTGAGAAATCAGCTGACAGTCGTATGGGTATTCCCTTGTAGGTAACTGACTGTCTTTTTCTTGCTGCTTTTAAGATTCTCTCTTTGTCTTTTGCTCTTGGCATTTTAATTATGATGTGTCTTGGTGTGGTCCTCTTTGGATTATTTTTGATTAGGGTTCTCTGCACTTCCTGGACCTGTAAGTCTATTTCTTTCACCAGGTAGGGGAAGTTTTCTGTCATTATTTCTTCAAATAGGTTTTCAATATCTTGCTCTCTCTCCTCTTCTGGCACCCCTATAATTCTGATGTTGGTACGCTTGAAGCTGTCCCAGAGGCTCCTTACAATGCCTTCGTATTTTCGGATTCTTTTTTCATTTTGCTTTTCCGGTTGGGTGTTTTTTGCTTCTTCGCTTATCAAATCTTTGACTTGATTCTTGCGCTCCTCTGGTCTGCTGTTGGGTGTCTGTATAATATTCTTTATTTCAGTCAGTGTATGCTTAATTTCTAGTTGGTACTTTATCACAACATCGAGGGTCTCATTAGATTTCTTGTAGATCTCATTAAGTTTATCAGCAGTTTCTAGAAATTTATTGAAAGACCTTAAAAGTGCATTTTGAGCTCTATATCCTCCATTTCTGTCATGTTTCTTTGTCTCCGCATTTTTTTATGCTTTCTTGGTGCACCCCCTTGTGGTCTTTGTGCGCAGTCTTGTTATAGTTAAGCCTTGATTGTTGTCGGTAATACTGGGGGTGATTTGACCTCCAGGCCAACTGGCTATGAGGATCAGCTGTGTCTGCAGTAAGAGAACTTCTGTCCTCTAGGGCGGTGCTAATATAGCCTTTGCCTAAGGCTATCTGGCAAATGCCTCTGTGCAGGGCTTGGGATGGGCGGGTCCCAGGGGATCTACAGGGTGGGCGGAGCGAGCAGTTATGGTTGCTCTCAGTCCCGTCCCCAGGGGCTCTGCCTCTCAGAGTCCCAGCAACCGCTGCAAACCTTGGAGAGAAAGCTGCCTTCGAGTTCCGACCAAAGCCAGACAGTCCCTTTTGAGTCTGGGTCCCTAGAGACTCGCCTGGATCTGGAGCTCAGAGTTTGAGGCTCCCTCCCAATTGAAACAGACAACCGCGCCCTCCGCCACCAGCCCACTCTGCATGCACTCCGCACCTTAGTATTTTACTTCAGCACTGTGCTTCCTCTGAGTCTCAGTATGCTATTCTCTTTCCTCCTAGTTGTAGAACTTCCACTCAGCCAGCCTTCCTGTGGTTCTGGATGATGTCCATTCCGCCTTTTAGTTGTATTTTTGAAGTGGTTGTTCGAGGCAGCAAACTCCGGCGTTAACCTATGTCCCCATCTTGGTTTTGTTGTGTTATTGTGATTAATCACTATGCTTTAATTATGTTCAATTTGTAACAATGAAATTGGAGGTCACCACAACATGAGGAACTGTATTAAAGGGTTGCAGCATTAGGAAGGTTGAGAACCACTGATATAGAGGATGGACCATTAATGAAAAATTTGGAATCGAATTGTGACAATATCCAGTCAGACCTAGGAACATTCTGAGCTGTTAATTGTTTGTTTGTTTTTAGAAAAGGAAAGGATATTGAGTCTTTCAGGGTTAATTAGTAGCCTATATTTAGATATTCGACAACCTAGGAATGTTATTTGGGGTAAAGAGAATCAAAGCTTATCCATAGAGACCATACTGACCCTTAAGACCCTTAAGATGGAGGACCCAGCAAGTCTCCCTTTCCTTCTAGGAAGCATACCTGCACTTTCCCTCCCTCTCCCCACCTTCCCCCAGGTGAGTGACCATTACTTTCCTCACTTACAAGCTCCAAGGAAACTTCTTTTTTCTCTATAACTTGTGTCCTAAGCCCATTTTTATAAGCCCCCTCCCCCTCCCTTTCTTTCTTTCTTTCTTTCTTTCTTTCTTTCTTTCTTTCTTTCTTTCTTTCTTTCTTTCTTTCTTTCTTTCTTTCTTTTTTTTTTTTTTTACTAATTACTCCTTCTACCTCTGTGATTTTATAAATAAATGTTATCTTACAGGTTGAGTCTTGGCTCTGAGTTCTTTCTTAGCCAGAATTCAAGCATCGAGGTTGCTGAACACAGGTCCAGTCTGACCCCACGGGTCTAACACCTGGTGCTGTTCCGCCACCTACACCACCACCCCGAGATTTTTTTTTTTTTTAAAGAACAGTTCAGATAATGTCTGAGCCTCTTACTTTAAAAAGGGAGGCCCAGAATCCCAATAAAAAGTCACCCAAAGTGGGGAGCTGGGCACAACGGGCCCCTAACACTGGGTCCAAGCCTGCAGGGTGGTCCTTGGGCTTCTCTGGAATCCTGTCCACTATGCCAAGCAAATGTCCACGAAGGAACATCCAGCCTAAGAAAAAGTAATAAAGAGTTTATGTGAGCCAAAATGACAGCAATTGTCAGGAAGCAACATCTCAAGGGATTGCAGTTTGATCCCCGTGTGGGGCATGCAGGAGACAGCTGATAAATGATTCTCTCTCATCGTTGATGTTTCTGTATCTCTCTCTCTCTATCCCTTCTTCTCTGAAACCAATAAAAATATTTTTTTAAATAAAAAATCTCAACGGATTGAGAAAATGCTTGGGAGAATGGCAGTTTGGCAGTTTATTTTATGTATTAGAATTAAAGGAGGAGAAAGTTAAGGAGAGTCACAGGAAACTGTGGGGGAGGAACAAACTTTCCTCTAGCTTCAAGGTTCCTCTGGCTGGTCCAATAATCAAATAGACACAAGACAGATTAGTAAGAGAACATAAGCAAATTTAATACATACATACGTATGGGAACCCTGCATACATGAGAGGCGCGGACCCCACAGGGATGAAAGGTTCAGAGTTAGAATGGGGGCTCAGATATATAAGACATTCTGAGTTAGGGAGGAAGTAAGGTGCCTTAGGAGCTTCAAAGACTCATTGTGGGAGATAAGAAAAGCAGCTAGGTTCGCCCCACCCTATAGACAGAACTAAGGGGTAATCTCTGATAATCTTCCATTATGGGCAAGGCCCCTAATTCAAGTTCTTCTGGGTAGTCAAGGGAAGGGAAGAAGTTTCTCTTGAGCTGGCTGACAGTTGCCTTTGTGCAAAACAATCTGCCTACTACAGAGACATATCTTGGGGTGACTCCTTCTGAACCACCCTGCCCCCACACAAAATCCATTGGTAGTAGATTAAGGGGATGGGAGAAAGCAAAGTGGGGAAATCTCTGGGATTGGATAAAAATGGAGAGGCTTCTTTTATATTGGTGGGTATAATTTAGTTAAAAGTTAACATGTACAGCACATAGAGACGGTCTTCAGGGAACAAGATAACCTGAAGGTTCTGTGGTCTCTTGCTCTGGTGGGGTAGGTGTGACCTGTATGGTCTGGAAAAGCAGATCACTCTGACATCCCAAGGGTATGTTACCTTAGATGCAAAAAGACAACAGACAGGCTCACTTAAGGTAATGGTTGACCTTTGTCAAGGAAGCTACAGGCCTAGAGTATGTCTATCACTATTATCCATTTTTAGTTAGGAATTTTTATGTTCAGATCATCCTCTGTGGTTATTTTGGTGTCTGAGTTTGTAAGACCCGTCATGCAGGCCTCCCCTGAGCTATTCAGGTGTGTAGTATGTGGCACCTTTTTTGTCCAACAGGATCAAGCTTGGTTACATCTAACAGAAAAATTAAAAATAAAAGGATTAACAAGATATAATTTTATTTATCCTTTATTTCAAGAAGACAATTGGTTATCAGGGTTTGTTTGGAGGTTCATGGGTCAGGGACTTTCCATTTTATTACAGCACTAGAGGCCTGGTACACGAAATGCATGCACTTGGGGAGAGAGGGGTCTCTCAGTCCGCCCTCTCGAAGTCTGGAAGCCCTTGGGTGATGTCTGTCAGTCGGACATCCTTAGTGCTGCCACGGCTTCTGGCTGAGCGGTGCTCCCCCTGTGGGATTTCACTAACAACCAGGGGGCAGCTCCTGCATTAAGCATCTTCCCCCTGGTAGTCAGTGCACTTCATAGCAACCAGTCATTCTGCCGTTCAGTCAATTTGCATATTAGCCTTTTATTATATAGGATTGTGCACAATTTCCTTTTTTGTTTGTTTGTTAATCCTCACCCACGAATATTTTTCCATTAATTTTTAGAGAGAGTAGAAGAGAGCGAGCGAGACAGAGAGAGAGAGAGAGAGAGAGAGAGAGAGAGAGAGAACACTGATGTGAGAGAAACACATTGATTGGTAGCCTCCCGCACGCATCCTGACCAGGGCCCAAGACTAAGCCTGCAACCCAGGTATGTGCCCTTGACCAGAATCAAACCTGGAACCCTTCAGTCCGGGGGCTGATGCTCTCTCCACTGAGCCAAACCAGCTAGGTCTACACAATTTTCCTTTTTAAAGGTTGCCTCATAGTATAAGATGGCTGCTGAAGATCCAGTCAGACATCTGCTTTCCATGCAGCAAAAAGACTGATTGAGAAGGATGTGCCCTTTACTACTAAGGATGCTTCTTGGCAGTTGCACCCACAATTTCTGCTTACATCCAGTGGCCAGAAGTTTTCTTCATGACTGCATCTAGTTGCAAGAGAGACTGTGAAATATTTTGTTCCAGGAACAAAAACAAACAAACAAACCTCCCCAAACCAGAGGCTCAATTACTAAGAAAGGAGAATGATTACTGGAGGATAATGAGCCATCTTTGTCACTGCAATAATATATATTCATTCCCTAAAAGTGAGACCTGCCTCAACCTCTCCAGTGCAAGGTGAAGGTTGGTGATAGTGACCTAGTAAAATATCCTCAGGACAAGGATCTGGCTTCCACCCCACTTGGGTCTTTGGGTGATCTGAAATCCAAATGTGGATACAAATGTATACTTAAGAGCATGAGTGAGGAAAAAATAATCTAGTATTACCAGTCACATAATAATTAAAGCTCTCATGTTTTCATAGAATGTTTGTAATCACTCACACATACAAAATCGCTAGATATGTCTGGTGGAGATTTATAATGTTGAACTTAGATGTTTACTGTAGATTGCTCTTTAAATGTAACTAACTCCCATTGTATGAATTCAGAGACAACAGTTGAGGATTTGGGAGATAAAGATTCTTGGTCATTTCTTCTTAGCATCTTTACTGCCCACCAGAAAATGCTGGAGTTACTTAGATTCTGTTCTGGATTTTCTCCTCATTGTCATCCTTCCTCCCTGAGCTTTTCCAAATGTATTATGTTTAAGAGTAGACTCATCCTTTGATTTCCCAAATTTGTGTTCCTTTTGTCCCCCAACTGAATTAAAAGCACCAATTTTGGCCTAAGCTAGAGACCCCTCCTCACAGCTCACATTCAAGCAAGAGTGCCATGCATTCTACTTCCTTCTCTCAGTTTCATTTTCTCTAAACCCCCTGCCATCAGCCCCAGGGCCAGGGAATCACCCTACCTTGCTGGATTACAGTGGGAACCTCCATGCCTCCCGCCATCATCCATATTAATCTTGCCTAAAATTCAACTCTGCCCCAGTCCTTCCCCTCCTTAAATTAACTCTGGTAGTTTCAAAGAATTAAATCTAAACTCAACATGTCCTGAAAGGCTCCATGACCTGGCCTCTCTCTTGCTCCTCCTCATCTGGACCTTTACAAATTCCAAATTCCAGCCATTCCAAACTTCTTTTACGACTGATGACCTCGTGTTCTCTTTCATCTTTAAGCCCATGCACATGAGATTCCTCCCCAACAAGATTCTTATTTCTCTTGGGTTCACAGAGATGTCTCTTCCCTCTAAGATGTCCTCTTTGCCCCACAAGTTGGAGTTAGGCTCCTCCTCTAACACTTGCTCACAGCACTATATTGCAACTTCATGTTTCCCTGATTATTTGCTCAGCTAGTCTATACACCCTATGCAGGCAGGGCTGTATCCTTCGCACTTGGCACAGAGTCTTGGGTATCTTTGGCTCAGGAAGTATGTATTGAATTCCATTGGATTAAGACAAGCTCCTCTCAGCCCACACTGGAGATCCCAGTTATACATATTCTGCAAAGTTTGGGGAGGTTCTTTGGCCCATGATTCAAGACTTTACCTGGTCTACCGTCTCTAGCCATCTTTTTCATGAGAGTCTCACAAAGAAATGAGTGTTGTCCCTTTGGACCCTTTCTCAATACTCAGCAGTGACACTGCAATGGGGGAAACCCCAGTGGCTAGAGTATTCCAGCAAATTCCTTGAAGGTAAGACCATAGCCATTCTGCTTACTCCTATATCCCTAATACCTAATATAGAACCAGACACAAGGTAGATGCTCCATGAACATTTCTTGAATCAGTGAAGCAACTCTCCAAAGCTGAGAAGAAATTCTGATTGGCACATGCCATATGTTTTTTTTAATTTACATTCTTTATTGTTTAATGTATTACATAAGTCTCCCTTTCCCCACATTGACCTCTCCCGGCCGCCCCCAACTCCTAGCACATGCCCTCACCCACCGCACCCCTCTCCTTGTCTGTGTCCATTGGTTATGCTCATATGCATGCATACAAGTCCTTTGGTTGATCTCTTACCCACTCACCCCACCGGCTTCCCTCATAGGTTGGACAATATTCGATGCTTCTATGACTCTGGTTCTGTTTTTGTTCATCCGTTTATGTTGTTCATTATATTCCACAAATGAGTGAGATCATGTGATATTTATCTTTCTCTGACTGGCTTATTTCACCTAGCATAATGCTCTCCAGTTCCATTCATGCTGTTGAAAACGGTAAGAATTCCTTTTTTATTTTACAGCAGCGTAGTAGTCCATTGTGTAGATGTACCACTGTTTTTTTGTGTGTTTTTAAAAAATAATATTTTACTGATTTTTTACAGAGAAGAAGGGAGAGGGATAGAGAAACATAGAGCAGCTGCCTCCTGCACACCTCCTACTGGGGATGTGCCCGCAACCAAGGTACATGCCCTTGACCGGAATCAAACCTGGGACCCTTCAGTCTGCAGGCCAATGCTCTATCCACTAAGCCAAACAGGTCAGGGCTGTACCACCGTTTTTTAATCCACTCATCTGCTGATGGGCACTTAGGCTGTTTCTAAATCTTAGCTATTGCAAATTGTGCTGCTATGAACATAGGAGTGCATATATCCTTTTTGACTGGTTTTTCTGTTTTCTTGGGATATATTCCTAGAAGTGGTATTACTGGTCAAATGGCAGTTCCATTTTTAATTTTTTTGAGGAAATGCCATACTGTCTTCCACAGTGGCTGCATCAGTCTGCATTCCCACCAGCAGTGAAGGAGGGTTCCCTTTTCTCTGCATCCTCTCCAGCACTTGTCATTTCTTGATTTGTTGATGATAGCCATTCTAACAGGTGTGAGATGTTACCTCATTGTTGTTTTGATTTGCATCTCTTGGATGATTAGTGACTTTGAGCATGTTTTCATATGTCTCTTGGCCTTCCTTATGTCTTCTTTTGAAAAGTATCTATTTAGGTCCTTTGCCCATTTTTTGATTGGATTGTTTATCTTCATTTTATTAAGTTGTAGGAGTTCCCTATACATTTTGGAGATTAAACCCTTATTGGAGATAACATTGGCAAATATGTTCTCCCATGCAGTGGGCTTTCTTGTTGTCTTGTTGATGGTTTCTTTTGCTGTGCAGAAGCTTTTAATTTTGATGTATTCCCATTTGTTTATTTTCTCCTTAGACTCCATTGCCCTAGGAGCTGTATCAGTAAAGATATTGCTACAACAAATGTCTGCTATTTTGGTGCCAATGGCTTCTTCTAACATTTTATGGTTTCCCATCTTTCGTTTACGTCCTTTATTCATTTTGAGTTTATTTTTATGTATGGTGTAAGTTTGTGGTCTAGTTTCATTTTTTTTTGCATGTATTCATCCAATTTTCCCAACACCATTTATTGAAAAGACTGTCTTGACTCCACTGTATGCTTTTGCCTCCTTTGTGAAATATTAATTGAGTTTTGGGTCGATTTCTGGGTCTCTGTTCATTTCCATTGGTCTATATGTCTATTCTTGTGCCAGTATCAGACAGTTTTGAGAACAGTAGCTTTGTAATATAGCTTGATATCTGGTATTGTGATCCCTCCAACTTTGTTCTTCTTTCTTAAGATTGCTGCAGCTATTTGGGGTCTTTTTTTGTTCCAGATGAATTTTTGGTGTTTGTTCTAGATCTTTGAAGTATGCTATTGGTATTTTAATGGGGATTGCATTGAATCTATAGATTGCTTTGGGTAGGATGGACATTTTAATGATGTTGATTCTACCAATCCATGAATATGGAATATTATCCCATTTGTTTATGTCTTCCTCTATCTCTTTTTTCAGCATTCTGTAATTTTCTGAGTACAGGTCCTTTACCTCCTTGGTTAAATTTATTCCTAGGTACCTTAATTTTTGTGTTACAATGGTAAATGGGATTTTTTTTTTTTTTTTAGTTTCTCTTTCTGTGAGTTTATTATTGGTGTATAAAAAAGTGGTAGATTTGTGGGTGTTAATTTTATATCCTGCTACACTGCTGAATTCATTTATTAAGTCTAGTAGGGGGCCTGATGTGTTCCTGTTGAGAAGTCATTTGATAATCTAATGGGCAATCCCTTGTAGGTAACTTTCTGTGTCTCTCTTACAGTCTTTAAGATTCTCTCTTTGTCTTGTACATTTGCCATTGTAATTATGACATGTCTTGGTATGGATCTTTTTTGGTTCATCTTATTTGGGACTCTCTGTACTTGTGTAACTTTTTTCTTCCCCATATCAGGGAAGTTTTCTGTCATTATTTCTTCAAATAAATTTTCTAATCCTTGCTTCTCTTCTTGTCCTTCTGGCAGCCCTATTATACGTATGTTATTTTGTTTTGCATTGTCCCAAGCTCCCTTAGGCTCTCCTCCTGCTTTTTAATTTTTTTCTCTAGTTGCTGTTCAGATTGGGCTTGTTTCTGTACTTTATCTTCTAACTCACTAATTCGGTCCTCTGCTTCTTCTACTAAAATATGCTTTTCTTGACTTTTTTTAGAGAGAGAGGAAGGGAGAGGGTGAGAGATAGAAACATTGAAGAGAGAAAAACATTGATTGGCTGCCTCCTGCATGCCCCCTACTGGGGATCCAGCCTGCAACAGTGGCATGTGCCCTGACATTGGTGCATGGGACGATGCTCAACCAACTGAGCTACACTGGCCTGGCTTAAGGCTTTTTTTCTTTTTTACAATATTTATGACTTGCTTTGATCATATAAAATTTTCTAGAAAAATACAGTTCATTGAATGAAAAAAGATAGGAAAAGTGTTTTATAAATTATTCTGATTTGGTGTTTGGATGATATAATATCCATATTCACAATTTTAAAAGTGCTATCCCACCCTGATGGCAGATAGCCAAGAGGGGTCATTTTAGTGGGTGCAGAGGGAGTGTTCTCCATGGTAAGGAGAATAAGTGTAGCCAGTGAGGGGAAGGGTGAGTGACAGACCACAAGGTGGCTGTTTAGGGCAGGCTCCCCACTGCTAAACAAATCACCACGAGAAACAAGGGGTAACCCTCCAGACTGGTGTCCCCGGTCCAGAAAGACCAGAAGCCGAATGGCTAAGGAGTCTTCTGGCCTTGCGCTAGGACATTTGAGACAAGAGGACTAGCTTGAAGCCAGTGAGAGTAAGTGGGCAGAGAACTCGAGACAAGGGAAAGATTGGCTGATGTTGGATGGAGGGACAGCAATGGAGAAGGAGAGGTCCTCCTTGGCTTGCTTGGGAGGGCCCATAAGGGAGGGAGGCCTAATCGAGGCCGTGGGTCATGTCACCTGAATAGGATTTGGAGGTAAGCCCAGGATGAGCTGCCACTGCCTACTGCTCTCCAAGTAGCAAACTTGGGGTGGCTGAAGCCAGGGCAATGGCTCCCCTTCCCCATGGAACCCTCCCAGGTGTCTGCACCAAATGTTAGGGTCACCAAAGGAGGAACGCACGAGGCCACATGGGCAAACCACATGGGCTGAGCCCCCAAATGGTGTCAAGGATGGGGAGTCAGAGATTTTAAAGGACTCTAGGAGGGCTTTTCCTGGCTGGAAACTCTCTGGGTGGTCCAGATCCTGGGTAAGTCTGGAGGGGAAGGATAATGGTCTTAGCAAATGGAAGGTGGTCTAAGGTCGGTCGCCAACCTTTTGGACCTCACGGATCACCAGTGGTCCGCGGACAACCGGTTGGTGACCACTGGTCTAAGGGAAAGGGATTGTCGGTTGTGAAGTGGGCTAAAGGTCAGTTCCCAGGGGAGGGTGTATCGATTTGATCAGACCTAACAGTTTGCTCTTCCTTTAAATGGGGATAATCATGTACAACCCAGAGGTTGTTTGGGGGATTAAATAAAATAATACACTGATTAAATAATGTGGCTCATATTCAAACGTACTATAATTAAAGCCATTGTGGAGCCCAGGTTCCACCGCTGACTTTCCACCCCACAAAGCCTCTCTGGGGGAAGCTTCTTCTTCTTTTCTTTCTTTTTCTTTCTTTCTTCTTCTTCTTTTTTTTTTTAACCCCACAGAGCCCTGCTGTACTTGTACTCTGGGGACTCATAGAGGACAAGGTCCTTTCTTCAGTCAGGCTGACCGAAACAGAGCCAGCCCTCCCTCCCCTCCCCAGCCACAGCTGTGTCTTGGAAAGCTGGAGGCTGGGGCTCCTAATAGAGAGCAGACCTCCCAATCTCCTCATTTCCCCCCGCCCCTCCCCTCCCAGTGGTTTTCAAATTAAAAGTAACTGAGAGCTACAGAGGAGAGGGGAGGAGGAGTCACAAAGATGTTAAGGAAATGGGGCTCTCTCCCTAGGAAAAGGGTATTAAAAGCTGGATCTAGAGCCACATCTTTCCCACCTCTGAGGAGTGCAGGCCCTCCTGAGCTGGGTGGGCCACAAACAGCTGGCAACCTCTGGTCCTCATTGAGGTCTCTAGGCAGCCATGGTGTTAGGAACCCTAGGAGAGGGTGCCGCTGCTCACCTGCACCTCGAAAATGCTTTCTGCTTCTCCCTGAAGATGAGAGACAGACAGACAGACAGGCAGACAGACAGAGATCCAAGGAACCCAGAAGAGACGCTGCACCCTTGGGTCCAGGCAGCTTGAGGAAGAAGAGGAGGTGTGGGAGGAAGTCTGGAGAGAGAATTGTCACCTCAAATTACACAGGCCAGTGGGGACCTTTTGGGAGAACTAACTCTTCCTCCTCCTTTTCGAAGACGTGGGCTTCTCTGAATTCCGAGTGTGTAAAGAGGCTTGGAGCAAACTCCCAAGCCTCCCCCGGGTTCAGATCCAAGGCAAGGGCTGGGTGCCCACCGGTCTGCCCCCAGGGACCCCACATCTGGGCGCCACATCCACAAGCCTCCTCGGAGTCTTCCCCACGAAGAATCCCTGGCGCGACACAGGGGGGCAGCTCCCACTCAGGAATTGAAGCGGGTGGGGGAATGGGCAGCTGGCGCCGTTTTCTTTGACAAATCACCAAAGGGCTCTTTATTTTCTTTTTAAAAAAATATATTTTATTGGTTTTTTTTTACAGAGAGGAAGGGAGAGGGATAGAGAGCCAGAAACATCGATGAGAGAGAAACATCGATCAGCTGCCTCCTGCACACCCCCTACCGGGGATGTGCCCGCAACCAAAGTACATGCCCTTGACCGGAATCGAACCTGGGACCCTTCAGTCCTCGGGCCAACGCTCTATTCACTGAGCCAAACCGGTCAGGGGAAGGGCCCTTTATTTTCAAGTTGGGAGGCTAGACGTGTGCCCCCACCCCAACAAAAATCACACGTTTGTTTCCCTGTGATTTTCACAACGAACGAACGGCTTTGATAACGGCCACAATCCTAGGTCTTCTAAGGCAAAAGGACGCTCGGAATTCTACGAGGAAAGGGGAACGGGGGTGGAGCTGACAGCCGGGGAGAAGTGGGGTAGAAATAAAAGCCAACGCAGCGGGGAACGCCCACGCCCCCGAAAGCCGAAGGTGGGACGCCCGGAGCTGCAGCCGCAGGGACCGCCGGGCGGGGGACAAAGAGCGAGTCTGGGAGGCGGGGCCGCGGAGATTTGGTTTTTGTTTTCAGTGACCATTTTAATTTGGTTGTAAAAATTTTGCGGGGGCCTCTCCTTTAGAAGGCTGGCTCCACGACATCTCTTTGTGCCCTCGCATCCAATTTCACGTCGCCTGCGGGCCTAGACGTGCGAGGCCGCGCCAGCACCGCCGCGCTCCCCGAACTTCCCGGCCCAGCTCAGCCCCGGAGATGGGCCTCCTTCCCAGAGTCCCGGTTTGGGGAGAAAACCTTCATTCTTAACCCCATGATGATTTCTCAAGAAACACACACACACACACACACACACACACACACACACACACACACAAGAATGCGGGCTGGGACCTTCGAACAGCTGCGAGGGCCGGCAAAGGTCACCCCTCCAGGCGCACAGGGCGGCCTCGTACCCAGCGGTGGCCTGGGCAGCAGCCGACGGAGAGGAGAACAGACCTCGCAGTCCGCGCTGGCCAGGCGCCGCTGCTTGCTCCTCCCGCCGCCCCCCCCAACCCCCGGGGCTCCGGGACCCCCCGGCGTCGGGGACACAATCTGGAAGGATCTCAAAACAACCCCCACCCCGCCCGGGCCACTGCCCGGCGCACACCCGAAGCTGGGGAGCCGCGGCGGAGCGCCGACGGCGGGATTCAAACCCGCCTATGAGCAGTGGGAGGGGCGGGCGAGCGGGGGCTGCGGGCTGGGCTGGTGGTGAGGAACGGACCGCCTCCCTCCAGCCCGGGGGTGGCTCCTGACCACCGGGTTTATTTTGATTTTGCAGGGACGGCAGATGTTGACCTCTCTCCTTCTTTGCTCGGCCGAGACTCGGCTACGGCGTCCCCCAGCCATTTGCTGCCCTGCGCCACCCCCCACCGGTGCGCCATCCCAGGAGCCAGCTCCCCAGGCCTTTCAACCCTCTGGAATGTCACACATGGAAACCTTTAGCAAATGTTTGTTAATGATCTTCACAAAGGCATCATTCAAATGAGGCAGGTAATTACTACCAGAAGGACAGCTGGGTGCGCACTTGCTCATCCAGGCTCTCTGCTTTCAACTCGCGAGGAGTTAGGGCCCCAAGACACCCCGGGCGAGCCCCCTTTTCGGGCCCCCTTAAGCGACTCCGAAATGAACTGGGAAGTTGCTATTTGTAGGCGGGAGCCCTGGGGTCCTGCGTTCAGGTGACTCTGGTGCGACAGGGCTGGTGCTTTCGGTAGCAGAGCAGGCCTTCCTGGGCAGCTCCTAGCTTCGGCTTCTCCCCTCTTGAGTACTTGCTCTGAAACCTGCATCTCAACTTGTCTGTATTGAGAGCATGAAAGCCAGCACCCGCTTCCCCCCATGATTCCGCACTCTGATTTCTATGGGGGCCGTTCGTCCCCGTTCGCCATCTACAAACATTACGGTATCCTGTTAGCATTCCGAACAAGGGGCTGTTCATATATTTGCCTTCAATGATTTCCTGAAGGAACATGTGGAAGTAATAGTGAGCAGTGCAGTCACCCGAGCTGAAGATGCACGGGAGGCTGGCGCGCAGGAGGGCTGCGAGCTGGGGCCCTGGCCCAGCCCCAGGCGCTTCCCGAGCCTGACACCCTGGGAGCCCACCCCTCTTAAACAGCACCCCTGGGAGCACTTCTTCGTGACCCTCCTCTGCCTGTGTCCCGGGTCCACGCTCCTGATGAGAGAGAAGGGGGTGGTTGGCCAGCGTTCCAGTGTCAAACTGGCCCGGGGAATTCGGAGAGTGCGTGGTGGGATGGGGGTAACGGGTGCCTCCCCCTCCACCGAACCAGAGAATTCAAACTTGGAGTAGGCGGGGAGACGAATACGCTCCCCTCCCCCACCGGCGCCTGGGAGCCCCACTCCACCCAGGTCTAGTTCCTGGAGCGTCAGCGCCCCCTTTCCTTCGCGAGCAGCATCGTCGTCTTGCCTCGCGCCTTGGGAATAAGGTTTGGGGCTCCGCTCTTAGCTCCCCCGACTTTGGAAGGGTCAGAACCAGCACCGCGGGAGGGAGTTCGGGGAGGGGAAAAGTGCACCCTCCCAGTGAACGCGGAGGTGGCGGGCCGTCGAGGACGACCCCGCAGCGCCAAGCCCGGGCCCTTTAACGTACGTGATGGAAGCCAGGGCCACCTCGCACAGATAACCCCGAAAACAAAGGCGCGACAAGATAAGTGGCTCCAGGGAGGGAAAGGTCGTCCTTTCGGAGGACGTCCCAAACCCGCGCAGACCCTGGGTTCTTTGTGCCCTCTTTCTTTCAAGCCAGTTTCCAAAACAGCAACAAAAGACAACAAACAAAAACCCCACCGTCTTCATATGGGACTCAACAGTTTGTCTAATCCCATTAAAGGATTAGCAACTACAGGGCCCTTTTCCTAACAGACCAGGTTCAAGACACGCAACCGCTCGGAGACCTCTCCGAAACCGCCCTATTTCTAGACGGGCCGGGAGCGGCTACCGAAGGGCCCTTCTCCATCCCAGGCTTATATTCCCTCTGGGCATTGCGTGCGATTTTTACGTATCGGTTGTCTTCCTTTCTAAGCGAAGACTAAGCGTAGGGTGATGCCCCCCAAACCAGGAGGCAAACTCATTCTGGAAATGATGGGCAGTTTGTATTTTCACGAACATCTTTCCCGGCAGAGCATCAACACCTCCTCCCTCCCACCACCCCCACCCCATCTGGTCTGCTTCTCCCCGCCCCCCCAGTTGTTGTCGAAGTCTGGGGGTTGGGGCAGGACCCCCTGGTCGCGTAAGAGCTCAGGGCGAACACCATCTGAAGGTTGGGAGATTGGAGGAAACTTTTATTTTGAAGAAGCCAAGGGGGGTGGGGCTTCATTTCCTGACAGCTATTTACTTAGAGCAAATGATTAGTTTTAGAAGGATGGACTATAACATTGAATCAATTACAAAACGCGGTTTCTGAGCCCATTGCAGTTGGAGCTAGAGGGAGAGAAACAGAGGAGGGGACTGCCAGGGAGGACTGGAGGCCGTGGACACACTTTTTACTGCAGATGTAGGATACTCATTCCGAATTGACATAAGAGGAGAAGGTAAGGGAGAAGAAAAAAAAAATGATTTTTGTTTCTAAAAGACGTCCCTGTCAGGCCTTCTGGGCAGAAGTGAAGTAATTTCACTCAAGCTTTGGGCAATGAGAAAAAACAACAACCCCAAAACAAAATTGGAGTGGAATTCCAGCGGAGTGTCCAGACAGTAATTTATTTTGAATAAATTTCACTTGGAGGGAAGATAACCATAGAGTTAGAAAGTCTAGCGAATTAAAAAAAAACACACACACATTTTCCAGACCTATTTTTAAAAGCAGTGTTTTTCTAACAACTGTATGGCCTCCCAAAGAAATTGTTTAGGCTTACATTTTTGAGGTTTCTTTTGGGGTTGGGGTGGAATTGGTGTATGCTGGGACGAGCACCAAGTAATGCTGGGAGTGGGGGCAGAGGTGTTGGCCTTCGTTTTGGCAATGGGTTCTGGAAGGCGACAGGTTTTTAATGAGTATTTTCATTCTTTGCTCGCGGTTTGGCGGGACAACGTTGCAGCCGGTGGCACGGAGCACGGCTGGAACACCGGGAGAGGTGGGGAGAGGAGAGTGTCGAGGGAGGCGCGGGAGGAGTTGCGGGGAGGATGGGAGTGAAGGGTTCGGCTGGAGGAGGCCGGACCTTGAGTGCCCGCCTGGTGCAGTCGGCGACGTCTCAGGGCGCAGAATTACTGGACGGCGCAGCGCGGGCCGCGAGCTGGGGCCAGACTTAGCGCAACCGTGGCGGCTGCAAGACAAGCAGAGGGGGCGCGGACTTGGGCGGGGGCCTGGGGAGCTCCCCAGCGGTTTGTGGGACCCGCGAAGCGCGAGAAGAGCGGGCGCCAGCCCCGCAGTGCGCCCGGAGTGGAGCGCCGTAACGCGGGGGCGACGGCGGCGCGGGCGGGAGGTCTGGAGTAATGACAAACACATTTGGCCCCGAGTGAAGAAGTCGTCGCCTGGCATTCCAGCGACTGGGGTTTGAGGAATTTCGACTGCGCTCCAAGGGGCCCTGGTTTGCGCTGTGCTCCCCACCGCCGTCGGCCTCTGCACGCCCCCTTCCTCGGTGGACCCGCTTCTGCAAAGCTCCGACTCTGCTGCTGCCCAGTCCCGGCCACAGGAAGGAAAGAAGTAGGTCGCCGGAAAAGTGCCCAACTTTTTGCATGAAAGCTAGGGATGACTCGGAATGGAGAAGCTTGGTTCCAGGTAAGACAGGCAGAGGGAGGCAAGCCGCCTTCACCACCTACCGCTGGGCACCGAAGCCCTGGACCTCCCTCGCCTGCCCCTTCCCGCGCGGGGGTGCGTGGCACTCGCCGCCTGCACGAGCCCCGCGCTGCTGCGTCCTCGCCAGGGTCCCATCTGTACTGCGCTCTCTGCGCGGGCCTTCTGCCTCCTTCTCGGCTGCGGAGCGGTCTCCTTGCTCCCTCTCTTCCTCTGCCGTCTATCCCCATGGAAATCGGCTTTTACACGAGAGATTAAGTTTTCCCCGCAGCGCAAGGGGAGCGGGTGACGTCCATTTGGCTCGCGGTTCTGTTAGAAAAGGGTGGTCGCGGCCCGTTCAGAGCGAGAGGGAGTGTGGCCCGACCCGCGTAGGGCTGCCCGAGGGGCCAGGAGCCCCGACTGCCTGTCCAGGTGTGCAGGAGCTGCCAGTCGCCCAGCCAAAGGTCTCGGCCTGGAGGGAAGTTCTGGGCTGTCTCTCTGTCGGCTGTCCGTCCTCCCGCAGCCAGAGCGCCCGTCGAGCCCCACTAAGACATTAGGTTGCACATAAAGAGGGTCTGGGAGAACTTGCCACTCATCCCCGAGAGTGAGAGGCAAACCCGGCTGGAGAGGGAGCATGAATGGCCCTTATCAGGTCCGGCTGCCCCGCGCCTGGCCGGGCTGCCTGGAAAAGCTTGGGGCTGGGCGGTGTGGGAAATGGTTTTTTGGCTCCACAGCCTAATTGCTCAACGTTTTGGACCGCCTCGCCTCGCCGCGGTCGCTCCCGACCAGAACTAAGCAGCTTTTTAGAACAGGAAGAGACATTCAGGGCAAATGGGCGCGACAATCAGCCGCACAGCTCCTGGGACGAACACCCTCGAGCCCAGAGAGCCCACGGGCCGCTGGAGGGGAGGGGGTGGCGCCCCGGGCGTGCGCAGCCGTCTGCTGCCTCCTAGGCTCCGGTTTTTACGCGCCTCCCCCCGCCCTCCCCCCATCCCCAATCTGACCCTTCGGTCTGTGGTGCTGCTGCTTTGCATCTCTTCCCCTCCTCCCTCCCCCACTCTGCTTCCTCTTTTCCACAATCCTCACGATAAAGGGGGCCCTTCCAACGCTCCCCTACAGGCGAGGGCCGACCAGCCTCGCTTGATGCCCTGCTTCGGGCTCTTGCTGTCTTGCTTTTGGTTTGACCCAAGTGTAGGATTTGGAGTCCTGAGGTCGAGGAGGGAAGCAGAAGAGGGAGGTGGGGTGGGGGCAGTGGACACCAGTAAGGAACCTGTAGCTGACCCTCTGCTCTTGCGCCAGCCTTCTCTAGACCGAGAAGGACCCCAAGCAGAGCCCCAGCTCCCGGCTCCCGGCCCCAGGTCCGCGGTCCTCCCAGGGCGCGGACTGGGGAAGGGTGGAAGGGTGGAAGGGGAGGGGCTTCGGGCTTGGCTTTCCAGCTGCAAACGCGTCTGGCGCCGAGGCGGGCGGGTTTTGTGCCTCCTGGGGACCAGCCGTGGGCGGCGCGCAGCGCTGGGACGCGTCCTGGGGACCCGGTGGTCAGCGCCTTCCCGCAAACTCCAGCGGTGGGGGACTCTTCTGGCCTCCCTGGACCTGCGAGACGCTTACATGTTGCTGATGGAAAAGTAGCAATTCTGAAGAGTTAAAAGGCTGCGCGGTGATCGAAAGGTGCGGATCTCAGCGTCTCTCGGGTCCGGTTTCGCGGGGTCCGTGAGCAGCATCAGCTGTCGGGGGTGACGCTCGGACGTCTTGTGGGCTCCGGCCCCGCGCGGGACGCAGGCACTGCGTTCCAGTCCGGGCTCAGCCAGAGCTAGCCTTTTGCTGATTTGCTCGGCGGCATTTCCTTTTGTTTAAAACTGAACAGTGAGCCAGGGCTCGGTGAGAAGTAGAATGGAGGGGATAGAGAAGACCTCCGCCTTGGGGAGCTTCCTTCTCTTCGTAGTGCCATCTCCCTTCCCCACGAAAGCGTAGCGAGAGGCGCAGGCGGGCGTGAGTGTGCGCTGGACGGCCGCGGCCAAGGCGAGCGCCGGGCGAGGAGGTTACCGGGGGAGGTTCAGTTCCTAAAAGCCGAGGGGGCGCCGTGTAGGACCGATCGCCCAGGCCTTCTCCGCGAGCCGCGGCGCGCGGCAGTGTCGCTTTCGGGCCCATAGGAGGCGCTGACGCGCGCCTGTAACCCTAAACCCCCGGTTCCTCCACTTCCACCCCTCCGGGCCCCACTCCCTCCACCCGGTCCGGCCCCTTCCCAGGTCTCAAGCGAAAACAATGCAAACGCCCAGCATCTTGCCTGGAGCCCAGCGGCTGCAGCCGCTCTGAGGCTGGGAGCGCGGCGGGCCGGGGCGCAGAAGCCCAGAGCAGGAGGTCGTGGCCACCATCCCCCCAGGTGACCGAGCTGCGGAGGGCGTGGAGGCGGCGGGAGGGGGAGCGGCCGGCTCCCTGTACTTGTGGATGTGGCGGGGTAGGGACCCGGACGGAGTTATTAAGACGGAACCTCCCGGGCGGAGGTGGGCGAGCCGCGGTCGGGGCAGCGCTGTCGGGACCCGCAGCCTGAGCAGCCGACGGGGAACGGCCCGCCAGCGGGTAAGATGTGCGGGGCTGCTGCGCCCTCTGGCGGCCCCCCGGAGCGCGGTCCTGCTTTCCGCCGGCCTCCGGCGCTGCCACAGCTGCGTCCGAACGCCCCGCTGGGACCAAGGGGACCCCTCAAAAAATAATTCGGGTTACCTTCCCTCCTCCTGGAGGCTTCGAATAGATGCTTCGCAGGCATGGGGTGGGCGGTGGGGAGAGGAGTTCTTCGAATTCGGGGATGAGAATGGGGCGTCATAATAATTAAATGTGGGAGAAGCGGAGGACCGCGGAGGTTGGAGGGTCCCGGGCGCTCATGCGGGGCAGGGAGGAAGGGGAGCTAGTCCCCGACTTCTGTTTTCCAACTGCAACCCCTCGCAAGTTCCCCAGCCACATAGGCGGCCTGTTGCAGTTTGTTTTACGACCCCGGGCTATGGTGTAACGGGAACAGTCGTCTCCAATCAGCCCGCGATTCCCGGGCTGCGCCGCGGCGGCCCCCCGACAGGAGGGTTGGCGAGGGTGACACTGGCCTGAGAACAGATGGGGCAGCGCAGGGCCGGCTCAGGCGTCGCGGCCCCCACCGGGCGCGACCCAGGTGTCCTCCCTCCTTGAGGTGGGGAGAACGCTGGCTAAACAAAACCCTGAACCACCCAGCCTTCTCTCGAGTGGCTTTTCCTGCTGAACTTTTGCGGCCCGGGACGGCGGAGTCGTTTCCTGGGTTCCGAGGTCCTGGCTCTGTCCCTCCTCCCAGCGATGATGGTGATGGTGCCCGTCCCCTGAATTCTCCCAGGCCCCCGCGGGGAGTTTCAGGAGCAGTTTCCCCCTTCCTGCGTCCACTCTGCGGGCTTTGAACTACTGCCACTACGAAAGCTAAAAGTACAATTTATGAAAGGAAAAGATTGGAAATTAAGATCTGAGACATTTTAGCACAGAATTTGCAGAGGCGTCTGCTTCTCCAGGGAATTCCTGGACGCACGTCCTTGGACCAACACTGCCATCTGCTGCCGCACTAGAGAACTGCAGTGACCCTCGGCAGGAATGGACTTGGCTGAGATTCTGTTCTAAGCAAGTCCTGGCATCAGGAAAATGTATATATATATATATTTTGCCCGGTAGGACCAAGTGAAAGATGACTTATGACCTTTTCCTATAAAGCTTCAAGAACCAGTGGGCGGTCAGACTTTATTTTGGAGGTCTTTGTGATGTTATTTTGCTTTAGTTATTTCTTGGCATATCAGAGCAGAATTTGCATTTTCCTTTGTGAGTGAAGCCCTAGTGCCTTGAGCTTGGTAATCTCCAGCTCAAGGGTCATCCCATTAGGAGGCACACCAGTTTGGTGAAATTGAAAGGAAGTATCATGTTAGTTTCCATGGTTAAATATCTGGTGCAGGGAGAGCAGAGAGATTTATGAATTCATATTGTCCCATGAAATTCTTCCATGCAAAAATGCTCCAGCTTCCACCCATCACTGGAATGTCTACTGGAGCATAGGGAGATCAAAACAACAAAACACACTCTCCGGGGTTTAGATCCTGGTCAACACACCCTCCCTGAAGTTACCACCAATGTAGACAGGCACTCGGATTGCCTGGACTGACGTTAGGAGACTGAGTAGAGCATTTGTCACAGTGAAAAAAAACAAACAGGATATACAATTTTCACAGTTAGAATTAACTTAGGAGAGCTGACATTAACTAAACCTCGAAAATCTGAATCTTGAAGTCGTCAGTGGCTTTTGGGACTGTGAGAGCGTCTCCCGTGGTCTTTAATCATGCCAGGGTGGGGTGACATTCGATACTCATGGGCTCCGCAGTGGGTGCCTGGTGCAGTTGGTGACCGGGAAGCCAGCTCTGTGGCTTCATGGGAATAACAGTGCACTCTCACTTCTGGAAATAGGGTCCGTGCACTGCTTGCTCTGTTTACTCTGTAGGCTTAGCATGTTGCCTCTGGTTATGGAGTCACACTCAATGGCTCTGCACTTCTGTTTGCGGGATGAGAGGCCAACCTGTTCAAGAGAAAGACTCATGACTGCAAACAGATGTGTTTCTCTGCTTATGGGACAGTATATTGGCTCAACTTATTAATAGTCTGGAGGGCCACACCAGGCCTGGGCAGAGTCTGAGTTCAGATCAGCTCCTCCACTAGGCAGTGATGCAGGGCAAGTGACTTGGCCTCTGGGGACTGCCTTTCTCAGGAAGGAGACGTTGAAGTACCCAGTCTTGACGTTCCTCTCATCTAAAACATCTGAGGACTCTGCAGAAAAAAGAGTCAATATGACAACCAATCGCTGTAGCTTCCAAAGCAATTGGAATTTAATCTTTGTAATTTAATCTTTACAATCGGGTAGTAAGGCCAGCTCGCAAGTCAGGTGTGACTGATTATCCCTGGGTAACAGAAGAAGAGACTTAGAGATGAACTAAGTGTAAGATACAGGATCAGAGCCTAGTCCAATGTGATTTCCATCATGTCTTCTAAGAGAAGGAATGAGAAAGACAAGAAAATGGTGTATGTGTGGGGTGGTGGGGTAGGGGGCATTGTGGGAGGATCCCAAGTCCTTGCTTGGAACTGAATGCAGAGGGGATCTGTTTTACCAGTTGTTTCTCTAACTTGTGGTACATGTTTTTGAGTTGTGATTATAGAGGTTTGAGATCAAGGTCCAACATATAGTTGGCATGAGAGAAATGATTGTGATTTTTTTTTAAAAAGCTTTGGGTGAAAATTTATTTTATTTTTAAAATACATTTTTATTGATTTCAGAGGAGAGGGAGAGAGAGATAGAAACATCAATGATAAGCGAGAATCACTGATGAGCTGCCTCCTGCACACCCCCTACTGGGGATTGAACCGGCAACCGGGCATGTGCCTTGTCCAGGAATTGAACTGCCTGGTTCATAGGTCAACACTCAACCACTGAGCCACATTGGCTGGGCTGGGTGAAATTTATTGTTCCTCCTCGCAAAGTGATTTGTACTTGCTGACTCATAACGTGCCGTGTTTCTCTGAATCTGTAATGTCAATTACTTATATTTGCACAACTGGCTTTTGGATGAGCTTCAGGAGAGGGGTTACTGATTAAGGATGAACTTCTACTCCCAGAGTAGAAAAGTGCCCAGTAGAGCAACAATCCTAGAGATTGTCACTCCAGGGCCACCAGGCAGGGAAGCCCTTCCATCCTCTCTGGTTGTTTTCCATTACCTCCCGGTAGGGTAAATACTGCTATTTTTCACCAGTAAATTGATGAGTAATGACATGAAACTTCACAAATCCGCTTTGATTTCCAGCCAGGCAACCACTCTTATCAGAGAAGGGAGTTTGAAATCTTAAGCAAACACATGTTGATTTCCAGTATTGGCATCATTATCGCTCACTCCCAGGCCTTGTTTTCGCTGCCCACTTTGTATGTCAGTAAGTATCCCGCCTGGCAGAGGGTCCACTCTATCTGGATGCACAGAAGGAAATCTGGTGGGGCCTGGCCAGGGCAAAACGATGCTCGGAGCCTGCCCTGTAAAAGCGGCAAACCCCCTCTTAAGCCAGGGAATGCTTTAAAGATGCGTTGTTGGCAAGCCCTGCTAGAGAAATACAGGATATAAATGTGATAAAACCCAAGACAGCAAGCTGGCTCTGGAGCGCTCTTTTGAAGCTGGCTAAGTGGATTATCAGTGGGAGGCTGACATATATATGAACAAACACGCAAGCCCTTACTGCTAATTGGAGGTAAATCAGGCTGGCCATCCTGGCTCGGGGGCCCGCTGCGCCCATCGCAGCAGCCGTGTGGAAACCCTGCAGCCCGCGCACATGCCAGGATCCTTGGCCGCCCTCAGCCAGCATCATGCAAATTGCATTAGGGTTCACAGCACTGCTTCTCTCATTGTGGTGAGCAGAGAGGAGAAGCAGGGCCCCAATCTGCATTAGGAGGTAGTTGGGAGCGGGGAAGGGGAACACCCTGGCGGAGACACTGACCATATCGTGGATGGGAGAGAGCATGGCTTTTGCATCACGCAGACTTGGTGTTAGGAACCTGCTTTCTCGCCAGCTGTGTGACTTCTGGTCATTTGCTACCCTCTCTGAGCCTCAACTGCCAGTTCTTAAAATCAAGTAGGCCACAGCATACACATGAAAACTTTGGTTTAGTCAATATTGGTTTCTCATTCCTGCCTTGGGAAAAACAATGATCATTTTTCCAGTCCAACCCCATTCCCTTCCCTGTTACCAACATTTCATCTTTCCTCCTCCTTCCTTCGTTTTCTTGGTAGAATTCAATGAAGCAGAAATCTTATTTATGCACCTTGCCACTTTAAAGCAAGCTCATTTAGAGTTTCTTTTCATTGCCTTCTGTAAGACCCCTTTATCGCGTGGGAAGTGCAGGGGGAGATAAAATCGAGTGGGAGTGTGCATGAGAAGACAAAGATCAAGGAAAGGGGCCTTTTCAGAGAGTTGACCAGATCAGGGCTTTTACGGAAAGGCAACATGGGCCTCTCTTTAATTTTTCTGTTCCTTAATTTTATTTATCATGCTTTCCTTCCTTCTCACCCAATGCTTTCCCTGTTTGTATCTTGTGGACGTTTAATTTCAATATCTCTCTTCATTTCTCTTCCATTCCCCAGATTGTGTTGCAAGAATCAGAGTCCAGAATTTGGTTTCTGTAGCTGCTATTATAACCTTCACATGCAAATGAATCCCTGGTCTCCATCAAGTTTTATCCTGTGCTCTACTGCGTCCCCTGAGACACAGGGATTTAGTCACACTCTCCTCTCCCATTTCCTCTCCCTTCTTCACTTTCTTTACCAACCCTCCTTCCATGCCTATGCCCTGGGCTGCCTGCCCTCTGTTAGCTAGACTGTGAGGGCGGCAGGTCCTGGGAGAACTTGGGCTGGGAGCCCAGGTCTGAGCCTGGTACTGGCCTCTGGATCACAAATGACTCATCTTGTAAGTGACATTGATTAGTGGGACTTTCAAACCCTCTAGATCTGAATGGCTCTTAGAGAATGAGACATTTTTCCAGCCAAGCATTTTTTTCCCGAGGTGCTAGAGGATGTGAACTCATACACTTTCTGTAGTGAAACAGCAACTCACAATCCATTTTGAGTGAAAACAGCTCAAATTTGGAAATTTGCGTAAATACTGTTCGGGTCGCCGAAGGAGGAACGCATGAGGCCACAGTGGTAAGGGATTATAAGTGTGTTAGGCCACCTGGTTACCAGATGGGCTGAGCCCCCAAATGGTGCCAGCACCCAAAGATGGGGAGTCAGAGGTTTTTAAAGGACTCCGGTCGGGCTTATTCCTGGGCAGAGAATTCTCTGTGCAGGTCGGATCCTGGGAAGGTCCAGAGGGGAAGGATAATGGTCTTAGCAAGTGGAATGTGGTCTTAGCAAGTGGAATGGGGTCTAAGTGAAAGGGAGTGTCCGTTGTGAAGTGGCCAGGAGAGGGGTATCGATTCAATTATGTGATCAGATCTAATAAATACGTGTTTACATCTTTGTTTTTCACGTTCTTAATTGAAATGGTGTAAAAGGAACAGTTCTCCTGTACTCTTGGACACATTCCAAGACCATAAAGCGAGACATTTCCAGAATTTGAAAACTGCCTGCAATCAAAAAGGGTTCCAGCATCAGACGGCTCCTGTCATGACCCGGGGGCCCCACCAGGCGATTTGAGTCTTTCTTCTTGGGCATCTTCTTGTTTTAACCATGAATCTTACACTGGGATATGTTTTACTAAAATGATGCTGTTGACATGTTCTGAAGCTCAAAGCACAAAGGGAACGGGGCTCCCAGGTTGTTCTATTGGCTAACACTGGTTCTGTTTGCTTTGCACCTTTTCAGTTTTCCGGAGCTATGGGGACCTCCCACCTGGTGCTCCTGGCCCTAGGCTGTCTCCTCGCAGGTATGGGTCCTGGTCTTCTCCGCTTGTTACCCTGCGGGAAGCCTTGCTGTCTAAGTTCTGTGCTCCGGGCATATTACCTGTACAGACCAAAGGAATGAAGAGAAGTGGAAAATTATAAGACATGATCTACAGTGACCACAAACCTTCAGTTCCCTATTTCAGAAAGAATGTTCTCCAGGGGCAGTTTTAGTATATGTCAACCCTAGCATTGAAATATTGTTAGGAATAATAGTCTAAACTCACCCACTGGCCTCTTCCTTTTCCTGGGACATGGGTTTCCAGCCGAGGTGGATCAGAGAAATTAAAAAAATAATTTCTTTTTAATAAAAGAAAAGTTCTTGTCCAGGAAATTACCTGCCTTAAGTCATTAATTAATAATTAACGCATAGTATCTCTTCTATCAGTTTTATGTAGAGGAGAAGCTAGACTGAAATTTCAGGTTCTAAGATAGACTTTTCACTCTTGGGCTTTCCTTACTCTTATTATTTAAAAATATATTTGTATTGATTTCAGAGAGGAAGGGAGAGGGAGAGAGAGATAGAAACCTCAATGATGAGAGAGAATCATTGATCAGCTGCCTCCTGCACACTCCACAATGGGGACTGAGCCCACAACCTGGGCATATGCCCTGACCCTGAATCGAACCATGACCTCCTGGTTCATAGGTTGACACTCAACCACTGAGCCACACTGGTCGGGCCTTACTCTTATTTTTGAATGAATATTCACACGGTTCCACTTTGGTTTCTGGAAGCCATTAGAGTGAAGGCCTGTCTGAGTCTTGTACGAAACAGACGATGTGTAATTCTTCTGCACAAATCTGCTTTGTGCGTGGTTCAGTGTCCCTGCCCCTGCTCTCCTCCCCTTTCTTACTCAGGGAAACCTCTGCAGAGAATGTGGGCAGTAAAGAACCGTATGTGCTAGAGCCTATGCCATCTTGGGATATTTTATGGCCACACATAAGAGTCTGAAATATGGAATTGGAATCAGACGTCCTTTATCCATTTGAGTGTTTGGAGGGTGAATCTGAGGGACTTGGTGCGGCTATTGAGGCCTTTGGAGCAACTGCTGCTCTCAGCAGATGCGGTGGCTTTATAATGGGGGGCCTTTCACGGGCATCCAGGCTGACGGGTTTTGGGTAGAAATGGTCATTGTTCATATAAGCGGCTACTGTTGCTTCTGGGCACATCCTATTCAGAGCCTGTTTCCTTTTACAGGGCCGAGCCTAATCCTCTGCCAGCTTTCACTCCCCTCCATCCTCCCAAACGAAAATGAAAAGGTTGTGCCGCTGAATTCATCCTTTTCTCTGAGATGCTTTGGGGAGAGTGAAGTGACCTGGCAGTACCCCATGTCTGATGAGGACCCCAATGTGAGGATCAGAAACGAGGAGAACAACAGCGGCCTTTTTGTGACGGTGCTGGAAGTGGCCAACGCCTCGGCGGCTCACACGGGATTGTATACTTGCTATTACAACCACACGCAGACAGAAGAAAACGAGATTGAAGGCAGTCACATTTACATCTACGTGCCAGGTGAGCTGGATGGGTTTCTTGGACCAACCTTGTTGTCCTGTCTCTCCTGTGTTTTGTATAAGAGATTTTGTTTTGTTAATTCTCACTGGAGGATATTTTCCCATTGACTTTTAGAGAGAGTGGAAGTGACGGGGGGGGGTGGGGGGTGGGGGGGTGGGGAGGACACAGAGAGAGAATTGTTTGCCTCCCGCTCACAACCTGACCAGGCAAGGGATCGAGCTTGCAACCAAGGTATGTGCCCTTGACCGGAATCAAACCTGGTACCCTTCAGTTCATGAGCTGATGATCTATCCACTGAGCTAAACAGGCTAGAGCTGTATACATGATTTTAAAAAATTTAAAAGTAACAAATATTTATTGGAGAAAATTAGGAAAAAACAGGCAAACACATAATATTAAGTTGATCATTATAATGTCATTATCAAGAAATAATTCATTGTTAACATTTTGAAACTGTAATAAGTTTTAAAAATTATTTTTATTGTGGCATACCTTTATTGGTATTACACACAAAGAATCTGAAATCTACTCATTCCTATTCAGTTCAATCAAGTCCCACAAATACTTACTGTGCGTTTCCTGTGTGTCAGACATTGTGCTAAGTGCTGGGGACACAAATTAATTAGGTAGGCCCTATCTGGGTGTTGCCCATCGCTCATTATTATAGTTTACAAATAAACAAACTTTTTCTCAAATTCACTAAAACATGTATCTACTCTTGATGAATTAGAAGGGATATTTTTTTGTTTTTAATTAAAATTTAGGGGCAAGGACTGTCCAGTGTGGCTCAGTTGGTTGAGCCACATCCCATGCACCTGAGAGGTCACCAGTTCAATTCTCGGTCAGGGCACATGCCCAGGTTACAGGCTGATCACCAGTGGGAGGGTGTGCAGGAGGATGTTTCTGTCTCATAGATGCTTCTCTCTTTCCCTCTCCCTTCCTCTCTCTAAAACCAATAAAAACATTAAAAAAAATACAATTTAGGGGCAAATCGAATAGTAATGATCTTATCTCCTGTCCTTTGAGAAGCAGATGCCACGGTAGGAGTAAGGTGGGATTAAGCATGCCAGGGTTTTATCAGGAGAGAGGCTTTTGTGAGTAAATGGGGGGGAGGCGGGCGGTGGGGAGGAATCCCACAGAGGCTGGGAGAGTTGTTTGACTGCATGGTAAGTGTGACCCCGAGTGAAGGCAAGGTGAGGCAGATGAGTCCTAGACCTCTAAGGAAGGCCCCGGAGTCCTCCAGCCTAAGGAACCCCAGTTCCACATGGTCATTGGCTGAAAACAGCCCCAGAGGGCGTGGCCTTGGGTTGTGATGGATTTCAGCCCTGGCTCCCCTGGTTGGAGGAAGGGGTGTGGTGCTTTCTCACAGCACCACTCTGATTGGCTAGGCTTAGCCATGAGATGACTATAGAGGGTAGGGATTTGAAAGAAGCATTTCCTAATTTAACAATCATGACTATTTTCTTTAGCTTTTCAACAGAGTTATTTATTATATTGTCCGTTTTTTGTTTTGTTTTTAATAGTTTAAATTTTGATTTCAATTCCTGGCTACTGTATGTATCCTCAGTATTTTTAATTAAGGTACATGCAATTTGGCATTGTCCATACTTTAACATCATCTTCTAGCTATTATGATGACTAATATTAGTGGAGTGACAGCTCCTGGACATATGTGTGAAGGTGAATTAATAAGATTACTGCCAGTGGGATCCATTTTTCTTGCATGTATATGTCAAGGTGAATTTAATGCCTAATGTGCTTTTTTGCTTTTTTTAACCACAGACCCAGATGTAGTCTTCGTGCCTCTGGGAATGACAGACTATTTAGTCATTGTGGAGAACGACGATTTTGCCATCATACCTTGTCGCACGACTGATCCTCAGACTCCGGTGACCTTGCTCAGCAGCGACGGGGTGGTCCTCGCCGACTATGACAGCCGGCAGGGCTTCAACGGGACCTTCTCGGGTGGGCCCTATGTCTGCGAGGCCATCGTCAGGGGGAAGAAGTTCCACTCCATTCCATTTAACATTTATTCTGTCAAAGGTAATTGTGCCCTCTCTCTCCTTTAAATGAGAGTTACAGGCCCGTGTTGTACACCTGAAACTAATATAATAGTGTACATTAACTTTTAAATTAAAAAAGGAGATTACAGGCAAAATAATCGCATGCCTGTAGTATTAAAAAATGTATAGTCCCTGGTGATGGAGAGCCTGAATTCTGACTTGAGCATTTGGGGCCTTACCTTTTTTATACAATGTCAGGCTGACCTCTGTGGCGATAGTCAGACGAAGCTTAGCCTTACTGAAGGTAAAAACTTTCTTACCCCTGTAAGACTTCGAGTTTCATAAGCTGACTTCAAAATACTATAAGGAATTTGTTTATTGTATAAGCCTCTTACTGTTTTATTCACATTCCTGACTACAGAGGCCCTAAAAGCACACACACACACCGAGAGGCTTTCGGTGCCTAGATTAATTTTAGTAACTGAAGAAAAGAGATTTGTATTTTGAGGAAAGTAGTTGTAGACTTCATCCCTTTGATGTGGGGTTTAATGAGAATGGAAAAGTGCAATACATGCTCGTGTCAGCGATGGATTGAACTCTTCCTGTAGGTATGGCAGCAGCGAGACTATGCCGTTCAACTCTTACTACAGGCTTGTTCTATGCCAGGCACTGTGCGAGTCTCTGGAAAAGTGCTGGGAATAACTGGGAGCAGAGGAGGCGAGAAGAAGAGAATGATTGGTGGGATAGGAGCTAAGTGCCTAGAGCAGTGCTGGTCAGTAAGGGTTGGTTGGTTAAGTGAATCCATGTGCCAGTACAGGGGACTGCAAACAAGTACGGCCACAGTTAACCCAAATGCTTTGGGAACATGATGTTCTGTTTAGTTGGAATTTATTTTTACTGCTGTTATTATTTATGTGTGTGTATTATTTTGTATTACAACTGCATGCCAAGTTCTATATGCCAACTCAAAATCAAGGCTTCTGAGATTTTTAACATTTTATCTAGAACAAACTGGTTTGCAAATTATTTTTCATAGTTTCCTTAAAAAACAAAGAACTCCCCAAACCTTCTAAGATCCTAACTGTACTATGGATATTTAGGTCCTTTTGTTTGTTTTTTAAATAGCAACATCAGAACTCGATCTAGAATTGGAGGCCCCGAAAACTGTGTACATGGCAGGGGAAACCATTGTGCTCACCTGCATCGTCCTGAACAACGAGGTGGTTGACTTTCAGTGGACGTACCCTGGAGAAGTGGTGCGTACCCTCGGGGCTCCTGGTGGCAGGGCGGGGAGCAGGGCTCACTGATCGGGCGCGGCTGAGCTCCTCTAGACCTCGGCTTCCCGTCTCTGCAGCGGGCACATTTGGCTGGATGACTTTATGGTGCTTTGAGCAGTGGGAGGGTTTGAAAGGACATTCAGTGTGTAGCAAGGTTGTACACTGAGCCTTCTTGTTCTTAAGTCAGAGAGAAATAGGGAAGTTTAATATAACAACCAAAATACTAGAAAAAGCAAAAAAAAAATAAGAATGGATTTTAAAATTTGCTAATTGTTGAAACAGTCATTAGTTCTTACTTTCTTGGCTCCCATGTCTTGGGGGTTTACTAAATGGTGGTTGCCTGAACCCCTTCCATTTCTGCCTTGTTGTCTGCCACCCAGGATGCTGTTCTGTCTCCTACCTGCCTGGCCTTCCTTCACATGGCTCAGCGTTAGTGAACAGGCGTTAGTAATCACGCAGCAAAGGTTCAGGGATGTTTGCTAAACCCCAAGCTTTCTGCTGGAAGCCAGCCATGCAGAGAAGGAGGGAGAGGGAGGCGTGGAGATGCAGCTGGGGAAGGGGTGCCGCTGTGCCACCCCTGGTCACCGTGGACTTACACACAGGGTCTAATGCATTGCAGTACACGCAGGAGAGAACTCAGTGCAAAAGGCAGTGACAGTCCAATGCAGAAATGATTAGCTGCTTAATACGGCAGCCTCAGAGAACAAAACCCAGATACTAGCATATTTATATTTCCCCCTTTATTCCTGATATGCAGATTTCTGCTTTTATACATCTTCCCTGAAATAGGAAGTTATTCAGTTTTTCTGTTTAGATGTGATTGCCTTTAATCCTTAAAACATAATTGAAAAATTATTAGAGATAGACATTTCCCCCCCAAACCAAAGTACATACTATTTGGCTCCCAAATATACAAGTATATAATTAAGTTTTTTTTGTCCGATAATAAAAGTAATGTAGGTTTATTGTTGAAACTTCATAAAATATAGAAAAACAGGAAAAAATGACTTCCCAGAGCATCACCATTAATATTTTAGGGAGATAAATCCTTTAAATACTTTGTATATATGTGAAATGTTTAATAATTAATAGACATTATACTTCAGTACTGCATTATACCCTTTTCCCTTTGGCAATATAGCACAGACACCTTACTATGTCATTAACTGTCCTTTTAAAACATGGTTTTCTAAGGAGTGAGCTTAAAAACAATTTTCTAAAATCAGGCTTGATGTTTTAGAGCAGTTTAAGGTTCACAGCAAAAAGGAGTGAAAGTACAGTGATCCCTCCTCCCTACACACATGTACAACCTCCCCTCTTCTCACCATCCCCACAGGTGGTGCATTTGTTAGCACCTACATTGTCATGTCATTGTCATCACCGTCCCTAGTTTACAAGAGGGGTCACTCCTGGGGGCTAGCTTCTTAAAGTCGCTTTTCCTCCTTCTGCTGCAGAAAAACAAAGGGGTCGTAATGCTGGAGGAAATCAAGGATCCATCCATGAAACTGGTGCACACCCTGATGGTCCCCAAGGCCACGGTGAAAGACAGTGGAGATTACGAATGTATCGCCCGCCTGGCCACCAGGGAGGTCAAAGAGATGAAGAAAGTCACCATTGCTGTCCACGGTACACTCTGCTTTCTAAACTGTCAGCGTCCACGCTGCTCGGGAGCCACTGTGCGGTAATCATTGTTTAACGGAAACTCTTCCCTGTACAGAGAAAGGGTTCATCGAAATCCAACCCGGCTTCAGCCAGCTGGAAGCTGTCAACCTGCATGAAGTCAAACATTTTGTGGTGGACGTGCAGGCCTACCCGCCGCCCAGGATATCCTGGCTGAAGGACAACCTGACTCTGATCGAAAACCTCACCGAGATCACCACCGACATAGAGAAGGTCCAGGAGATCAGGTAAAGGAGCACCGTCCCCACGAAGGCCTTTTCTTTTTATTGTGTGTCGCCAGATAGCCAGGGGCCTATGTGTGCGGCCTACAACCCACACCAGGAGTCAGTCTAGAAACTACCAATCTGAGTTAGGAGGTACTGGAAATCAAGTACCTTTAATGATAACATTGCATCATGGTAAGAGGATGTTGGTAAGTATTTAATGACAAAATAAGAAGAAAGAAGAACTGAAACGCTCTGTCCCCCAGTGAAAACAGTTTCCAGTGAGGGTTGGAAGAAATAAAGTAAAATTGGACCAACTTGGATTGAATATATTCCTTGATGTGCCAGGCAATTATCACATAAACTGACATAAAGTACGTTTTCACTTAGTTTGAGACACATTTGCCCAAAGGAGACCTCCACGGGGAGTAAGAGTGGAGTCTGGTTACGTTTGGTTAGGAGAACAGGTAAAATGAAGTGTTTGGATCCCTGTCCTCTGATGAGAGTGGTAGAATGCTCTCATCCCCTAACTGGTGGTGTTTTGGGTGAGTCACACCTCAGCCTCAGTTTCCTCATCTATAATGTAGGGTTAATAATACCTTCTGTCCATCAAGGCAAGAAACTGGATCATGATATTTGAGGTCTCTTGCAGTTTTAAGCTCTGATTAGAATCCAGGAGCAGAAGGTACCCAGCTAATCCAGCCCCGGGCCCTTGTCAGCAACTATCCACAGAGACAAGAGCCTGAAGCCACCAGGGAGGAGGAGACAAAACCTCTCTCATCAGTTCACTTAACCTCAGGATTTGCGTTCTTCTTTCTGAACTAAATTCCACATATAATTGAGAAGCAGTGTCTGAAAAAATGAAATGAAATGACCTTGAATAGATGATGATGGAAAAAGAAGTGGAAAACTGAATCTGGGAGGCTTTCCGATGTCACAGAATGAAGGTGCACGAAGAGGTGGGAGGTGCTGCACTATGCACGAGGCTGTGAGGCCAGGAGGAATAGTCCTCCCTTCCCTGTTCCTTTTCCGCCCTGGCACAGCCAGCACTTCAAACACGTGTCTGGGCCCTGTCTGTAAGCGACAATCAGCAGTAATGACAACTGAGTGGTTCCGCAAAACTGCCGGTGAAATTGATGCGGAGTTCCTTCAGCACGTGTTCTTCTGGTTCCCACTATGGGCCAGAGATGAACACGATGGATGACGTGTCTGGCTTCCTGGAGCTCAGAACTAGTGGGTCCACTAGCCTTCTTGGCTGAACAGTATAGCAAATGAAAGACAGAAGAGCCTTTGGTAATCAGCAGCCAGATGTGCCTACGGATTCTCTCTATGGAAATCCAGCCCTGGAGCGGGTCCAGTAGGGTGCAGCTGAGGAGAAGCCAACCCCATATGCTCTCATCAAGATCCTAGTGCCCGGCATCTTGGGTTAGAAGACTCCAATTTGCAGGGCACTTTTGAGTCTATGAAATGCTTCTATGCATATAATTATATTTAATTAAGTCTCTAAAGGACTGTGTGCTATGCAACAATATTTCTATGCTACTAGTATACATAAGGAAACTGAGCCATTTCAATAATGCCCAAGATCTGCTCACCATGAGAATTTCAAGAGTAGCCTAGGCTGCTCACCTTGACCAGTGCTCTTCTCCACTCTACTTGCTTTTCCATCTGTGATGTTTTATAAAGATGGACAAATGGGCAAAGGCTATGTTGATGCACATACACACACACACACACACGCACAAACACACACACACACACACACATGCATGGCCAAATTTAGTAATATACATGTGTAAGAATCTTTTGGGGAAACTGCGCTTTAATAAAATATGAAGAAATATATTTTTCTTTTTGACTTTTTTGAATAGGTGATGGAATCCTGTGCTTTAAAGCCATGCACTTAAAGAGGGTGCATTGTAAGAGACTCCTTCCACTCCTTTCCCCACCTGCCCAGTACCCCTTCTCCCACCCACAGGGAAACACTTTTGCTAGGTTCTTATGAAACCTTCCAGGGTTTTGTTTGTTTGTTTGTTTTTAAAGCAAATGCAACCAAGAAGAACGTTATATCCTGACAAGCTCTCCATATCAATATGTAGAGAGCCTCATTCTTTTTTTCATTGGTGTTTCATTGTTTGGCTAAACCATCTAAATGACTAAAAAAAAAAGTAAAAATCAAGGGTTGTTTTTTTTTTTAAAGGAAAGTTGGTGGGACATGTTTATTCCCACTCAGAAGTCAGGTCTTACCAGGACTAATTACTCTTGGAGCCACACAAGCCATTGCTCATCTCAAATGTTTGATCTTCTGTGTAAGGATTATGCGTCTAGAACTCAGACCTTTAATAGGTACAAAGTGTGTTGGAAATCCAATGATTCAGATAAGAAAAAAAAAGATATTTCAATTGAACATGGTAATTGCTGAAGCAATTGGAATGTATTTGGCTGCCACTTGCTCAAACAAAGTCCTTTCTTTTTAAGGTACCGAAGTAGATTAAAGCTGATCCGTGCTAAGGAGGAAGACAGTGGCCATTACACTATTGTAGTTCAAAATGAAGACGACATGAAGAGCTACACTTTTGAACTCTTAACTCAAGGTATGTTGAGGGCAGTCTGAAGATATTGCTTGTGAGGAGAGCCAGGTACTTTTCTCCCAGGTCCGGGAGGGAAACGCTCATTTAGGGGAGAAGCAGGGGCTGTAGATGTCACATGTCAGGATAGCTTTGTTGGACTTAAGCATTCAGTAATTCTGGGAGGGTTCAGACTGCTCTGGAACAGTCTCACTGGAAATTCCTAAGCTCCAGCCGCTTCCTTACCACCAGCTTCTCAATCTGGCACCTACAGTTTTGGGAAGAGTGAAATGATACTTTTTGGCCTAGATGACCTTAGATTGTTCCAAAGCATTTGGGCATTTTTACTTAGCTTCCCTGTCGACATGGTCCAGTGGCCCTTAACAGTAAGGAGTGCCTGAGTCCTTTTATATTCAGGTTTAGCACCTGTTCATTGAGCTCCTACCATGTGCCAGGTACTGTCGTAGGTGGGCTCATTTTACCCTCACAGTAAAGCTATGGCACAAGCAGTAGCATATTTATTTTTAAATTGTTTGCTCATAGGTTTAAAAAAATCTTTAAAACCTAATAATATTCTGCTGATGTACTTTGGTAAATGCTGCTTTAGATTCCACTTGAGCTGAATCCGTTGGTTGAATCCCAAGCTATATTAATTTTAAGAGCCTCTTTGCCTTTCAAGCCAAATAACCACAGGGGCTTTTTGCTTTCTTCACTCTTAGATTTAAAACACTATGGGGCACAAATCCCCAAACACAGAAACTATGAAAGTGCTCTTAACCAAGTGGGTCTTTGCAAACGGGAGTATTATCATGCACACAACCTCCTCTCGGGTGGTTTCCTGATTTGTAGGTTTGGATGCCCCATGAGCAAGTTCTGAGCTCATATTCCATGTGGTAGTTTCCAGAAGTTTGGGGTCAGGAATCATCCAACTCTGATTTCTTTCCACTGCTTGCAGTTCCTGCATCTATTCTGGACTTGGTTGATGACCACCATGGCTCCACGGGGGGACAGACCGTGAGATGCACAGCTGCAGGGACACCTCTTCCTGAAATTGAGTGGATGATTTGCAAGGATATTAAGAAGTATGGAGACCAGATGTTCCTTTTTCATTTGTGGGCTGAATGTTTCTTCCTTGATGCAAAGGACCTCAAGTGCATTTTATTTCTTTTGTATTTGAGATTCTTATTTGGCCCAAGTCTCATAAACTACAAGATAGGATTCTAAATGTGGTCCTTGTGTGTACATGCACATGTGTGCGCGCGTGTGCACCTATGTGTTCATGACTATGTGAGAGACAGTCTATGGCTTTCATCACATTCTCCAAGAATCTCTCATTTAAAAAGAAAACTAATTTAAAGAGCTCCTGTTACAAGAGGATTTTAGCTACCCCGAGCCACATTTTCACCTCACGTTTCTTATATGGTGAACTTTATTTGGCAACTAGACTGGCATGTGATCATAAATGAAAATACTGCCCATGTCACTGCTCACTACCTCATTTGCTTACCTGTTATTTGATGGGATTTAACTCACCAGTTCTTCCTTCACCAGCCTTCTCCAATGGGCACACAAACAACATGTTCACACTTCCACCTATGGTGACTGGCTGTGTGTAGAAGCCTCTATTGCTTCTCCTAAAGGCTGAGACCTACCCACTTCTAAGAGCAAAGGGACCAGATTGGGATCTTGACAGGAGCTATAATCTAGGTCCCAAAACTCAGCCAGGTGATACTCCAACCCTATGACACCTTGGAGGCTCTTCACAGCGTAGATAGAGAGAAGGAATGGCTCTGGGCCTTTTTGATGGGGTAGGAAATTGGGATAGTTAAACATTCTTGAAGTAAAAAACTGTTGTGTTGCTCCTGTTCAAGGCTTGGGATTGGTAGTTATGTTTGATTGTATTTGTCTCTATGTTTGTGTCCTTTCTCCCCCAGATGTAATAATGAGACTTCATGGGCGATTTTGGCCAACAACATCTCAAACATCATCACGGAGGTCTACCGCCAGGACAGGAGTAGGGTGGAGGGCCGGGTGACGTTCGCCAAAGTGGAGGAGACCATTGCGGTTCGATGTCTGGCTAAGAATCTCCTTGGTGTTGAGAACCGAGAGCTGAAGCTGGTGGCTCCCAGTGAGTTGCTCGTCAGTGGGGACAAGTCTAAGTCATCAACCAAGTCCTTTCTTCCTGAGGTGGAACTTTGAGTTCAAGATGGGGTCCCCAGGCAGAAAGTCAGTTCTGATCGCTCATGCAGGGCCTTCTCCTGGCATCTGTAGGGAGTCCTTTCTTCCAAAATTGCACCCTGCAGAGGCCCCTTGCTTGTCTAACAGTGTAGCTCCCCAGTCTGTCTAGCCTGAGTGTGGGAATGGAGGGGGCAAGAAGGTTGCTCTGCCCTGTGCTCCTTACAACAATTGAGACAGGTTGAATTCCTCAAGAAAAAAAATTAACGAAGCCAAAAGCAATATAAACAAAATGCAACCTTTCAAAACAAACAGAACCTAAGTTTATGAACTTAATTCAAGCTCATTTGTCAGTCCTTAGATTCCAGTCCACATTCTGTCCAGGTTAATGTTGAAGCACCTTTAGAGAAAGTATTGCATTCCCCTGATTGAATTTTGCCCCTTTTTTTTCTAAGGGAAGAGTTGGAGTTGTGTCCTATTGCCCATCCTGAAAAGAGGTGGCAGCCCTCATGCTTCTCCCCAGAGTCAGGGATTCTGTCCCAGTCACAGCTGCACCGCCTTTCTGCCGTCCTGTGTGCTCGTGCACATTTCCCATCATGCCTCTCCCTTTCTTTTCTAGCTCTGCGTTCCGAACTCACGGTGGCAGCCGCAGTCCTGGTGCTATTGGTGATTGTGATCATCTCACTGATTGTCCTGGTTGTCATTTGGAAACAGGTAGATATTTTTCTCAAAGAACTGAAAATCTTTGAAGTCAGTAAGAATAATGAGAAGAGCAACCTACTTTAGCACTTGGCACAGAGAAGGAGCTCAGTAGTTGTGTGTTGAGTTACTGTTTCCAGCCACTTTGCTGATGTAGTTAAGCTTTGGTGCATTCGGACTTTGGTAATTCAGCAGTTACCTGTCCTGGTCGTTTATAGAAACCAAGGTATGAAATTCGCTGGAGGGTCATTGAATCAATCAGCCCTGATGGACACGAATATATTTATGTGGACCCGATGCAGCTGCCTTATGACTCGAGATGGGAGTTTCCAAGAGACGGACTAGTGCTGGGTAAGCTCCCACCGGGGTGATCTCCCAAGTCTCCCTTTTGATGTGTCCATAGCTTTGCTCTTTACAGGCCCATGAGGAATGAGGGATATGAGCTGTGCTTAATAACAGTGAGGCAATAGAAACTGGCCTTCAGAAATACTTTTTGTCTTAAAAATGAGTTGCTTTTTAAAAAAATCTCATTTTATAGCAAATTATGGTTAAAGGACATTTAAAAATATATATATTTTTATTGATTTCAGAGAGGAAGGGAGAGGGGGAGAGAGATAGAAACACCAATGATGAGACAGAATCATTGAGTGGCTGCCTCCTGCATTCCCCCTACTGGGGATTGAGCCCACAACCCAAGCATGTGCCCTTGACGTGAATGAAACCTGTGCCGATGCTCTATCCATTGAGCCAAACTGTCTAGGGTTAAAGAACATTTTATAAAATAAATGAATATGAGGAAATCTGCCAAAGATACCCATCAAAATGCTTTTTCTTTAGAAATGACACAAATTGCAAACTAGATGAGTTTCTGTGACTAAAAAGGAACAGATGAAAAATGAATGAGAATCATCACAAAATATATTTTGATCCATTACATTCTGAGGATGTATTAGATATTTCCTTAGAATATATATTTAGAGTATAGAATATAAAACTATGGGTACATTTTAAAGGAAAACATGTAAGAATAATCAAGCTAATTTATCACAGGCTTTTCAAATATTTTAATCTTGGGCTGAGACTAAATACAGTTAAGCTTTGGTGCATTCGGACTTTGGCAATTCACCAGTTACCCATCCTTTTTTCTAATTCACAATTTTGTGCTCTCACCCGGGAGGGTTGCACCCTCCCCTCTCCCATCTGTGTTTTTCTTTCCCTTGCAAATGTTTTACTAATTTCCTTCCCTGTGGGTCTAAATACATGAAGCTCTAGTCCAGGGGATTAAAAAAAAATTGCATTCTGAATAAATGAATACAGGACAAAGAAATGAAAGTTAGACCTAGAGATGTGTCATCAGGAATATTCCAATGTACTTTGGAGGATGTCAAAGGTAGTTTTAATTATCCACTTGTCTGATCTCAAAATACAGCAAGGTTAGGTATTCTTAGAGAATTATTCAACTTGAAATCAAACGAGACATCCTAGCTCAGTGATGGCGAACCTATGACACGTGTGTCAGAGGTGACACGTGAACTCATTCTTTTTGGTTGATCTTTCTTTGTTAAATGGCATTTAAATATATAAAATAAATATCAAAAATATAAATCTTTGTTTTACCATGGTTGCAAATATCAAAAAATTTCTATATGTGACATGGCACCAGAGTTAAGTTAGGGTTTTTCAAAATGCTGGCACGCTGAGCTCAAAAGGTTCGCCATCACTGTCCTAGCTACTCCCAATCCAAGCACTTTGCCTGGGAACTAAGCTTTTTAAACTTATATTTCCCCTTGTTTTATAAAAAGGGACAAGGAGCTGAGGGAATTTAAAGAGTCATAACACAATAGAAGCCAACACCACTAATGCGCCAAGGGACACTTCTGCATCTCTCTGCTCCTGTGGGTCCCCATGCTGCTGGTGCGCAGTGCTCTCTGGAGGTCTCCAGCAGCGCAGACCCGCGGTCACAGGCAGTGTCGGTTGCTGGTGTCCTTCCAGAGCTGAGTCTTAACCAGGCTTGGCTCTATGTGCGGAGACCACCCGCTCTGGGAAGCATCCCTTTTAGACTGTGAGCTCTTTAAGAGTGGGGGCCACAGCTTCCATTTCTTTTTGTGTCTCCCAACGTGCAGCAAGGTGTTGGGCTCCCATGCAGGTTTACCTGTGCGGTTCCTGGTCCTCCTGACAAACAGGCAGCCAGGGGGACAGCCTATAGTTCACTTCGCCACTCACAGCAGTCAGGGGCATCTTTAATACTGAAGTATTTCCAGTGGGTAAGGACTTACTGATGCAAAAAAGATGCCTCGGTTTGCATGTGGAAAATAGAAGGGCAGAGAACCCAGGGGTTTGGGTAGGAGCCACAGAAAACAAGTGCAATGGAGCCCACGGTCTCGCTCAGCACAGGAGCTGGTAGACAGAGTGCTCCCACCGGGGAGGGCTGCAGCCTCCTTTCTCCCGTCTGTGTTTTCCTTTCCCTTGCAAATGTTACTTGACAAAAGCAATTATACTAATTTCCTTCCCTGTGGGCTGAATTCTGGCCTTGACATGATGACTTGGAGGAATCATTATGCTTCCTCCGTGCAGGGAAACACCACCCAGCTGTGCACCCACGGGCGCTGGCTGTGGTAAATAAA